>NC_136628.1:27048277-27235777 GCF_933228915.1 Telmatherina bonti | reverse complement strand
TGTGCAGGACCTGCAGGATGCTTCGCAGCACAGCTACTATGACAGCGGCTTAGAGGAATCGGAGACTCCCAGCAGCAAGTCATCGTCTGGTCCCCGCATCGGACCCCTGACCCTGCCTGAGGACCACTATGAGAGAACCACCCCAGACGGCAGCATTGGAGAAACCGAACATCCGGAAAACGGTACTGCAACAATCCTCTCCATTCTGGCTTGTTTGAATGAATATGCATTTATATGTAAATGACCTTATTAAGCTCCCGTGAGTGTGTGAGCTGTTGCAGGCAATGGAGATACTTAGGAGAGATTCATTTGTGTGGCTGTTTTACAGTAGAGACATTGTGGCACCTGTGACATTGACTTGCTGTGTTAGTGAATGACTGTGTGAAATCTTATTGGTTTTTAAGCAAATCTCCTTGTGTGTGTTTGTGTAAAGGTGTGTGTGTGTGTGTGTGTGTGTGTGTGTGTGTGTGTGGTATTGGGGCCAGAGTAAGCAGTGCCTCCATCCCCCTCATCAGCAGGTCCTCTGTCAGACATCCTTAATGACCCTCTCTCACAAGTGTGCTAATTAAAAAAGCTCAACTAATGGAGCATTTGCCCTCTAAATAAATCTGAACCATGACATCTGTGCAGACAACACCGTGTTTGCTTGAAGCATTTCCTTGCCTGTAGGTGGATGCAGGTTACGCAGCAGCTTAGTCTGCAGATGCCATCATTTCTTCCCAAGTAATCCATCCACAGGCTGACGGCCTCAGCAGAGCTCCATTTTTAGGGTAACTGCAGCTCTTACTTCTACTCCATTTACTGTGTCATAATAACAATTTTCCTACCTTAAACTGCCAAATATAATCCATTACCTGTTTTGTAACACGCTATGATAAGTTATTCACATGGTGCATTTCGATTCTTTCAAGTATTGCACCGCTTTCCGAAGTAAACTTCTCTTTTTTTTTTCTTTTCCTCTGATATTTTTCTGCTTACTTAGAACGTGTCACCCTTCTCATTATGTGTGTATATCATTAGCTCCTTGCATTAATGTGGCTTTATCTCAACAGCATGCAGGTCTTTGCTTTATATGCAGGAGGTATGGATTTTAAGGATAAGTCTTTCGCAGTCTAATATCAGCAAGGAGTCGACAGAGCTGCTGCTCGGCATCAACTCTAATGGTGTCACCCTGTGGTTGAAATGCACATGTATCCATCATTACTGGGTTTGTACTGCGTAGGAGTACTAAAAGGAATGCTAAAATGTGTTTTGTTTTTTTTTTAAGTTAGAAACAATGAGAGCCTCCTTAGGATGAGAGGCTGAATGTCTAATCGGCTTGCCAGAACAGCAGATGACAGTGTTCCGTTATTAGTGTGGCATCTTGCATCGTGATGCATCACCTGTTTTCTTGACGATTGCGTTAGGTCTCATTAGTTAGTTTATTCATCTCTATTGTAAATGTTTGTTTGTGTCAATTAGTGGCACCATGCTTCAAGAATGGAACCAGTGGTGGGTGTGCAGGAGAGGATAAGTCTCGCCAATAATGCCTTTCCCTCAGGCCTTGTAGGGGTCAGAGATTGCTTCACATCCCGTTAAATAGATTTAGTCATTCCATATACAGGCTTGTTGGTCACCAAGGATTCAGTAGCTGACCATTTCCATTTGCTCCATGCTCTTAGGACGGAAGATACATGTATTTTCATCTGCTTTGTTTCTGTTGTTGTGGCTGTTTACTGTGTTATTCCCATCTGCAGAATAAAGTACTTTTTTCTTTTCTTTTTTTATGTGAGGCGGGGCGCTCTTTGTTGTCAGCAGCAGGAGATCAAGATTGCAAGTGGAGATGGAACAGTTAAAGAATGAAAAAGGTGGCGTAAGATGGGGAAGATGTGCGATTGTGACAGGGAGCAGGGACTCAAAGCCTGTGACAAAGAAGCAAAGCCCACAGGATGAGCACACAGGACAGGGAGGTGCAAAGATGAACTACTAACCATGGATAGACCTAATTAATATGTGATTCCCACTTCAGGGAAATAACAGCGAGCCCACATAAAGTGAGAGATTAGACAGAAAAATCAAATGAGACAGAGGGATTCCTCCCCAGCTCCACCTGAATAGTGACATGAAGTCTTTTTTTTTTTAAGCAATAGAGTGGCAGAGTGACAGGTTGTACCGCTGCACAGCTTTATTCAATGCAGTAAAGATGACTGACAGGCAAAAAATGGGGAGGTGAGCATAATGTGTCACTCCATTTAAGTTGGATAAAACGCAATGTATGAACTCCAGACTGTCAGCGTTTGCATCACTGGGCTCCAGAAATATCGACATGGATGTGTCTTTTGTCATGCCAGTGGAAATTTGACACTAGCAAATCTACATTTTTAGAGATTTCCAGTGGCCTGAAGGAGAAAATGATGTGTTTCAGAATGCATTTTAGTTTGGCTCTTTTATTAAAATGATAGTGGATGTTTCTTGGATGTCTCAATGCTCTGAGCAACTCCTTTATCTTTGGTAAAAAATCTATGACAAATATCATTTCTGGAAGTGGTTTAATAACTGATTATATTATTAGTTATGAGTTCATTTGGATCTCGTGTGGAATTTCTGTGGCAGATGTGGTTCTGTATTTGCTCTCATTTTAAGGCAAACTTATGTAATATAACCTTGGTTTCTTGGACTGGTGGACTCAAAGTAATATTTTCTAAGTTTCACTGAAGCAGACATCAACAATTTCAGTTCTGGTGCTTGGCTTTGGAAGGGAAAGGAAGAGTAAATTCAAACTAGAGTAATAAAATTTCTGAAATATGACGAGCACGCTGCCTGATCTGCAGCAATTAATTTCCGAATTTCCTTTTTGTGTGTGTGTGTGTGTGTGTGTGTGTGTGTCTGAACAGCTGCTCCCTTCTCGCACTTTTTTCTAATTCTTATCTCCAGGCTGCACTCCATTTAAGCCCCCCCCCCCGTGTTTATTTTCACTCATATACTGTCCATTGGATGCATGTGTGTGCGCGCACCCCTGCATGAATTCATGTGTTTATTATTTGCAGTGGAGGGTGTTGCATCACAACCTAAATCTGTAAATCATTTTGATTACAGTGCTATTTTACTTTAATAGACTCTCATCATAATCAGTGAGCTCTGTAATTCCCTTTAAATTGATTGCTTCACACAGCATGAAAACTGCTTATCTTATATATCTGGTTGCTGTCAAGATGCATGATTTGTCATGTACAAAGGAAGTCAAACCAACACAATTCTGTCCCATCTGTCCATCTACTGTGTTTCTAGTGAGACTTTTATAAGAAACTGTGCATTTTAGACCTTTTAGTATCATTTAGTTGATTTTAGATGTATATCATTTATTTTTAGGAACCAAAATTCATATTGGTATAAAAAAATCTGTTATAGGTGATCAGATAGCATCAGATTTCTTTCATGCCAGAGGTGATTCGATTTAATGCCATGCAGTTTTTTTTTTAATGTCTCTATCAATTATGTGTTAAAAGAAATGCTCCGATGACACTTTATTCCTCCCTTTCATACAACATTGTCATAAGTCCAGGCCTGTGAGTGAATTTTGATCATTAGAACACATTTGGAGTCACATCATAACACAAAACATAAATAGCCGAATTTAACCTCCTGCTGCTCCAGAACTTTGTGCCGTCCAGCACCCATGATGTCCCTCTTCTCTATTTCTGGGGGCAAGTTTGACCAAAAGTCTTGTTGAAGTTCAAAAAAATACTAAATCTTCCTGGGATCAGTGTTTAGTCTCCCTGGGTGTGAAGTGGGAACTAGCACTGATACAGGTGTATTGAAGACAGGTACTAACATGCACTCACACTCGCACACATACAAAACTCCATCGACCACAGATGGAGGAATTCTGATGTGGCCGCTTGCCCAGCATGAGGTCTCTCCCTGTGTCTTCCTCTGTGTGGACTCACTGCCATATGGGCCATTGAGAACGGTGAGATAAAATGGAATACATGGCATTTGCATGATAATGAGGTTCTTTAGTAATGCTGTCTGATTTCCCCTGCCTTAGATCCTGCAGTTGATGCTTGTAGCATTATATATTTGTCCCGTTTGAACTCCCATCAGGGGTTTTTCCTCTGCTTTCAATGCCTGCCATTATCCAAATCAGACAGGATGCTTCTATTCTAGCCATTACTCTATTAGCATTATGAAGTTCTTGTGAAGGTCCACTTTGTTTGGTCAAAGTATGAGAAATTGTTTTGACAAATAGCGACTTAAAGAAAGAATTTGTATAGGCTGAGTGGCAGAATGCCAATCTAATGGGCCCAGTGTGTGTGTGGGTTTCTTTTTTTCTATGACTGCCAGCTTGGGTCACTGCTGGGATGCCATTACAGTATGTTGATGCAGGGGAGTGGGTTTCCTCAAACAGCAGGCATTGTGCCTTGTCAGTGTGACAGGCTGTTTGCACTATGGAGTGAATTTGTCGATGTAAATCTGAACCAGTGACATGACCAAAGCCAATCACTGCTGGAGCTGCCACCACCTAGAGACAGGACAGGTCATGCGACTGGCCATTTCATGGAGGCTTCTACTGGTCCATAGAAGTGGTCCCCTAAGGCAAAATGCCATGAATAATACTCCAGTAATCCTGCGCTCATCCTGGCATTATGCTTCTCTCACATTAGCTGCCGCTGTTTGCAACCACCCGATTGTTTGTGGTTTTGGTTCAAAGCAAATAGGTCACTGGAAGAGCCCAACTAGAGCAGAATTAAATCCTCTAACCTGGATAAAGCTTGACACCACGAACAGTGGTAAACTGAAGCCCTTTTACAAATTACTTCATGGGGCAATGCTGCTGAATCCACTGGCACTGATGATGTGTCAACACGTCATTGCTTTGAATGGCTCTCCATTCGCCCAATTTGAAGTAGAAACTGTGTTTTCGCTTGCATGATCACCAACAATGACACAGAGGCACTCAAGCCCATCTTCGACCACACGCATTACAGTATTTGTCAAATGACAGCAGACGGGCCAGATCTTTGAAAGGCGCTTTGTGACATGTTATCACATCTCAGACCATTAACTACAGCAAAGTATGGAATTGGCTTATTGTCTCTCAGAGTGAACTGAATTATTGTGTGGCAGAGATTGCAGCCACATGAGAAATCGAAATGGAGCTAGAGTACAAGCCCCATTATCCCAATAAATCTCCCCTTCTCATTTCATTTCATACCATCTTTTACACATGAAAGTGATTTCTCTGCAGTTTCATCACTGTGTCCAGCTAACTTTAAGGCTGTGATAACATCGCTGATAAAAGGATGTTTTTGTCTGAACTTGAAATTTATTTTGGGCTTTCTTGCAGACTTAATATCAGTTAGTGTTTTCTGTCTTTTACTTTCTTTATTGTTTTTTTTTTTTTTTTTTTTTTTTTTTTAATATTCCCAACTTTGAATTGTGTACTTTGCCATTTTCTTTATTGTTGTCTTCGGGGATTTGGCTTCTTCTTCAAAAGAATAAAAGAAAAGGAGGACAAAAGTTTTATTAGGGATATAAAAGCACAAATATGTGTCTGAATTAAAAAGAAGAAATAAACAAACAGATTTCTGAAAACTTTCTTTCCAACATCTTCTTTGCTATTGTCATTGTAGCTGAGACGTTCATAAGCTACTCATATCCTGTTCCACTGTAATGTGGATGAAAAATCAGAAAAAGGTTCAGAACTGTGGGCAGAAAGAAAAGTACATGCATATAAGCTCACATTAGGCTCCATAAATAGTGCTTTTAACACCACGCTGCCACTGAACATGTCCGGCGTTAACACTAAGCCTGTAAAATGAATGAGTGAGCTGGTATGCCTGAGCCAGTGTCCCTAAGCTTTAGATGTGCTCATGTATTAGGCTAACAAAAGTAGATGGCTTGCTGTACTTGGGCAAAAAAAAAAATTGGATAGTATCCTCTCTACTCTTTACCATGCCAGTAAGTCTTGGCAGCAGCGTGCTGAAGCAGCAGGTTTGGAGGTGGTAATGTGCGTGTAAATTTGGGCTTGAAAGTACTAGATTATAAAAGACACATGGAATAAAATTTCTTTCATCAGCCTGCTGCTGCTCAGATCTTTAGGAGATGATTCTTTTAGCTGAGTATGCACCAGGACGTCCAGGGGATCTTGGGTTGAAACCATAAGGATAATTATGGAGGCAGAAATAGAAAGTGGAGGTAGAGCTCTGTTGCTCTCTGTGGGTCTTACCCGGTCTCACCCCAGATGTGATTCGTAGAGCAGGTAGAGCACTGCGCATCTGGGAGGCTAGCTGGCTGGGGGCCAGTTCCACTTCAGCCTCACTTGGTCGGGCTGCTTGGACAGCGTCAGAGGAAGGCCCTGGGGGTCATCTCTCCATCATAGTGTGAGCCGCTGAACCTCCCTCTAACTAGTGTTCAGCCCTTCAATGATGGATGGCACTTGAGGGACTAGAATTGTACTGTATGGGTCTGACATGCATTTCCTTATTTCCAGAAAGTCTCAGAGGAATGAAGCCGCTCTGACTTTAAGGCTTTCTTGCAGATATCTCAGAATTCCCTGCAGTTTAAGGACCTCACAAACTCAGCGAAGGCTAGATCTAGTCAAAGTAAAAATGTCCTCTTAACAACAACATGGAAAGTAGAAGTATTTTTTCTTCCTCCACCCCTATTTGTGAAGGAATCAATTGTTAATTTGCAGTTTTGTGTTAACATGCTTCATAATTCCATCAATAGTCAGCATGCCTTAAGCTTAATAAAAAAAATGATTTGAATTAGTATTGCTTTTTCTTCGCAGCCAAACACGTTACAGTGTTATGCATTTCGGTGACATAACTGGCATTTTACTGGCCTGTTGCAAGGAAAGAAAAAACTATTTTTTTTCCTTGCAGTGATTATTTCACCAATTCTAGAAATTCCTGGCATCCTTTAAAACATTAAAGTTTTTATTCTGAAATAACTCTGAAAAAAGTCATTTTTTCCTTTAATTCTGAAGTTAAATGACTCTTTGTGTTTATTTATTTCCCACCCATGTTGCCTTTGGGTGCCCCTCTTTCAGATGGTCATGCCATGTGCGAGGCCTCGACACTTGTCACTTATCCTGATGAGCTGTCGACCGAAACGTTGTCTAGCCCGGAGAAGGGTTAGCCATCAAACATATTGCCACCACAGGCACTGGGAAACAAAAGAAAAAAAACAGATGGCGAGAGAAGACAATTGAATTAAAAAGAAAATGAAAGGAGAAAAAAAACCCAAAAGAATAAACAAACAACAGAAGTCTTTAATCCTGCTGTGCATTTGCTTCCTTCTCTGTTGCTGTTATTTGCTTTGCTTTGGTCTCCTCCGCTGATTGCCACTGTTCAGCTTGCAACAAACCATGTAGGCATGGCAGAGCAAAATATGGAGAAAGAGCAGCAGTGTTAAAACACAACATTTCAATCACAAGTCTCTGTGATTTTGCCAAACGAGGAGCAAAATGTCTAAACTGACCCAGACAACTTTTGTTTGCGTGACCCAATTTGCGCATAAGTACATCAAATTTTAATTTTACCACCTCATAATGTAGTTTTCACTCTGTCAGCGTATGACATTTATAATTAAACATTTATATTTCTGTCTTAACGCTCCCATAATATGCAGGAATGTATTCAAGTGTAGTTGTGTGGTCTTCACTGGTCACTGGTGCTCCTCTTTGTTTCTCTCCAGTTACTTCTTTCATATGAGACCAAATATTAAGTTAATAGTGCAAATGTAGTCAATGATTTGGATTCTCCATCGGAGAATTTATGCAAAGTCCAAGAGCATGAATATTAACCATTCTCTACCAAATGCTGAGAACAAAATGCTGAAGATCGGTGAGGAAAATGAGGGAGTGGGAAGAATCATGCTGGCCTCAAAAGCCCCCTTGATGACCCCCTGCTGCCTTTTGTAATTTGTGCTTCTCTTTAAATTCATATTTTTAAAAGCTAAAATTTACAGTTTCCCTTTAAAATTATACATTCAAGGATATTCTTGATCCCCTGTGCTATTTCCCCCCCTTTCCCTAATCAAAGCCTTGACAGAAAAGCTATTGCCTGGCAGAGGGCACAGTGAGCGCATCAGCATAGATAGATTGCTGCTCTTCTTTTCCTGTTGCCTCTCAGCTACCAAAAAAAAAAAAAGGCAATTTTCATATTCCATCATGTTGTAAATCTGAATTGTCCTGCTCCAAACACATGGCTGTATTGTTCAGAGCATTGTGGGAACGGAGCTTTCCATCTGACCGCGTTAGTGTGCTGACTTTCCCAGAGAATTGTCAGTCATGCAGCAACTCTCTATCTGCAGTAAATGGTCAAATAAAGCTTTGCCTCTCCAGGGTGGTTATTTAGCTGCTCCATGGGCTGCTTACATGACTCTAAAGATGGGATTTTGTGAGATTATGTTGATATTTGTCCATATCAGGCATGGAAATTATCTACCTCCTGTGACAGTATTATCTCAATGTGTACTGTGTGTATTAATTTAACCAGTTATCTCTTTGTATCAGTTGTGCTGATGCATGCATTTCAGCTATAATACATCCAGACTGCACCGTAGTGTGATATATATCTGAGTATGACCACTTGGGTTATGGTTGAAGGATGTGATATATGACCAAATGATAAAAGCTGTCATGGAAACACCACGGCCACAGGCGAGATTGTGAAGCCCAGAAGAGTTGGAAAATATGCTGCTTCATAGCAGACCATCTCTTTGAAACTGCATCCACCACTCCTACAGTTTGCTCTGTTCAGAATCCTTAGAAGGTTTAGGGGTAATTAGAAGCTAATGTTAGCGCTCCCAATGTTGCACATAACAGGCTGTGGAGATCAAAGGCAGAATTAGCAACGAGATAACGGCTCGATCGAAAGGGGAGGAAGAACAACAAATGGATCATGGAAGACATCCATTTAACATGTCAATAAGATCAGTCAATGGAAGATAGCGAGCATGAAAGGCATGCATAGGAATATGCTCCTGGGGAAAATTCTGGGAAGAAAATTATTTACTCTTTGATAAGACGAGATGGAGATCACGGAAAAGGAAGATGTTTATATATATATATATTTTTTTTTTTTTTAATTTTTTTAAAACAAAGAAAATCAAATTGCCAATGTCATTCCTTGGTTTGATAGAACTTTTAAATTCCCTTTCAGCACACTGGGTATGCAACATGATAAAAGAATATAACTGCAAATGCCTCAAGGAAAATTCACTTCAAGGAAATAAACAACTTAAATACAACAAACATTAAGAGAATGGAGACGAATCCTCAGGTTTTTTCTTTCAGCTTTTGCTAAACGAAACAGCTCCTTCCTTGAATAGAAGGGCATTGAGAACTCTTACTGATAAAGGGCTGCAGAAAGGGCCTAAAGCTGTCAAGGACCAAAACTGCCACAATTAACAGTAACTAAAGCAGCACTCTGAGAGCACAGACCTTCACCAAGCAGCTCATTTCCATCCGTATTGTGATTTCTACCCCATGTCATAGTCCTGCATTTTTTTTATAAGGATACACTATTAGGTTCCTAGATTCACTGATAATGAATCCACGTTTTCTTGACCACATTTTGGTGTTTGTTGCATGTTTATGTCTTAATTTGTTTTTATTATAGTATCCAGAATCTTGCCCTGATCTTGTAGAACTTGTTTGGAACGTCTTCTGTATTTGTTGACCAAGTCCCCTGACCATTTTCTTCCTTATCTTTCCAGTCCACTACAACATCTGCTGCTGGAGGAAGACATGCTCTTTTCAGAGTGTAGAGTATATCCTAGCCTTCTTTAATTCTGTCACTATACTAATTTTCCCAAACATACAGACAAATTCTTTAAACCATTTGTTGCTTATTTTATGACTAATCAATACAGCTGGGGTGGCTGTAGCTCAGGAGAAAGAGCAGTCATCCTTCAACTGGAAAGTTGGGAGGTCGATTCCAGGCTTCCCCTGACTAAAATGCTGAAGTGTCCTGGGGCAAGACACTGAACCCCAAGCTGCCCTCTGATGTGCCTATCAGAGTGTGTTGTATGAGTGTGTGTGTGAATGGGTGAATGTGACAAGTAGTGTAAAGCGCTTTGAGCGGTTTGCATGACTGCAAAAGTGCTATATTAGTATAAGTCCATTTACCATTTACAGCTCCTATTGTCAAGTTCCAGCAGTCATGACATGGCCAGCTGACCACATTACTTTTCCATTGTCTTTCAGTTCTACCCTAGAAAGTTTGGTGCATCATCTCCTCAGTTTTGTCCAGTTTGTTTTGGCTTACATCACTAAGCAGCATTATCGATTCATCCATGACCTCAACCTGCTTTTTCCAGATTGATTAAGGGCACATTCACATCAGCCTTTTTGATTCGAATCCTAGTCCATTTGCTCGGAAAGTCTCCTGCGTTTCAGGAGCTGTGAATACGCCAAACGAATTCTGATTCAGACCAAAGAAGCGGACCCGGTCTCCCTACAAAAGCAAGTCTCAGTCCATTTCAAGAGGACTACAAAGTAAAAAAAAAAAAATCCCTTTCTACACTTGATGTAAGAGTCCTCTGCCTCGTCTGTTGTTCATACCAGTCATTGTTGCAGTATATTTCTGCAGTATAATTGCATAAGGCAAATTAAAAAACCCGAAACAGTGATAGTTTTCTGCTCCATATTTAGCTCTCAAGAGGAGGGCTTTTCTTCTTCATGCGGGTCTTGTCCTCTCTTTTGCTAATTACTGCACTGCCACCTTTGGTGGGAACGGGGATATATTATTGGGAAGTTTTGGCCAGTTTGACCTTGAATGGAGTGCAGTGTGACCACAATGTCAGTCTGCATGGATAAACCCCCTACAACTGAGCCGAGTCCCTGATCGGACCGAGTCTAGCCTGATGTGAATGCAACCCCAGTGAATAAAAATGACTTGTTTTTCAGCCCCATGTCACGATGCTGAAGTTGGCTTCTGATTCTAAGCTTCTGAGATGCATAAAGTACAACTCCACTGCTTTGTTGGAAGACTTTGTTTACACTAGCTCCTGCTAAAAATCTACAACTCTATTACAATAAGTATTGATGGAAAGACTTTCAGATAAACCTCATTCATCCTTTTTATATGGAAGAGGAAGTAATGTTGTTAAATGAAATGACGTGTCACCAAAACATGAGACATTTCACATCCAATTATAGCACTGCCTTTCATCATTGTTTTACATGAACTGCACCATAAAAATCAGCTACAAACATGCACATGAGATTAAGTTAATTAAGTATTTCAGCTAGGAAATTTTAACAGTTTTTCACCATGCTTATTGTAGATAAAATGTAATGCTACTTTCTTCCTTAACTCTGGGACCCCTAGTGTGACATTTGTGACAAACCACTTCCTTTTTTTATTTTATTTTTATTTATTTATTTTTGGCTTAATTTATTTTAGCTTATCAATTTGCTATTATTTATATTTCTCAATAAATTGGTAGTAACTTATTTGATGTTTAATTTCAATTAATTGTATGGCTGATTTTTCCTTTTTCATGTTTTCATGTGTTTTTTCTTTTCAACATATATACTTCGCTTTTATAGAATTGTATAAAATGCCGACTTCAAGGTGTTACCCATTGCAAAAATGATCACAAACCTGGTGGGGAAAAACAAAGCCATATAGCATCCAGTTACAATCCTACACACCAGGGATTCAGTCTACATTTCCTTGAGCTTTTCTAATTAAATTACTCAGACAATTGAATGGGAAATACAAGGTTTCCTATTTCAGGAGTGCGAGAAACACAGACAGGAAGAAGCACAATGGGCTTAAATTATACAGGCAAGTGTAAATATATGATAAGACTGTGAAAACCGCCTAAAGAATTAAGAAAAAAAAAAACCCTATGCAACTAAAGTTGCCTTTTTTTACAACGCTCTGCCTGTAAGATCTCTCACATTGTTGTGGTGTTACATGGTGCTGCCACATAATGAGAAGAAAAACAAGTGGGGATTGATTCCCTTCATTCTAAGTTACATTTAAAACACATATGAAACACTAGCTGTTCTAATACTTTGTTTTAGTACTAATCAGACCCCCCCCCCCCCCCCCTTTTTTTTTTTTTTTTTGTATTAAACCCTTCATCAAGTGTGGAGCAGCCTACAGTAAAGATTTAAATGAACAGCATTAATAAAATACCTGCATTAGCCCGAAGAGCAAATGCAAATTTCTCCATTTAGAGTGAAGCATTGATGGCTAACCAATGCTATTCATTCTCAAAATGCATATCTAACTCTGTCTCTGTAGTCCTCTGATAAAGAACAAGGCTGTTTAGCTGTTCTACAGAAAGCTTTACATAAAGAGCGAAAGGCAAATTTCTTCACTTTTATGTCATGTGTATACCAAATCCTATGTTACAAATGGTGTAATGTCTTTAAGCAAATAAGAAGGTTATTTATAGTCCATTTCCTTGGCCACAAAAACATAAACCTGTATTGCTTGGACTGCATATGAGAAAGAAAGTCTAACAGGGAAACTTGAAATAATTTTCTTTTCTTTTTTTTTTTCTTTTTTTTGCATGTGCATTGAATCAGTATTGTATTGTGGTGGTTGAGAATGAAATTTCCAGTCAGTAACTGGCCTACAAGTCAAACATATAACAGTGGACAGGGGCATGAAGCTTCTCACAAACATCAATCAATTACATTGCTCAAAAAAGGAACTATATCATC
This sequence comes from Telmatherina bonti, assembly GCF_933228915.1. Lineage (NCBI taxonomy): Eukaryota > Metazoa > Chordata > Actinopteri > Atheriniformes > Telmatherinidae > Telmatherina > Telmatherina bonti. The sequence goes on along the minus strand of NC_136628.1, from coordinate 27,223,104 downwards.
ATTTAGAACTCTTCACTCTCAGTCCTTTACCAATGTTTTTGAAGCGCTTTTATCTGAAGAAGCCTTGTGGATGTGTCACAGTTTGACAAAGCCTGAGTGTTGGTTGACATATCACACTGCATATCAGCTTCTCAATTGGAGGAGCTGGTGCATAGCGTGATCTGTCAGCAGGTGCTAAGGCTTTGTCAAATGCAGTGATACAAAAGGCAGTCTTCAAATAAAAGAACTCTAATACAAAATGGTGGATGGCGAGAGATCTGACAGGAGGTGCACCAGCACCCACTGAAGCAGCTACAGCATCTTTTTCCTGATGTGCCTCTGGCCGACATGTCCACTCATCAACCTTTGTCAGCAAGAGGCTCGCCTGCTCAGGAAGCCAAGAATTTAGATCTCACCGAGTCTCTGATGGAGACTTTGACACTTGTGCTTCGAACCAATTCTTTTTCCTGCCATCGCCTTCCGCGTACGGCTCGACTGAGAATTGATTAACCCGTGTCCAGCAAAACATTTAACCTTTTACACTTTGAGAAGCGCAAATTCCCTTTTATGGTTTACAGAGTCTTGACTTAAAGTCTTGCTTTGGTGAGGCTTTAACACAAAGCAGTCTTTAGAATGAATACAAATCAATTATCTATTGAGCAACACAAGAGCATAGCAATGGCTGATTGCTTTTTATCTCGCACATCATTTTCTGTCTCGATAAGGGGAACAAATTCGTCTACGTGTTACGATGTTGCTGATGAGATATTAAAGTGCATTTCAACAGCTACAAACGCCCCCCCCCCCTCCAATGTTCTTTTGTTTTCTGTTACAATAAACAAGGGAAAATGTGCATGTCAACACTATGTTTGTGCACATGTAGCAAGTTTCTTTCTCTAAAAAAAAAAAGTGTCCTTCTGCAAGGGTGGGGGGAATAAATAATGTTTTTGGTTGCTTCTGCATGCTGCTTACTTGAATAACAAGACTTGACATGTCACAGCTAAATAAATACAAAACCCTTGTTGTTTTTCCTCACAGAGGATGACATCCACAGAATGCTTTCACACCCAGTTATTATACTGATAGCCACCATACACACACACACACACACACACACTACTTGTCTGCTCTGATAGGAAGATTTCTTTTGTCTCATGTTCCTTGGAACTTCCCTTGTCATTGATTACATAAACTCTTCACAGGAGCCACAAATACACAATTTACATTTACCTCCCTCTCTCCCAAACATTAGTGACCATTCCCCCTGTTATCCCTCCATGAGCTGTGGCTCTCTCACATTCGTCCGCCATCGATCATAGCGGAGTGGCGTGCACGCTAGAAAGCAGCCAGTGGGGAGAGGCAGCATTTGCAATCAAACAGAGAGGAGCAGTGTGAAATCTCAGGAAGAGGCAGCTTCCCCCATGCCCGTGGGCAGGGGATCAGACGATGAGGAAGCCTGCCTCAGACACTCAACACCTCCCACTGGCACCCTGATGCAAGCAGCATGCAAACCCACCCCTCACATGTATCTGTCAGCCAGCGGGTTAAGCTCTGCGTGTACCCCCACTCTGTAACAGCACTGTGGAGTGCAGGTTTTGCTACTGCAGTTAAGGTGCTTTCCGAAGCTTTTTTCCTAAGGTCCACTGCGAGCTGCTGCCGCCGTGCCCAAGGTGGGAGAAGGTAGAAATTTCCAGGTTTCTTTTTTAGTTCTATCGCTTTAAGCGAGCAGACGGGACTTTCTCTAATAACGGGACAAAAGGTGCAGGTGCAGTCCATTTTTTTTTGAGTGTGCAGGAGAAGAATTCTGCTGGGCAAGAGAGGAAGAAATGTCACTGAGTCACTGCTCTTCAAAACCAAATGAGAAGCTCTCAAAGTCCAGTCAGCCTATTTCAGCCACTGGCGTAATAGTCCTGTGGTTAGTGCATCTGTTTTTCCATTGCCCACCTCAGCTATCCATCCATGACATAAAAGACTATAAACTCTAAAGGGCTTGTTCCAGAGTGTGAGCAGATTTATTTCAGATATAGGTACAGCAGGTATAGAAGGGTAGAGTGTATGTGAAAATAACAATTTTCCCACAGTGCTGTTGACTGGTCTTTCAGGCCAAGTTGGATTTGCTTCATCAAGTCCACTTCATATTCAAACAATGATCAACCGATTGGTTGTGGGAGTATGTTTTCATTTGCAGAGTGGACAGGAGTTTGCCACACCGTAAGTGGTCTGCACCACGGCTACAGATGGCTAATGGCCACAGCAAAAGGCAGACACACAAGTATAATGATCAGTATTGATCTTTTGTTGTGGAAATGGATTTGAACGTGGCAGAAAGGTCAGCCCAAGCAAATGTAAAAACTTGTGCTTTCACAAAAGATACATCCTATCATGACATGCAGTCATGACAACAGAATAACAGATGCATTATTGCATGCTGGAAGTTTCTGTTTTAGAGCTGACCTGTGAAGAGAAATACCTGGATGGAAGAATGAGCAACACAGCAGGTTACAGTTAGAGATAGATTTTTTTTTTTTAAAAAAAGGAAAAAAAAAAAAAAAAAGAAACGTGAAATGGTCCATTAACTTGAGGTTTTTTCTTAAAGCAGCATTTTAAAGAACATCAAATTAAATGTGGATGGAAAACAAGTCGACAAGGTAATGACCTACTAAAATTGCAGGCAGGAGAGCGTGTATGTTCCCTCTAGATGACGTGGGATATGCGATTTGGCACCGATGGAGGAAAATGACATGGGTTTGGCATGCTAAACATGTATTTAGCTGTCACTGCTGATTTTATGGCCCCTGATGATGACGAACAAGGTTAAGAATGAGCAATTTGGATTCTTGTCACTGATGCATGTTGTCATTTTTTTTTTTTTTTTTTTTTTTTTACACCATGTTTACTTTTAGTTGCCATTCCTTTAGATAAGTCCTAGTTATCTTCTTTACCACAAAGTCAACCTGAAGTCAATTACCGGTCTGACATTTAGTCAAGACATGGCAATCACTCAACCTTAAATTTGGTTCTTTTGGAGAACTGAAGAGTTAAAAGAGAAATTTGTGCTTTTCAGTCGCTGAATATGAGTGAGGCACGCTTCTATTCATGCATACCGGATCGCATGTTCACATTAAATGGCAATTTCTAATTTATAAAGACAGAAACATGCTGAAATGTGGCATGTTAAATGTTTCAGAAAACCTCCATTAAATCTACTTTTTTTTTTTTGTTGTTGTTTCCTGTACTCTGATTTGTTCTGTAGATGTGAAGCTGTGCCGATTATAACAGGAGGCCTCTTGGTGAGGCGTAAACCTCCTGAAAGCTGTGGAGAGGTTTTAATCAAGTGTGAAATCCTTTTGGGGTAGATGCCTACATGGCTGTGCTTGTGCTTAGAAGCGTACTCCTCAAACCTCTCTCTGACTCTCCGTGAGCGTCTATTGCAGCAAGAGTCCATTCTGCTGCTGTGATGCACACAGACGACTCTGTTAGCAGTGCTGAAAATGAAGCTCTGCTCGTCATCCATGAGATGGTACGCGTGCACACACACAGACACACATTCATCTCTTCCCCCTGTTGCCCGTACTTTCTCGTAGCTCCGTTTTGTGTTTTCTTGTTCTAAATCGGGCATCAAAGTATTGTCGGATCGTTCCAAAAGAGTCCTTGCCAAATGACAATGACCTCGTAAAAATAAAAGGAATAATTTACTTAAGCATAATGATATAATTAAGCCTGAATGAGCCTTAACGTTGTTCAGTTGTGAAATAAATGCATTAAAAAGCCTAAACATCTAGCTATTTAGGATTACAGGAACAATGAGATTAGCTGCAACAATAGCTCGAGCTATGCATTGTTTGTCCAATTTTTATTACCGCAATAAACAATAGGACAATTGTATTTGGATTACCCATGAAAAAAAAAAAAGGTAACCAGTGAGGACAATGACATAAAAAGGAAGAAAAAGAGAAAAATCTCCATTCTTTTTAACAGTAAAGCAGCTGAAAGTCTTAATGCATATGCTGTCTCACTTTGTCTCTTGATTGACTGAAGCCTTCGTGAACCAAATGCAGTTTTTCCACCCTCAAAGGTCTGACATTTTGTGGGCTAATTATCTTGCCACTGGTCATGAGCACAATACTGATGGTATGTCTCATAGGCTTACTGTCAAGCTGGCATTTTTTTCTATTAACTGTGAACTGTTACAACTGCCTTTTGATACGTCATCTCTTGTGGTAGCATCATTCACATGCAGCAACATCTTCCCATTTGTTGTGTGTGTGTGTGTGTGAGTGCAATACTGAGCTCTCAGCTCTCTTTCTGAATACATTTCCTCTCATTCACGCACCATCCTGCAAGACAGAGAATCCGTGATGGACGCGTTCTCTCATGGTGTGGACAGCCTTGTGGCATTACAGTAATACATTCAGCACAGCAATCAGAACGTCACATGTCAGTGACATCACGGAGAAGCAGATCTCAGTCGTATGTTCCTCCTCTCAGACATCGAACTAGCTGTCCCTGCATGGGTCTGAAGGGATAACAAGATGAATTGAGTGGTATTTCCGTTTAATCTGGGCTGTACGTTCAGCTTGTCAACAGGTGTTCTGCTTAGCCAGTCTGCTGGCTGCCAACTGCACATTTCTGGTGAACAAACACGCTGCTTCTCAAATGCTTTTAGAGGCCTGATGTTCTTGAGCGATAGCTTAAGCGAAGTTATTTCGGAGCTTTCTCGGCTTGTTCGTTAAAACGAGGTCACTAGGTCATAGACCCATTTATTTAATTAGGAGCACTTGAATAAAAAATGGATAATAATCAAGGGCAGGGAACTCATTTCAGCACTGTCAGTCAATAACTCATTCAGCAATGGGTTTTTTCCCCAGGGGTTCCAACTAGTCCTTCTATATCCAAACCCTGCATGTCTCGACACTGTGTGGCTGTTGTGTTCTAAGTCTTTTTTTTTTTCTTTTTTTTTAATATCTTTAATACACATTTAGTGAATCATCGACAACATGTAAATTACATGCAATGGAAATCTATTGCTCCGGGAAGTTTTAACAATAAGATGATTTATTACAAATATGTCAGACAAACTGCTGTCAGATACTTCTAAATGACACAGGCACAGCAGGCTGTCTCTTGCATCTACCACACCAGCTTGTGGACTAGACACACACACTAGCACTCATTACACAGTGCATAGCGACAGCTACATAGCAACTGCTGCTGACTGCTTAGCAACAGCTGCAAAGACCTCGAGGAGGGGGGGGGGAGGGGGGGGGGGGGGGGGGGGGGGTGTTTCATGGGTTGTTTCAGATGACACAATTTCTGCTTTAAAATGCCATTTGTTTGTATCAACTTTTTTTTTTTTTTTTTTTCCTGTTTAAGTGTTTACCACTATGAGGCTCTCCGTAATGGTGTTGTTTCCTCTCACCTTCCCACAGATATCCGCTCCCTCCCCGATGTGGCGATGACCGGAAACTGTACAACTGAGTGCAGCGAGTTGGGCCACTCAGATGCCTGCTGGATGCCTGGGCATCCCTCCCCCGTACGCAAGACCAGGAACCCACCCAAACTCTCCACCTTCGTGCCTTACCAGGAGAGAGGGAGCCTGGGACGCTTGGCAAACGGGAGCGCCAGGCTGGGTGGAGAGGAGCACCGGTCGCGCCTTCCACCTTCTCGCAGTGCCTATTCCAACAGTGGTCATGATGCCAATCAGGACTGCCCCTTAGAGGAAATGCCCCTGAGCGTAGCCTCCGAGTTCCCCCCCACATCCCCTTCTGCCCACACTCCAAAACGAGAAATTTACCTGTGAGGAACAAATTCATCTGATCGGTCCGCAGATGAAGTAAAGATACAAGCACTTCAGAGGGAGGAACAGGCTGTCCGTGAGCTAAAGCCAACAGCTGTTTTTCTAGGTAACAATAGGCTATGACTCATTCAATCACTGGCATGAACACTTGTTTTCATCATTTCCGACCTAAATTATTAATTCATCAGCATATTTATGAATGATCTCACAAAGTTAGTTGATGCACTCACTCATTTATTTATTCAAATCCTCGACGGATCCAATTCAGAAAGATAAAAAGGAAATGCAAATGGAAACAGCTACTTTAGTAGTAACTAATTCTTGTTGTAGTTAGGCAAGTCCCATTCTGTGAAGTGATCTCTTGAATTTGACAGTTGTGAACAGTGCTCTTGTGCCATTGCTAGATATAATTTAATAGACAGCCGGTCCGGCCATATCAGAAAGCATAACGCTTTTGACCAGGAATCAAACGAAACGGTCACTCTTAATGTACAGAGCTGTAAATACATTTGAATGGTGTGTTCTACATATATTTTTGTCTGGCATAAGCTGAAAAAAATGCCTCTGAATTTTAGCATATTTAAGCTTTTATTTACTGCTGCTGTTTAAACTTGATTGAGACCATCTCCCGGAGTGGAGCTCGATAATATGGAAGGCATTTATCTGCTCCACACTACCACACACACACATATACACCTTTGACCCCTAATCATAGTAGAATGGCCTTTACCTCCGCTCCCTGTAGAGCTCAGCCACTGGCAGAGAGAGCTGTGTGGCAGCATTTAAACTGACATTATGTTCCACTGAATCGCAGCACTGTGACCTGTCATTCATCATGAAAACGGTTGACTTGGCCACACAACCTTAGGGTCACGATGACCAGATGGAGAGTACTCGCCAGACACATTCTGATTGGCTTCTCACTTCAAATGAGATTATACAAACATACCAATGTAGAAAGTCCCTCTCCGTTGTGACAATCAGATGGGCTCCTTAACTTGCAGTCCATTCCTACACAGCTTGTAGTCCTTTCCTCTCACTACCCAGAAGAACTGATGTAGACCTAATGAATGCCCGAGGAACTGTTTAAATGAAAGGCCACTTGAGTGTTAAGGGCCGCTGAAGAGACGGAGTACTTATGGAACTTAATATCACGCTGATATAAAACTAGATTGCTGCTCTCCATTTAGAGTGATATTTTTTTTTAAGTGTTTTGGTGGTAAATTCAATACACAAGACACCGCGGTGAATTAACAATATGGACCTAAGAAGATAGATTACAAGAATATCTTAAATGAATATTTGATTTCCTGTCAGTAACCAATGCCTGCAAACGCCAGTGTAGAGCTTGAACAGAGAGCTTGAGAGTACGATTCAGGCTTGGTTTTCGGCAGCTCTTGTTAATTAAGTAAAATTGTCTTTGTATTGAGGACAACATGCTTAATAAGTTATTAAGCATCTTTCCTCCTCTGGCTACTGAACAGAGAGTAAAAATAGGGCATGCCCTGGGGATTCATTTATCTTTACAAAGATTTTCCCCGAGTAAATCTGAAGGATATGTATGAAGGACACTTTGTATTAGTCAGTAATTGGATGTTAATGATGACTCCACTAGCCTGCATTGCAGCATTGTAGCGCTAGTAGGTGTCTTTGATTTAAACATCGATTTGATTAGATTTGTAGATACCTTTTACCTCGGCAGACTATTTCCATAGTGAGATTGTGTATGTGAGTGAGGGTGAAAGAGCGTAGAATGGACATTTCCTAATTAAGGTGAGTAATGAGTCCTGAGCTGGGGCATGTGTGAGCATACCCTCAGGACAGGGTACCCATCAGATAATGCAAATCCACCCACTGAGCTACAATCAGTTAAAAGGGGTATTTTTATCAGCATTTACCACATCATGCTGCCATTTAAAGCTACGTTTAAAATAATTAAACTGAAAACATATTGAAATTACTGGACATGGCCATGACTAAATAAGCTCGGCGAATATCCTGCCTTGAGGGGCACAAAAGCACATAATGCCATTTTCAAAGCCATTTAGCGACTGGAATAAAATTCAAACAACAAGCCATGATACACTGTGATTAAGTCCCAACCACCACGCCACCCCACACACACACACACACACACACAGCACCCAGAGCTTTGGAGAGCCGCTTCACCAACCGAGAGAGGCGGGTAAGATCACTGACCTGGAAGTAATGACAAAGTGAGAAGGATTGCAATGAGTGATAAAACTAGTGTCACATAGCCTCAATCACAACTTTATCTATTTGAATGCTTTGACTTGATTCAGATTCACAACCGCTTCGCTTCCACATTTTCAACTCCGGGGTTTAAATCTTAACCCAATTCCTGCCTACGTACCACTTAAGTAAATCCAGAGTGCGTCCTCTGATTTGTGTCTGATCGCAAATGCGTTAAATAAGCAGGGTGATTCTTAGCAGATAAGTCATAATTGTGGTTTTTTTTAGATGTAAAAAAAGAGTGACAGGAGGTTGATCTAATCAGTCAGCAAAACAAAAAAAAAAAAACAAGCCTGGACTTAGCCCACCCTCTAGTCTCTCGAACTCTACTGCTCCGGCCAATAATGACCTCCTGCTGCTCACTTCTGGAAGAATATATCACCGTGTTTGCCCTTTCTTTTGAACTCATGCTGAATGAACTGTGTTTACTTCTCTCCCAAACACAGAACTGTTCTTCTTGATCAAAGTAAGAGGACGTCACAGAGCACCTAAATACACTCTGAAGTGTGATGAATAATGTTTAATTTGTACTTAACATTGATTTAATGTTGAACTCACTTGAGTATATTTTGCCTCTGTAGTGTGTATTGTATGGTGATCATTTCTGTGGACAGATGGACAAGTAACCGTAATGAAATTTGGCAAGGGATTCTTCTTTTTTTTTTTCCTCACTGATCAAAGACTCTCAGCAAACTGGTTGTGTGAAAAAAATAGAGAAGTCTGTTGGTGGTGTAGTGTACATAGATCTTCACAACTCCCCCCCCCCCCCCCCCCCCCCCCCCCCCCCCCCCCCCCCCTGTCTGCTGTTGAGCAGGCGGTGATTTTAGCATGAATTCCAAAGATGATTGGTAGAAACTGTTTACTCGTTTTTACTTTACTTTCTGAAATGTCAGTGCTGGTTCATATTCAAAAACGCCCGCTCCCAAATGAACTGGAATTGATCTGAATATTTCAAATTTTTTTCCACAGTTCATCTTAGAACAAAGACAATTGCCTTGAAAATATGTCTTTGCAAGAGAGAATCTAGTTGTTATCCTAATCGTTGGTATATTTATATAGGATAAAATGCTTGTGATGCCATGTTTTTGTACAGTTTTATGTACATACAAGTGAAGCTTTCTAAAAGTTCTGAGAAAAGCCGATGGCATATAAAAATTGTAACATGTTTTTCTTGAGATGTGCACATCTTGCCTTGGTTGGATTGACCTTTGCTGAGTCAGTGTGAATGTGGCCGTTCTATGCCTGCACTGTAGTCATTCACCGGCTCTCACCTCCTGAGGACTTTATCAGTTTTTTGTTTGTTGTGAACAGTGGGTTGTCTTATCTTACCAGTTTGTTAAAAAAAATCCTGTGTTCTGCTTCGTTCTGTTTCCGCATGTTGACAAATTCTCTTGTAATACTGTAAGTCCTCATGAACTTTGTAATAAAATCACTTCAGGGAAAAAAAAAAAAAAAAAAAAGAAAAGCTTTCAGTGTTTTCTTTCATTTTCGATTATTATTCATTACTTTTTACTGGTTAGTTGTTACATTCTTTTTAAGAGGTTTAGCAGCCTTGGAGCTACATTTTGTAAAATGTGTCTCGCTCAAGTGCTAATTAAAACGAACTAGTATTCTTGTCATGCAGGCACCAGCGCCTCATTTCCGAGTCAGGAAGCCTCCAGAATGTTGGGAAAGAAGCGTTCAGCGCTTGAAATAGGAGAGTCCCAGGACCTGTGCTCACCACTTCATCTGGGAAAACAAAGTGAAGAAGTGCCAGAGTACACAATCCCATCATGCTCTTAGCCTGACAAACAAATGTTTATTTAAAGGACTGATGAGCTGTGCAGCTTCCCTACAAAGCTGCTGTCTTGGGGTGTTCATTTTAAGGATATTTATCTGATTAGTCTGATTTTTCTTCTTTTTCTTTTTTGTTAAAAACATTGCGAGACAACTCATTCAGTGTCTGGATGTTTATATGCTTCATGCATTCCTGCTATATTTGATTGTTGGTGCATAAACTGAGAGTTTAATTGACCTAATCCTTGTTGCACAGACTCCACATTACGTAATCATGTGTGAACGACAGTACTGTAAAATGAGTAATTAAACAATTTAACAGCCATCCGATACCAACACTTGAATGCTGAATTTCCCATCATCATTTCAGATTGCAAATCAATTATTGTTTTTACTCATTATGTCTTTTACTTTTGGTTCATGGAATTTAAAAAAAGACACATTTTGTCTCAAATTACAATTCTCTTCTGTAAATCAGTGGTGAGAACAATAGTTTTATAAGAGAAGAACAGCATGAGAAGGGATGGTTTGGGAATTTATCAGAACATTACTAACATCTTCCACAGTATTCATCTTTCTTCTTTGAGTCCACAATCTTAAATTCCATATTTCCAAAATCAGAACGACCCAGTAATTTGCAAAATATCAACACTTTTAATGTTCAGATGAAAACAGGAAAATGTTGACTCAGATGGAGTAGAAAATTGTCCTGTGACGAGATAAATTAAAATAGAAAATACTAATTGGAAGGTTCTTTTATAGCTAGCAGAGATACCATTTAGTCTTATCATCAAAAGGTTTAGTATGAACGTCAGTGATGTTACTGATGCTGCATTAATGCACAAAACACACTATTTAGCATTGTTTGGACATTCACTTCTTAGGTCTTTGTGATTAATGTTAAACGCCTGTAAGAGTAGACCTGCTAATGCGCCCATTTATTTACTTCAAAGATCAACCAGACACACTGAGATTTCTGAACAACTGCAGTGACCAGCAGAAGTGGATTTGTGAACTCTACCCGGGATAAAAACCACTCTTTCTGCTGTTATAAGTCTGTTAATCTAACCTCATTAGTGACCTTGTCCTCAGTTATAGCTGCCACGGAACATTGTGGCTCTGACTTCTGTTAGTGTATGACTGTTTCAGTGAAAACGGGTAAAACCTGACACCGTGTATAAAATGGCAATCTGGTTGTCCGGAAGGTGTAAAATGATGTTTTTCTTTTTAAGCATCACATTCAGTTTCACATTAGTTCAAAGTGCATGTGTGGATTTGCTCCAGCAAAACACACAAAATGTATGTTAGCAGTGAGTAGGTTAACTCCTCAGGAGCACAAAACCGGCAAATCTGAAAGAACAGAAACTACTTTGCTGTTGATTTAGATTCTCAACTTGTTGTCTTTGACTGCAGGCAAATATTCTACTGTTTTATTTATTTATTCCTTTTTTTTCCAAGAAAGGAACTGGAATATGATATGAATGTTATGGTTGAAAATATTAAACAGTAAACACACACACACACACACACACACACACACACACACACACAGTCTGTAAAAGCCTTTAAACGCTTGAATGGTCATTTACACATAGCAGCAGAGGCCTTTGCGCACCCAGGTCTCCCGAGAATGAATTGCTCTTGGATATGGGTATGGTTCGTGGCCTCTTGCTTCTGCTGGCATTATCATTGGCGCTTAGTGCAGGTGGAGGCAGAGGGATGTGTAACATCGAAAAACAATGCACACTGGAAATGTGGGCGAAAGACTGTTTCCAACCAGAGTTTAAACAGACCTTAAAGAGACCTTGGCTTCTTGCAATTTTTGTCAAGCTCAGTGCATAAGTGCAATGTATGTTTTTCTGTTAGAGAGATGCTGAATAAAACTATTCAAGCAAACCATTCTGGACTTTGACATGAGCATTTTGCTTGTGAAAAATGGGTTCTGTCACTGTATTGTAGCTCACCAGTTGAGTCAGATGAGTTTATTACTTGATTGCAAAGCAAGAGTACCAAGGTCTTGCTGTTTTGCTAAAGCTAAGGCAGCCAGTTCCTGTGTTTTAATAGAAACAACCTGAAGAGGAACTTAGAGAGTTTCAGAGTAGAAAGGTTGCACATGGAGAAATTGGTATTGTAGCTGGGGACAAATTTGATCTTGGCTAAAAATAATAGGACGAACCAAAAAACTCAGTAGAAAAATTCCTACATATTTGGGCTAAAACTACTATGAATACATATGATTTTGTAGGCACCACTCACAAAATTAATCCGTATTGAAGCAGAAATGTCAAAACAACTAGCTTAGAACTTTGGCTGAACTTATCTAATTGGCATCTCCAAGCATTGAAGAGGTGAAAGTGCTGTAAGAGCTTAAAAAAAAAGCCCAACACTCCATTACTAAGTATTCTTCCACTTCTCTCCTCATAAAAACAACTTGAATGAGTAACTTCACTGAGCTGATTAGCGGTGATGCCAAGCTTTAACTTGCTGCTAATTTTAGCCTTCCTTGCATCCCATGGAGCGAGAAAAAGCCAATAATATTGATAGCATCTAAGGTTACTACTGGACAGGGACTGCTATGATAGAATGTGAAGTGTTTGATTCTGCATGTATGAGCAAAGCACAGTGGGTGATAAAGGAGGGATTCTTTGCTCCTAAGAAATTCACGTAAGTAAAGGCAAGTAAAAGACTTCTTGGAAAATAAAAAAATAAAGGAAACTGTGATCGATCTCCAGGCGCGCAGCATGAGGGACAACCTGGTCTTCGCAGGAATCCCGGAGCAACAAGAAGAGGATCCAGAGCAAACAATCAGATCCTTTATCCAAACCAAGCTGAAGCTACCCGAAGACGCGGTGAGGAACATCTCATTTCACCGAGTTCATCGCTTAGGTGGGAAAAGACCGGACAGCCGCAGACCCAGACCGATTGTAGCCAAGTTCGTGAGCTACAAGCAGAAAGAGCAGGTGAGGGATCGAGGTCCGGAACTCCGCGGGACCGATTTTAGTGTAAATAATCAGTTTCCCAAAGAGATTCTGGAGAGACGCAGGGTCCTGTTTCCCATCCGAAAGAAGCTCAGAGACGAAGGATCCCGTGCAGTCATCGCGGTGGACAAATTGTTCGTCAATGGACAGCTTTACCGTGACAAAAATACCACCCCCTGGCTCTACTAACCTCAGGTAATATCTATCACTCATACAGCTAATCATTGTTAAGTTTACATGTTAATCTGCTATAAGCACATTAATTATGGTAATTCAGAACTGTACATTTACTGCCAGTCTTTGTAAATTTGCTGTTGTTGTTGCTTTCGTTTTGTTCTGTTTTTGTTTTTTGGCCTTTTTTTTCCTCCCCCCCCCTTTAGGGCTTTTGTTTTTGCTCTTTTGTTTGTGCTATTTCTTTTTATGTGTAGTTGTAGTTGTTTGCTTTTCTCACTCCTTTCCTTTCTAACTGCTCTTTCATTCTATTATGCCATACCAACAATAATAGGTAGGGTACGCACGTACATCCACATGACACAGACACTAAATGTCATGCACATAACACACCTACAACACAGAGCACGTTTAATCACATCAACACTCACCCCCAACTCTCACACACACTCTAAGCATGTGGACAGACATATAGGAACATTGTACACACAGATGAATTTATATACGCACACAATCTACACGCAGCATGCATGCATTAATGTGGGCTTGCACACACACAAACACACACATACTTTTATAGAAACACTTCAGTAGCTTGAGCATGACCACCCTGAGGTTTGTTACGTGGAATATACGGGGAGCTGGTTCCAGGGAGAAGAGGTTGAAGGTGTTTAGCAGATTGAATGATCTACAGGCAGACATTGTCCTGCTACAGGAGACTCATTTATTAAAAACAACAGCTAACGTACTCTCTACAGTACAGTTCCCTCATGTGTACTCGGCCTGCTTCAACTCAAGACAAAGAGGAGTAGCCATTCTGATAAACAGGAAAATTCATTTTACTGCTAATAATATAATTTTAGACCCAGGTGGAAGATTCATAATAATGACATTATCTATCCTAAACATGAAGTTATGCATTGCAAATATTTATGGCCCAAACACTGATGACCCCTCCTTTTTTCATTCCTTCTTCTCCTTACTATATGATCACCTTGATAATACACTTATCATTGGGGGCGACCTCAACATGACCTTAAACTCTGGGATGGACAAGGGGGGCGGAGCAGGGAAACATAGGGTCTGGCAGTCAGCAAGAGTTGTTAAACAATATATGGAGGATTTTGGTCTTTGTGATGTCTGGCGCTCACAACACCTCACTGCTAGAGAGTACACTTACTTTTCATCTGTCCACCACTCATACTCCAGAATAGACTACTTCCTCACTAACAGCTCTATGATGAACAATATCTCAGAAACTAAAATCCATTCCATCACTATCAGTGATCACGCACCAGTATCATTTACCCTAATGAATAAGAAAACTAAACCATCTTATAGCAAATGGAGACTTAATACATCATTACTTAAAGATCCTGATTTTATCAGTTACTTCAAACGGGAGTGGTCTTTGTATATAGAAAACAATGACATACCAGGAACATCAGCTTGTGTTCTTTGGGAGGCAGGAAAAGCAGTAATGAGAGGGAAAATAATTTCATTTTCATCACATAAGAAAAAGAAGGAGAGTTCAAAAATATCTGAACTAGAGCTTAAAATAAAATCACTAGAAGATGCCTACAAGGCTTCTCCAGAAGAGCAAGTGCTGAATCACATAAGAAAGGCTAAACTAGAGCTGAATGAAATAATTAACCAAAAAACCCAGTTTTTGCTACAAAGACTTCGCTTAGAGAATTTTGAACATAGCAACAAATCTGGAAGATTTCTCGCAAATCAATTAAAAGCAAACAAGGAGAAAACAACCATCTCCTCTGTTAAAGATTCAAGAGGAAATATCCTCCATGATCTTGATGGAATAAATGACACATTTAGGGATTTCTATAAAACATTATATTCCTCAGAAACAGATCCATCAGACAACAGCATTGAGGAATTTCTCAGCTACCTCAATCTTCCAAAGTTACAACAGGATCAGGAAACGGTTTTGGACGCACCCATTTCAGTAGGGGAACTACATGAAGCTTTAAAACACATGCCCAGCAATAAAGCTCCAGGACCAGACGGTTTTCCAGTTGAATATTATAAAGAATTTTGGTCTATACTAGCACCCACTTTTTATAAGATGGCTTCAGAAATTAAGGAAAAAGGTCGAATATCTCAAAACATGAATTTGGCTAGTATTACAGTAATACTAAAACCAGGGAAAGACCCCAAACTCCCATCTAGTTATCGTCCAATATCACTAATGAACGTAGATCTTAAAATAATCAGTAAAGTGCTTGCTACAAGACTAGAAAAAATAACTCCACTTATCATACATCCTGATCAAACAGGATTTATCAAGGGACGACATTCCACCACTAATACGCGCAGACTAATAAATCTAATTGATTATGCCACCATACATAACCTGGAAACTACAATAATCTCTCTAGATGCTGAAAAAGCATTTGACAGGGTGAACTGGAAATTCTTATTTGCAACATTAAGAAAATTCGGGTTTGGCTCATCGTTTATCGACTGGATAAAGATACTGTATAGCAATCCAAATGCATGCGTCAGGACAAATGATCAAACTTCTCACAGCTTCAGATTGCAGAGAGGCACCAGACAAGGCTGTCCACTCTCCCCCTCACTTTTTGCAATCTTTATTGAACCCTTAGCAGCTAGCATTAGACAAAACAAAGACATTAAAGGCATTAACTGTAGAAATATGGAGCATAAGACCAGTCTTTATGCTGATGATGTATTACTTTTCCTTCAAAATTCACAATCATCCATCTGTCAGACAATCGCACTCATCAATAAATTCTCATCAATTTCTGAATATTCCATTAATTGGTCTAAAACCACCGTTCTACCCATCAACTGTTCCTTCCATAATACTCCTGACACTGCTTTACAGTCAGGAGATATTAGATACTTGGGAATAAACATCTCACCCAGACTGTCAGACCTTATAAAGCTAAATTATGTCCCTCTACTAAAAACAGTTGAGGACGATCTCACACGGTGGAAATCTTTACCCATATCACTAATGGGAAGAGTTGCAACTATAAAAATGATGATTCTACCTAAAATCAATTATCTGTTTTCAATGATCCCCATTAAACCTCCCTCCACCTGGTTTAAATCGCTGGACTCTAATGTTACTAGATTTCTCTGGAAAGACAAACCACCACGGATTAGTCTAAAAACACTCCAGAAGACTAAAGATAGCGGTGGCTTAGACTTGCCTAATTTCCAAAATTACTTTATAAGCAACAGACTACAATACATCTCTAAATGGCTTAAACCTAGCTATCTAGATGAACCATGGCTTAATATAGAAGAAGCTATGTGTGAGGATATGGCAATTTCAGACCTGCCATTTATCAGCACAGCTGTCAAACGCCAAAAATGCTTTAAAAGCATTAATATCAGCTCCTCACTAATGGCCTGGTGGGAATTTCTTAAACTAACCAAATCCTTGCTTATTCCATGCAAACTTACACCTATTTGGAACAATCCCGACATCCAGCAAAACCAGAAAATGATAAACTTCCCTCAGTGGAAGAATAAAGGAATAAAACAGTTAGAACATTTAATAGAAAATGGGAACTTTCTCCCTTTTGATACAATTACTTCACGATATGAAATCAGCAGCACAAAATTCTTAGAATACCACCAACTTAAATCTATTATAGGTAAGAAATACACCCCTGATCAATTAAACTTGCAGCTACCTATCAGGGCTGCAGAATTCTTAAATCTCAATGCCCCGAAACTGTTATCCAAAATATATAGATTACTATCAAAGCTAGACGATTCCATATGTCTCCCAACTTCTAAATGGGAAGCAGACTTATCCAGTAACTTTGACCAAAATGAATGGTCACAAATCTGTTCAAATACATTTACAATGACTAAGAATTCAAACATGCAACTAATACAATTTAAAATTCTGCATAGAACTCATTATACAGGACACAGGATGTTCAGGATGGGTCTGTCACAATCAAACATCTGTCCACACTGCACTGGCAACACGACTGACAGCTACTACCATGCTTTGTGGTCTTGCCCACCTGTCCAGGAATTCTGGTCTCAGGTATGTAAAGATCTGTCAAATTGCTTCAAATGTAACATCCCTACAAACCCCAAACTGGGCCTACTGGGTTACTTGGGTGAAATTAACATAGAATTTAATTCTGCAAACTTAATCCTCACCAGTTTATGTATCGCAAAGAAAACTATCCTTCTAAACTGGAAAAGCAAACAAAGTCTGTGTATCCAGCAGTTCAGAAATCTCTTATTAGATCACATCAGTGTCGAGATGATGTCTGCCTCCTCAAGAGATCAGTCAGCTGAACTTTATTCCCTCTGGTCCCCTGTGATCAGCTCCATCACTTAGTATGGGGGGAGAATGTTACCTTATTGCGCTCGGGGTTGGTGGCCGGTTGGGGTTCTCTGGGGGCTGTGGGTCTGTGGTGGGCTCCTGGGGGGGGGGGGATTTTGACTGCTCCATTGCTGGAGTGGCTAGGTTTCTAGCCCTACTGTGGACCTGGATGGGCCAGCGGCTGGAGTTGCCGCGCAGCGGCGGGGCGAGGTCGCTGGCGGGGGATGGGTTGGCGGGCGTGACTCCGTAACGGGCGCCTGTGCCGCCGTGGGGTGGGCTGGGCGGGGTCCTGGGCTCCGGTGCCCGGGGTTGTCCCCTGTCTCTTGGGGGTGGGGGGTCGGCTTGTGCCGGGGGGGGGGGGCTGGGCTGACCTGGACCTGCCGCTGCGGCGGCGGGCAGGTACGTGCTCTGGTGCCTGGTTGCGACCCTGGGACTTGTTGAGTGGGGGGTGTTTGATAGTGTGGATGGGATGTGAGTGTGTATGGAGGGATGTGTGTAGGGGGTGTGCGTTGAGGACTGGTGGCGGTACATAGGTATGTGGATGTGTGTGGGTGGGGAAGTGTGATGATGCGTGTGTGGGGGGGGTGTCGTGGTGTCTGTGGGGGGGGGGTAGTGCCGTGTGTGTAGGGGAGTGGGGTGATGCGTGTATGTGGGGAGTGGCGGTGGTGCATGTATACGGGTGTGTGTGTGTGTGTGTGGGGGGGGGGGGGGGGGGCGTGCTGTCTGTGTGTGTGGGGGGGGGGGGCAGGGGTGTATGTATGGGGGAGTGGGTGGTGCATGTGTGTGGTAGGTTGGTGGATAAGTGTAGATATGATGGATGGGAGTGGGGGAGATTTGGATGTGACGTGGGGGTCAGGAGGATGGTTTTAAGGGTGGGCTGAACGGGTGGCTGGGTGGACCTGAATGTGTCTGGAAGTGTGTGTGTGTGTGGCTGTAGGTGTGTGCTGAGACAGTGTGAAGTGCCGATGTGTGGACAAGGGGGGACTTCATGTCCCCAGGTGGGGGTGTCCTCTGTGAGTGAGGGGGCGGTGGACAATCGGTCTGGGATTCCCCTTCTGCCGCCCCGCCTCCTCTTTGTCCTCGTGCCCCCCTTCTGCATGTGGTGAGTTGGTCCCCTCTTGGGTCGGTGATGACTCTCTGGTTAGAGTCGCCGAAGGCTCTGGTTACGGGGATGGCTGTCCCCGGCTTGTCCTGGTCCTTGGGGGGCCCTGGGAGTAGGGGGCATGCCCAGTGCTGCGGGCGGCTCACCTTCTGGAGGAAAGCTCACTTTCCTCCAGACTTAAATCCATCAACCCCTCTTCCTCCCCGCTCCCCATCACACACAGGCAGGGTATTGGGAGGTGTGCACGTGGCGCTGGGTGGTGAGAAAGGCCATCAAGGTGGTTTTGATCGCTGCACCCAGCCTCGGCTCACCTCCCAGTTTTAATTACACTTAGACACCAAACACCAAAACACTGACGACTCACATGATCAGGGGGAAGAGCATGCGGTGTATGGTGGGCGGGGCTGCTTAGGTGGTCCCTCTCCCAACACCGCGTGGCACTTCCCTCAGTTTTAATTGCAACTAATACATACTTCACAATCAGTCATAAGCGGGGGGGAGGCAGGGACGATAGGGTCTTCTCATGCCCCTGCTCTCGGGGCTTTACTGGGGGGGGGTACGGGTGGGGGAAGAGTGCCGTCCATTAGGCCTAGGTCTGGGCTGGCCTGGCTGTAGGAGGGTTGTCGCCGGCCCTGGGGGGGTGCTGGGTCGGCTGCATCTGTGGGGTGGTGGGGGGGACGCTGGGAGTGGTGGGCGGTAATTATGGGGGCCCTGATCGGGGCCATCCTGTCCTCTGCCCCCTCTGAGGTATCTCACATGGGACATGATGGAGGGGTGAGGTGAGGATGTGTGGGAGTGGGTGTATGGGGTTACAGATGGATGGTGGGATGGCTGGGGGGGGGGTTAGGGTTGGGGATATAGGTGGGTAGGGGATAGGGATGTGTGAGGATGAGTAGATGTGTGTGTGGAGGGGTATGTTGGCGCGTGGGTTGTATTGGGGTGTGCCTGTGTTGGAGGAGTGAGGGTGTGTGTGTGTGTGTGTGTGTGTGTGTGTGTGTGTGTGTGTAGGGGGGGTGTATATGCGGAATGGGATGTGTGAGTGAGGGTGAAGTTTGGAGGGGGGCTATGGGTGGTGGAGGGGTGTTTGGTGGGGCATGTGTGGTTGGGTAGAAGTAGAGGGATGGGGTGGCGGGGTGTGAGCGTGTGTGGGGGGGGGGGGTGAGCGTGTGTGGGGGCGGGGGCGATTGGGGTTTGTGTGACTTGGTATGGGTGAGTGAGTAGAGGTGGGGTGGGGTTGTATATGTGATGGATGATGTGCATGGATTGCAGAGGGTTGTGTGGATGGGGGTTGAGAGGGGAGTGCGTGTTTGGGGGGGGGGGGGGGTATGCATGTATATGTGTGAGGGGAGTGCGTGTTGGGGGGGGGTATGCATGTATATGTGTGTGTGGTTTGGTGGTGGGGGGGTGGTGTCCTGTACCCGGGGGCGCGGCTGGTGCACTGGGGTGCGACCTGGCTGCCGCTGGGTGGCGGTCTGGGGATCCTGGTCCTCCGTCGGTGTGGGCTGTGCCCTCTGCCTGCGGGGGCGGGGGGCTGCTCACGGGCTCTTGGGGCCCTGGGGCCTGCGCTCTGTCTGCCCTAGGTGGCCGGTGCCCGGCGGGATCGGCCCTTGCCGGCCTGGGCCTGCTGGGGCCTGTTCCCCCTGACTGCGGGGGACTCTGGTTGGGCACCTCCTTCGCCACCTCCTGGGCAGATGCATGGCTGGCTCTGGAGTGGGGGGGTTGGGATCTGTACCTGGGGGTGACTGTCGGTTACCCGGGTCTCTGGGTTCTCCTGGCCTTCCTCTAGCTGTAGGCGGGCGGGGTCACATTGGCATGATCACTCTTCTCTAAACACGTTCCACTCTGAATGTTCTGCATGAATGTTCTGCATGTGTCACAGTCACTGAGTCATCCAGCAAGTTTATTCACTAACAGCAGGTGCCTCTCTTTCTGTCTTTTTGACTTAACTTGCTAGTTTCTGGTCCCCATGATTGTCAACGGTTTTGTTCTCCACGAATCTAGAGTTGGCTTGTGTGGGTGTATATATTTTTGTGTGTGGGTGGGTATGTGTGTGTACTTATGTGTATATGTATGTATGTATGTGTATGGATATGTATATATGTATGCATATGTGTATGTGTGTGTATGTGTATATGTATGTGTATGTATGAGTATGTATATGTGTATGTGTGTATATATATATATATATATATATATATATATATATATATATATGTGTGTGTGTGTATGTATGTGTATATGTATGTATGTATATCTATCTTTATGTATGCATGTATGTGTACATGTGTGTGTATGCATGTGTATGTATGTGTATATGTATGTATGTATGTATATATGTATATATATAATGTATGTGCGAGTGTATATACATATATATGTAGGTGGGTATGTATGTGCATATACATGTATGCATTGATCTCTTTCTTTTGTTTTTTTTTTTTTTGTTTTTTTTATGTTCTCTTTTCTGTTCTCTTTCTGCCCCTTTCCTGTCCTTTCCGGTCGGGTCCAGCAGCATAAACTCTGTAATACAAGCTATTATCCAAAACAAATTGAAAAATAAAATAAGAATCAAGAAATACAAGGGGATCATTACATCTACAAAAGTTCCCCTTGGCAAAATAAATTTGCTCAGCAGAACACAGCATCCAGAACATCAGTCTGCTTGCTTAAATGCTGGACAAGACAAAAAAAAAAAAAAAAGACTTCTTGTTGAACCAAAATTTCTGCAAATTTTGTCTGAAGAATATATTTTATTCCTCAAGGATATTTTGACATCCCAGTAGTCTTGATTCAGGTTTTCCTTAAAGCCCTAGTGTGTAAGAATTTCTCCCATCTAGCAGTGCGCTAATTGAATGCAAACAACCAAGTAGTGCTCTCATGTTGCCTCGCCATTTAAGCACCCCATTACCACTACCGAAGCTGAGGAGAGTCACAAATGTGGAAATGTCAATATCTTGCCCAAGTTGGTATGTCCAAGATATGCCTCATTGTAGGTGATGAGGTACAGAACAATACATAATTGTTTGGCTGTTGATGTCAAAAAGTGACAAGCATGCCCTCCATGTATTTGGTACCATGCTACTGCTAATAGCTAATCATCGTGTGGAATTGTGTGACCAGAGGGACGACACCAGCCCACATCCCCTTTGACAAAACAGCTTAAATAAATTATGAAACACAGCCTGCTGCTATGACTTTTCAGTTGCTGTAAGTCTTCTCAAAACTGTGGCAACAGAGCTTTTCCACTGTAGGCGATGTAGCAAATTAGCCGTCTCCGCGGTTTTACAGCAAGAAACAATAAATTGTCTGATTTAAATGGGAGGATGAGTTAGTTGCTGGACAACCTGCTCTGTTTGTAACATAAGGGAAAATCATAAGGGAAAATAAACTTCACTGTTATATTGAATTAACTTGCCTGTCCAGCAGAAATCTGCAACCTCCACGTAAATATTGAGGTCTCTCTCCCTCATGAATTGTCTCCATTCCTCCAGTTTCCTCCCTCTCATGGGCAAAAGAGTGTGGACAGTCCTCCATTTTAATCAAAAATGGCAAGGTGAATGATCCACAGTCATTTTTGCTTGTGTCTCCTCCTTGGGGTGGGTGTCCACTTTCGGCTACCCAAGTCAAAGATGACAATGTAGCATGGCAGCCTTCTGTTGGATGTATGTATTCATCATCAATTCATTCCAAGTTATGCGGACACTTTCCTTTGGATTTGATTGTGATAAGACTTCTGTAAAATACATATTTATTAAAGCATTACTTGATACTTCCTAATAAAAAGCCAAATTAGTTACATACAATACCATTGAAAATGACAAAACTTCCACTCTTCACTAAATTTTACATGAAGTCAAGGGACTACATTTTCTTATGTACTGGTATTGGTCTCTTAGACTTGTTCATTTCATAATTATAAGGAAAGATGTCAAAACTGGCACCTTTCAGGGCCCATTTGCTGCTGGGAACTTCTCCAGTGGCAGAAATGGGGCCTCTCAGCGTTGTCTTGTATGTTGAATTTCTGTCTATCAATTATTAATGCATCCATGTTCAGCAAGACATATCTAACTTGAAGGATGTGCTGTCTCAGTATTATGGTTATTATCTGCTTTTTGACTCATGAAAGTGTTTTGCTATTCCGAGGAGTCACCTAGAAACAGGGCGAGAGATCTGGGATCATGTCGTAATTGACAACCCGATAAAGATGAGGCAAGGAAGATGATGAATTGAAGATGTTAAATTGAATCAATATTCCCATACATATCTCATGAGTAGCCTGACTTATAATTCAGCTTTACAGATCATATTCATTTAACCATGTACTTAGCTGACATCGACTGAAGTAGCGTTTAAGCTCATTTTAACGTTAAAAAATGTGGATTCAACACCGTGTCCTTACTATAAATCACGTAAATGATTGTATCTTTCTTTACAAAGACATTTATATATAATGTTTCACGCTGTTACTAGCTCTTGGAGGAAACATTCTTATTGACTCAGTTCTTTTAAAACCCAATAAAGCTTAGACAAGAAGCAGCGCAAAATGTCTTTAGTAAAACTTCACTGTTACAGTGGCAGACTACTGAAAGAGATGGGAGATCAATTCAATTGAATGTAATGGTTAGTGGTTGTGCAGCTGTTTGGAAAACGTGTTAGTCCATAGCTTGACACTGCTTTTTCCCAAAACTGGCTCCATGTTGGCTGTTTGCTCTGCAGAACTTTGCAATTCTTTGCACGTGCAAAATCATGGATTATAGGTGATAATGTTCCTTTGCTGAGAAAACCTTCCTTTAATCAATGTGGATTTTTATTCATTCCCTTAAGCAGTTTTGCTTTATTTATCCACTGTCAGGCTATTACAGCACACTGACTACAATTTGCCACTTTTCTCTTTTGCTGCTGGGCTTGGGGTGTCCTACATGAACCGTGTGTGGATGTAGACTTTTGGCAAAAAGAAAGAGAAATCAGTCGAGTGTTTCATGATGTTTTCAAATGACCTAACTTGAACCTAAGCTGTTTGAGTGAACCTCCCCCCCTCCACATCCCATCCTAAATATATGCTTGGTTAACAATAAAACAAGAAAAAGAAAAAAAAAAAACAAAAAAAAAAACAAAACAAACAAACATGAAACTTTATTGGGGTCACTGGGCTCAGGTCAGCTGGCAGCACTCAGAGGCTGTGCTCAAATGCTGCTGATCTGTCAAAGCCCTCAAGATTTATGGGATGTGCATGGAGCGATGCACCAGTTGCTGCAACACTGGACACCAACAGCAAATATTCTTGACATTGTTCTGAAATGCTTAAGAAGGTGTGTTTTTTTTTTAGGTATATAGAAGGGAGGTTGTGGGGAAAGTAACAAAACTTACAGCCAGGAGACCAAAACTAGTAAATTATTTAATTATTTATACATTATTTAAATTGTTTCCATTCACATTTTGCAAGTTTACATTGCTGGTTTGGTATAACTATTATGTCCTGGTCATTTTTAATGCATTGTAATCCAAAAGATTGGATATTCCAATTAATTTCAAATAGGCTTTATTTATATAGTGTTGGGCTGTAGCCAGCTGGGGGTGTAATAAGTGCATACCGTATGTATGGAGAGAAAAATACTAAGAAAAATGGTGAAAATGGTCTCATACATGAGTTACTAATGTGTAAACATTTTGTGTG
The DNA here is from genome assembly GCF_933228915.1 of Telmatherina bonti. Taxonomy (NCBI): domain Eukaryota; kingdom Metazoa; phylum Chordata; class Actinopteri; order Atheriniformes; family Telmatherinidae; genus Telmatherina; species Telmatherina bonti. Next base: position 27,199,035 of record NC_136628.1, on the reverse strand, counting down.
TGTGTGTGTGTGTGTAGTAGTAACATACTTTCAAATGCATGTTCAAATCCACACAAATATAAAGTAACTTTTAAATACAAATAGAAGTCTGCACACAATGATGTACACATTACACTGGCAACCTGTCCATGGTGTATCCTGCCTCTCATTGAGTAGCTGAGAGTCCCCAGCCACACCTAAGATCCTGCACTGGAACAAATGCATGCAGACAAAGAAATGCACACATTACAAACGAACAACCATTTACATTTTGCACGCAGATTGTTCACGTCAGTCTCACAGATGTGACCACTTCTGTGATCAAAAAGGCTTCTGTGCACACAAATTGTCAAATGTGGATGCATGCATTGCCTGAAGTGTATTGGATTACATTTGTGCACCAATCAGCTCATGTGTGCATGTAGGATGTTGAGACTCCCTTTACGCAAGAGGATTCCTCACAGTTTCACAAATACATTATGCATTTAAAAACACTTCCAGTGGTAGAACAGTTCATAGACCCTTGATTAGATACTTAGATGCAGTACACTATAGCTGTTAGAACTGCAAAATTGTCAAATGAGAACATAATTTCTGTTAATGATCTTATTTCTGACATGAGAAGGCTCATAAAGCATCACACTGCTGTTATGTTTAGTTGTCCCTATACTTGTAGCCTAATAGTAGATATTAACATTTTTTCTTTCCCTCAAAGCATCCACTTTGAAATAACTATAGCAGTAAGTATCACTTGAATCTAATTAAAGCACAGATGACCCCACTATGCACTAGTGCTTAAACATACGATGTTTATGAGGAGTCTGGACACATAAGAGTCACAAACTTTTACGTACAAGTGTAAGCTGATCCATGAATGAATGCTATCTGATCAGTGCAAACACATTTAACAGGTTCTATTCACAGGCGCATTTTGAAGACAAAATTAATCACATCTGTAAGGGTCACAATAAAACCTGCTAAATATTTTTCTTTCAACAGTTTCTGATATGTGCATCTGTGGTTATATGTTCACAAGGCTTGGTATTGGTTTGCAAATGCATTTTAAATGATCCAAAATAATGTTCAAAAATGATTCACCCATTTGTGAATCATCTATTTGTTAGAATCCATGATTTTGTATGTTTTTTTTTTTCTTTTTCTGTTCATGCTTTTATGTGGGCATGGTAGCTGGCAGTGATCCTGATTCCTCATTGTTCTCACCTGTTGCTGATTTCCTGTGGGCAACTCAAAAAACTCCATTCTCCTTTAATGTCATTGGTGGTTTGTTGTAATATAAATTCGATTAAACAATAACATGCAAGTTCACATTTATTTTGTATCATTTGGATCTAAAAGATTATACTTTTTTTTTTTCTTTTTAGCTTTACAACAAAAGCAAACTGGAGCCAGTTGTTCATTTGCACAAGAATGTGTCCTTTATTGGTGTCACCTTGCACTGCTACCGCCACAGAAGCTACTTACGTGATGTTATGTTATATTTTTGCTTGTGTTTTTGTCAGTCTGTCTGTTAGCATCTATGTTGAAAACTACTGGGTAGATTTTTTTTCTGAGAATAAATGTTGGTCTAACTTAGTTTCAATTAAACCTGCTTTAAATGAAAAGCTTCTCCAAAACCTTATCCTCTTCTGCACCTGTCTGTTAATGAGCATTGATTTGGGTCAGGAGTGTTGCACCATGGAAACACTTAAACTTGCATGTTGGTAGCCCTGGAGGACTGGGGATGGTGATACCAGAAATCCTCTCTCACTGAAGCAGTTGTGATGTGACCATTCCTGTTGGGTTGGGACAAAGTGGTAACCTCCAGTGGTAAAATGTGAAACCTATGCAGAAGGGCAAAACATTAGAGTTCACCCCCCTCATCTGTTAGATTCTAACTCCGAAATGGAATCAGTCCCTATAGACTCCCATGTTAAAAAGCCAACTTCATAGCAGAAATATGCAAGTTTTCAGTCTGGTACAAAAACCCATTTTAGCTTCAAGTCATTAAATTTTCCATTTGGAAGTTATTTTATCTTGAAATTTGGCTAAACAGGGGATGTGTCCTTTTGATTGACAAGGTGTAGCAAAAGAGTGGTCTTTAGCTGGCTAACAGTGGACCTTAGCTGTAGCCTACTTAGCTCCATTAGCTGGTTACCTCCTTTTAGCTAAAGGCAGTTTGGAATTTGATGTCAATCAATCATTTGACCCCCATGTTCACAGGACCCTTCTCAGCTCCACCAATTTTGTGTTTTCCAGGAGTGACTATGTATAATGGTGACAGTGGGAACTGCTAAATGAACTTCACTTCAGCTCTTTAGAAACCCTTGGGGGAGGTTACGAACATGGGTGGGACTCATCACCCTGGTAAACCTTGATTCCTGTCAGTATGTCTCGACCCTAAGATGTTTTACGAAGTAATGCTTGTTGTGCATATCTGAGTCAGGATGCTAGAGCCTATCTTACTGTGCATGTATGTGTCTTTCATATGCGGTGCTCCCACACTGAACTGGTTTTCTAGTTTTGTTTAATCCCACGAATAAGTAGAGTTGGGGCAAGGAGAGTGCAGTGTTTCAGCATAAGTGGGAGTGTTACAACACCCACATTCCCCATCGCTGCAACGCCCATGAGAAATACATATCAGTAAGATAACCATGAAAATAAAAAGAAATAACTAGCTTGTGTCTTTGTTCAGACCTTAAGACAGCAAGATTTCAAAGCTCTGTCCCAGCAGAGTTTCTTTTAAGCTGGGGCACTCGTGTACTTCAGAAGTGGCCTATGCAAGTCTGGGCTTTGGAGAATAAATACTCCTCTGGTGGATTGTAGAGGCCTTACTCTTCAGGTTTAGGTACAATTTTAACACTGTAAGACTTTTACAAATATATTACTGTATCAAAATTCAGCATCGAGCTGCAGGAAGTACTGCAGCGAGACACTGCCATACTTTAGCCTTTTCCTAAAGATGAAACCACTTCTTAGCTACCACTGCTGTTGCCTTGGAAACCTGGTCACTCTCACTCTTTTACCCACACTCTTCACCGCTCGCTTCATTAAGTGCGTTTGCTGCTGGCAATTAGAATAAAACCAGCGGCTGGGCTGGCTGCCTTGAAATGCAGTCTCCAATTAAACACTTTCAAATAGCAATGTTTCTTTAAGCTACATGTTCTCTCTGTATAATAAACCACGCACCTGGGACCTATATGCCTCTAAAAGACCAGGAGTGTGGTTGCTATACCGATGAATGACTTAGAAAATGTCTTTCATTACATTGATATAACATTTCAAACACTGCAATGTTACTTGGGATGGCTTTTGAAAAGAGCTTTTGGCTCAAATAAGCCAAACAATGCTACACTGTCATAGTTTCACAGGAAGCAAAAAGGACATGAAAAAGAAAAAAACATGCATGGCTGTACGATTCAAACAAAGAGAACACAGTGGCATTTCTTCTCATTTATTCAAAGCCATTTCTATATGTGGAATTGATAACTCAAACATTGCTGGAATGAATCTCCACTTTAGAGTGTTTTAACTTGGTCAGTGTTTTCTTCACATCATTTTTATTTGAAAAAAGATGTTTGCTTCTGCATTAAAATTGAATATGTAAACTGAAGCTATCACGAAGTGACAGCTTGTTTTGAGTGATTCAAGAGTGTTCAAGAGAAGTGCTCCCGTTATGTTTCCTGTAAAAACATCATCATTAATTTATCCCTGCCCATCAGCTGCCCTCAACATATAGGACTAAAATATAGAAACACAAATACTGCAAATAGACAAATAGCCACTGGAAGCAACCGTTGCATCAGTCTTTGAAGCTGTGCATCAGTCATTTACCACTCTAATACTTCCCACCTGAGCACACGCTTTATGAAACTAGTTTTGTGTCAACACAATGCAAAAATAAGAGAAAATGTGAAAAGCACATAGGGAAAAAAAATAATTTCAAAAATAAATTTTAAAACTTCAGTCATAGTTAATTCTCAATTTGTTAACAGACCCCTCTGCTTCTTTCACAGTTCAGACTTTGAACCTCACTATCTGTAATCTTTTCTGTCAGTTGTGCTCCTTTTATTTTTTGTATTGAGTTCTGATAGTTTTTCAAATGTGTATACCCAGCTTTTTAGTTTTTGAACGACAAAGCCATGAATAAAATAGTCTTGTTTTATTTATTTATTTTATTTATTTTTGCTTTGGAGAGCTCCCAATAGAGTGAAATGACCCATGAGCATCAAAGTGGAACTCATGATTAGAGCTGGTTTAATTCTCTAAATGCCATGGAAATGACTTTCAGTAGGATTCCTTTATTATTTTCTTCAGCATAGGGACTACTTGAGAATCAGTTATGAAAGAAATTAAATTCACACTAGAAATAATTGATACAATACAAATATATAATGATAAAAACAGTAGGTATATAATTTGCAAGTTGTTTATGTTTAAAGTTCATTTCATTGTTGGGCCCCAAACTTTTTACATTGTGTACGTTATTCATTCAATGTGCAAGATATCAAAGCTTAATTTTTGTTTGCCGATGATGCAAAGCTATTTTGCTCCGATAAAAGTTTGGAATACAATGAAATACAGTAAAGATTCCTCAATACAGTGGAAGGGTAACTAACAGTCTTCAAGAAATGGTTAAACAAAGACACTAATTTATGGCAAAACAAAATTTAGAATTTTAAGTGATAGAACAATTAAAAGAAGTAAGGTCAGAATCATGAATGATGTTGCAATGTATAAAATCCAATTCATGGCTGTGGTTATGACTTTAAGTTCTCTTAAGTATGAAAAAAAAAAAAGATGAAATTTGACATGACCAAAGATAGTAGTTGAATTTAAATGCATTTGATGGCAATGTGGAGAATGTTTTCCAAAGCTTTCTAAAACATCTTGCTTGTTCATTTCAATCTTTCATCTAATAACCTTAGGTTTAACCACATGATTTCCTATCCTAACCTAAATGTCAAACTAATTGCTGAAATGTAATACAAAGTCATGCAGCAGTAAAAAAAAAAAAAAAAAAGGTAAATAATTGTTAACGCATTACTATAGATTTTTTTTCTGATGCTGTTAACTGTTGTGGAAACTGGTGCATTACTTATGGTGCAGAACCATAACTGCCAAGAACATTTTTCACATATAAATGCACTGATATATAAAATGAAAAATATCTACAGAAATTAGATACATAAACAATTAAATAATACACTAATTAGCCTTACTTGTCAAACCTTTATCAGTTCCTGTTCAGCTGATAGTAAACTGGAAATCCCTATAGGCATCAGCCTGTTTGTGTGGGTTTAAGTTGAATCCAGGTGACTCATGCTTGTGCCATTTTAGAATGTTTTACTGCACCATTTACGCTGACTTGCTTCAGGTTGTGACACGGTCACCTGCATGGGCATGCTCTATTCCTCTCCCCTACACATACACTGTGTTCCATTGCTCAAGGGGGAGTATTATTTAGTCATTTCTGCTTCTGGAAGAAGACAAAAACTCAAAAATTTACAAACCAATGAGTTTTAACATCTGCAAATAAATAAATAAATAAACTTGTCAGTTCAAAAAGCTTGTGTCAGAACTGTAGCCAAGGTCAGACAACACAAACAAAAGAGCTGGCAGTGTAACCACAAGTCCGACAGAGAGGTCAAAAGCCTGGTCAGTGAGGGAGAAACAGAGGAAGGTGTAAACAATGTTGGAATAAAACAAAAGAAAAAGCAGTACAAAACCAAAGGTTTCACAATCCTTTATTGTCAAGTTTTACGTTTGTAATGGAAATCTTTTTTCTCTATTAAACTCTATTCTTGTTGAAATCTTATCGTATTTTCTCTTCGATTGCATTGCAACAAATGTTCAGTAACTCATATCTTGCTGAATTATACACAAGAATTCATTCTGTGCCGACAGACCCTCTGAAATCAAGCAACGGTTTCCACAATTGTCACATCAAACATAACTATTGAATGATTTAAATCATATGGACTGTTAAACGTTTCCACAAACCACAAGCTTTAAGAAGCAATTTTCCACACATCTTTTCCTAATTGTTGTTTTTTTTGAGGACATTACCAGCTGGAGCTACAGATAAACTTAATCTTTACCACACAGAAGACTTTTATTTCTGTCCAAATCTACTCCGCAAATATTTAGTTGTCTCTCTCTGTCCCTCTGTGAAAATATCAGAAAATGAATGCCTGATTCAAAACCCTCACTTAAGCAAATGTGTCTAAATAGAACTGATAGCTGAGCTTGTTTCAAAATGAATTCAAACAATGAGGCACATGGCCATTAAGATTGAAAACTGCCATTATGCTGCAGCTGTGAATCAGACTGAGTTTGAGTTCTTTTTAATAATTTGTTTTATTAAGAAAAAACCTAAAGTTGGCAAGGTTTTATCGAAGATGGTTTAGTTTAATTCGGGATCTGCATTAAACAACCACATCTTTGACAGTTCACACTATTCATTCCATATTAACACGAGTAACTGGTGAGATAATGGGTCATATCTCTATAACAGCTTTACAAAGCAGTGGTGAAACTCTTAGCAGTGAGGATTGAAGCAGCCTAAAATGCAATCCCCCCGACCCCCGTCCCACATACACAAACACACACACACACGCATGCACAAAGTCTCCGCCTGGATTTAACCAAGCAAATAGATGAGAGCTTTTAACTGTGTAATTTCTGTTATTTCTGCATGGGTGATCATGTTTCAGCTAGCAGCAAGTTATTGAACCCCAACTGACGCAATGTATAGCTTCTCATTTCTTAAACATGTCAAAAGACATACTATGGTCATGGAAAAGATGTTCAGAATGTTCAAATTATTGGCATTGAGCAAAGAAAACTATCTTAAGGAGATTGCTGAACCTATTGAAATTGGGCTTAGAACTATGAGGCAATAATAAAAACTAGAAAGTTTGAAGGGAACAACCATCTTTTCTGGGGAGAATGTGGATCAGAAAGTCTTAAATGATTGTGATCGGCGATCTCCTAAATGTTTGGAGAAATCAAATCACAAACCTCCAACATAAAACTCAGGGCTTTATTTAATAGTGGAAGCGCAGGAGCATTTCCTGCCACATTGTGTAAAGGGAAGTCAAGGGATTGGGAGAAAACAGCTGTGTAACCTTAAGAAAACCAGTTATTATTATCAGTGAGGCTAATCTGAAAATAAAGGTTCAGTTTGCAAAGGGGCACAAAGATTGGAGTATGGAGCAATAGAAGAAGGTCATGCGGTCTGATGAGTAAGAAAAGAGGAGGATAAAATGATGCAGCCATCATGCCTAGCGTCTTCCATACAAGCTAGTGGCTCAATATGTTGACATTTGGTGATTGTTGCAATAGTGCATCAGGGACACCAAAATATTCTTTAAAGGCTCTAAATCAGACATGGACAAAATAGCTGGTACCCTTTGGTCAATGAAATAAAAATTTATAAGGGTCACAGAAATAACTTGAATCTGACTAAAGTAATAATAAATAAAACATTTTATGAAATTTAACCAATGTCAGACATTGTTTTTCAACAATGTTTCAACAGAATTGTATATTAAAAAAAAATAATAAAAAAACAGTCTTATTTATATTTTTGAGGTTGAGTAGCACGTTTGTCCTCTGAGTTGCTGTAGAGTAGGCAGACTGGATTTGTAGTTTGAGAATGAATAAAAACAATGCAAACTTAATGGAAATGAACAATGTGTCTCATCTGTTTATTTTTTTTTGTTATCAACTATATATAGTTAGGTGAACCCCAAGAAGCTCGGTTACATTAGTAACAAGCTAACATTTACGCTGCTCCAAGCTTGTCGCTAATATAGACGACAACATTAAGCTTTCATTTTACATATACTAACCTCTCTAGCTGTGCTTTAAGATGAATTGGGTGGATGTGAAATCTGGATGTGAAATCTCCAGAGTCCTGCATTTTTATACCACAGAAGTTGCAGTTTGCATCTCTTGTTTTGGTACCTCTTAAGTTTTTATTACATAAAACACAGATATGCTGACGCTGCTATTGTTTTTATTTGTGTGTCTATAGGCGTTTCTGTGTTTTTGTATGACATTATGTCAGTGGTACGTCTGGGGAAAATGACAACAACACACATGGACAACAGGAGATCAGACAGAGAGATCATGGAAATAAAAAAATTTAAAAAAATCACATAGTTAAGTCTCAGTTTGAGTCTCAGACTCATGTCTCCATCTCTGGCCACAGCAGCATAAGACTAGTACTTCTCCTGTCAGCTAATTACAGGTAATGAGCCTAAATTTACAGAGGTAAAGCAAAACGGGACAAAGAAGCTTAGAAAAATGTTGCCTTGGGCTCATTAGTCTTTAATTGTAGCCACATTATGCAGGTGGCAGGGTCAGAATTTGGCATAAATTGTACCATGGATCCATCTTGCCTTGTTTCAACGCCTCAGGCTGATTGTGGTGGTAAAAAGTGTGGAACATATTTTGTGATATCACAGTTGTACTCCAATGCCCCCACACCCCAGTCCCTAGAACTCAGTCCAATAGAGGACCTTTTAACAGTAGATTCAAATCAAGGACCTGCAACTATCAATTTGCTGCAACTGTGTGATGCTATCATAACAGTTTGGGCCAAAATCTGTCACCTAATTGAAGAGATATGCCATGAAGAATTAAGGCATTTCTGAAGAAAACAGAAGAACTGCTCTGGTACTAGATAGTTATACCTAATAAAGTGGCCTGTGAATGTGTGAGAAAATTGTAAAGATCTTCTTGAGGTAAAACAGTGCAATGCAGAGAGCCAAACTAAACAAGTAATATCCAATTATATCGCTATACAAACATAAGTCACTACTTTGAAATATTAAAATATGCATTTCTTCAGGCCATACTATTATAGATCTATGTTCCATTTTTAGGTTGAAATTTACCACATCAGTAGCAGGAATCTACTATATCAATGGGGTTTTGTATCATATCCAAATTTGCATTATTATTGCGCCAGAGGCAGCAAATTGTTATGGTTTAAAATTTTATTGGCACATTAAAACATCATCAGTATTAACAGTACGCTCCCCGCATACATCATTCTAAGCTGGAACGCTCCATTCTTTTCATGTTGCTTATTCTGTGAGAGCTTCATTTCTTTAGACTTATGTCAAATTTGCACATACAGTGTGCAGAAGTCTACACATCCAAACATGATCAGAACACCTCTACTTTCCTCAGTCATGAGCCAGTTCTAATCCACATTTCCCAGAGAGTCTCTGCAATTCTCCCTCACACACCTGCTGTTTTTCAGGGTCGTGGCTGACAAGTTAATGCAGTTCAGGTGTTGTAATTGAAGATTGCCACCAGCTGGTTGTGGTGTAGCTTGGCAGGGCATAGAGGAGAGGAGCTGGCTATCGGGCTGAACAGGTGATCAGTGCTTCAGCACTGCTGGCCTCGGCTCACAACAAGCCCCTTGTATATGAAGAGCCACTTATGTCTCCAGGCACCGCATTCACATAATGGCTTCCACGCTGAAATAAAAAGAAAAGAACCAGTACTTCATTGAATATTAATTTGAATGTGAATGTACTCTAAAATGAAAACCAACTAACCTCTTTAACATCATCTGTTTGAACATTTAAATTAGAAAGAGAATAGAGCTGAAAACTCAAACAGTATTTCATTGTCCAAATACTGTCTGGGCTGACTGTTGTACCAAATATTCACTTAGCTTAATGTAAACCACCCACACACTCAAAGGCATGTGGCCCAGTAGCAATCAGTATTGGATTTCAGTCAGCCACAAATATTGTTCCCAACTCTGCAGAAGCTCTCTGCCTGCCAGGCAGGACTTGCTCGCTAAGTCTTTGTAGTTTTAAAAGATCCATTTAATTCTTCCCATTTACATCTCTAAACCTGATATAAACATGACATTTATGCCGTAATCTAATAAGCCACTACTACAGGTCCAAACTGAATTAAAGCAGTTTGCAGTTGGATAAGATGCATTCGCCATGAAAAAGAGAAGATTCTGAATGATACATGTGAAATAATATATAAACGCTGTCAGAAGTCCACCCAGATCCAGATCTGTAGACATTAATATACAGTTTGGCAACAAATGTTAAACTTGGGTTGGATATTTATATTTTAAATTCCTTAATGTGAATTCTTGCAAACTATTCAAAAACATTACTGAGCGTATCAATAACTTTCTTTGTGCAAGTGGACTAAACTAGAGCAGGCAAGCACATGCTGTAGATGCTTCCAAACATCCGTTTTCTTCAACTTATTATTAGCCACGTTTTTAGCTGCTTCTGCTAGAGGGACACAGAATATGAGAGCAAAGTGAGAAGAAGCATTGCCCAATAGAGCTGAAGGAAAATGCCGAAGGGACAGAAGCTCAGATTTTCTTGTTATGGAACGGTCTCTGTAACCGTCGGCATTCCCTGCAGCTCACAAGAAATTTGAAATCGATCATCGCATTTACACATTGTGGCACCTGGGTGGGGATGGGTGCAAGCCAGCGCCTTATATGCGTCTCTAACAACTACAGTGGCACTGCACCATGAGGAGCTGCAGCGATCTGTAGAGAGACAAGTCAATAAACAGTTACTTGGGCCAGCAGGTTGTTTGTCAAGTGCAATTACAGGAAGAACATTTTTAAGACTGATGTCACCCAGTTCAAACCAGGTAGAGACTGGAATGGAAGGTAAGCTTAAATGAACAGAAGATGGATTGGGAAAAGTGTGTCATGTGAGCTGGTGTGGGGGAAAAAAAAAAAAAGCAGACTTTAAAAAAAAAAAGCATGGCTAGAACGAGGGAATTAAATAAATGTTTGTTGTGAAGAAGAATACATGATGATGATGATAAATGATACACTAAAAAGAGTCCAAATCAGGACTGCACATTGCAGATTTTTCTAAACATACACGCACGCAAATAGGTCACAGTATGAAACATCCAAATTCACTTAAAGTGTGAGAAATCTCACAGCAAATGAAATGTTAACCAAGAGCCATGTGTAGAACACAGTAATGCCTGAGGGCATTGCAGGCTGCTGTTGGAAGATAGTGTTGGCCTATTATTTTTTTTACAGGACACAGTTTGTAATTAAATATTAACTCCAATTAGCTGAATATTTCTTTGTTAGTAGTTCACGGCATCAGAATTTAATGTCGATATGATTTAACAGTATCCAGCTTTTTGTGGCAATGCAAATACGGCGGTTATTCCATTCACTGCATCAGCTGCGATGCAAGAAAAGGGTTTCTAGGTATTTGACAGAGAAAGCTGTTCTAACATTTGAAGTGTTTCATTACGTTTAACTAAAATAAAAAAGTGAGAGGAAGCTTGTTAGGGAATTTTTCGGGGGAATATTAGCTTTCCTTCCATAAGTGCTTGTAATAGTTCCTTAAGTGCAGAGTTCGCAGCCCAATCATCTGACACTTAAAACTAATCACCTGCCTCGTAGAATCTGTCAACCTTTTACAGAGGCCTTTAGGTGATGGAATAATTGGCTGTGGTTCACTTTCTTCTTGGAAGGAGATGTTAGCTCATCTTTGTTCTGTGTGTCGTCTTCTCTTGAGGTATTTTGGTTTAGGTGATGGTGGAATCATGAGCAAAACAGAAAGACCCAGTGGCATTTCCAGGCAAGTGGGCTGACTTTGCTGAGCAGTGAGAGCCAACTGTCATCTTCAGCAGATCCAAATAATTGATTGGCTCATTACCCTAACGCCATATTTTCTCTGTGTGAGGCTTAACGTTATTTGGTTACAGGAACACATTATTTCACCGGGGGCTTTTTTTTTTTTATTTTGTTGAATTAATTTGTAAGTGCTTACTAGTTTCATGACTAATACACAACACTGTTTGATTTTTGTATATAATTTAATGACTACCTTGAGAGTGGCTGTTAAACCTCAAGCCAAAACATTTATAAACACTTTCATTCTGGGTTGGATGAAATAGCCTCAGAAATTTGGATATTGCTATTTTTGAACGTTTTACCAAATACAATCCAACATTTATTGACTGGTTTCAATTTTCAGTAGGCATCAATGGAAGATACCAAAAAACAAATAACAGTTATTGCTTTCCACATTAGCTTGATTCTTTAAAGCCTTAACCAAAATAAGAAATTGGGGCAAAAAGTCCTATTTTTTTCAAACATGAAGTTGTTATTGGGCCCTTTAACAAAAATTTAAGAAAATAACAATGGTTTCCCTTTTATTTATTACCATTTATTGCTGTATGATTATATAGTCTTTTAGCTCCTCCGACTATGTAGAACAGAGTTTGAACAAAGCTTTTACCATAAAGTGATACAGAAACTATGAATTCAATTTGACACATATCACGACAGAGGTAATGATTTCACATAGAAAACTGAGTAAAACTTAGCTACTGAGTGAAAACATGTGTGTTAAATCGAATTGATCACCGCCCTCCTTCTGAGGCATCGCTGCTGTACTGTGATCATCAGATGACTGTCATCCTCATGAACATCTGACCCTCATCCTTAAAGTGACAGAATGTAAGAGGAACTGATCCATCTCCACCGGAACAGTCAGCTTGGACAGGAAATTCACAGAGAACAAGTCTTTTAAGAGGCAGCTGAAAGGGCACCAGCTTGTCGAGGGGTGGTTGCGTGGTGGGTCGGGGCTGTTGGTAAGCACGCTGCTCATGAATGTCAACCCCTTGAAGCTTTGCCTGTTCACTGCTTGATAATTGGTCATCTATCTGCCCGCCTGTGATCACCAGTTTAGTTCCAGCTCCATGGGTCGGTCATTTATTTCTGGGCTCATTGCTGTTTGTTTGTTTCCGGTTGTGTAGTCAGCTGTTTACGCTCGGTCCTGTGATCAGACATTTATTTCTGGTGCTGCAGTCAGTGGTCTATGACTAGTTCCAAGGACTTTGCAGTAGATTTGTTTTTTTTTTTTTTGTTTTTTTTTGCTGCAGCGATTTTCTGCTTGATTTTATTAATTGGCTATAGACTTACTTAATGCAGTAGAAACATGTTTTGGCAATAAATTCCTGCCAGTGAGAGAAAGAGAGACAGAGATATGACTTGTCTTATACTTCGGGGTGATATGCTAGTGTGTGAATACACATTTGTGCAGATCATTCTCTGCTTTCATGTCAGCAAACAAGCATATCTGTGTCCTCCCTCAACATTCTGCCCCTTTTAAGGAAGAGGGCATATGGGACCATGACAGTGGAGTTTAAAAAAGGAAAGCTGAGCATTTACAATACTATTTAAAAATATGTATTCATCTAAATTGATTCATTTATTCAAATATATTTTCTTGAAATCAATCTTATCCACTTTTATTTAATTATTTATTCACTTGTTTATGTAATTTTAGTTTAGGCTTCGGGCAAGTTGTGGTTGTAAAATGAGTCTGAGTGGAACATCCTTATTCGAAATATTGAATGGAGCCTTGGGAGCAGAGTGGGATCATGGCAGGATGAGTCAGCTCTGTACACACACACAGAGAAATAAGAAGTAGCTTACATATTGACTGAAAATTGTGTTGATCTGGAGATCTGTGAGCGATATATTGAGGCCCTTTGAGAAATTCTGTCAGGAATACAAACTGCACGGTTTGCAGCGACGGTGGTACTTCCAAATTTGCAGCCTCCAGCAAGTTCAGGCGGATTGTTGCTCCTGTACAGCAGAAGAAGAAAAATATTGAGCAAACAGTGCTGAGATATCGCTCTCTCTCTCTCTCTCTCTCTCTCTCTCTCTCTCTCTCTCTCTCTCTCTCTCTCTCTCTCTCTCTCTCTCTCTCTCTCTCTCTCTCTCTCTCTCTCTCTCTCTCTCTCAAAGCAAATAAGTTTATTCAAGCTGCTGTGTTGAAATTAAAACGGGGAGATGTTTCAATGTTTCATTGACAGATGATTGGTTCGACCTTTTGGAGTTGGTTCAACTCCAAAGTGGCTCCAAAGGAAACAGAAACTAAAACTACTTTACTTTGGGATTAATAACCTATTTTATTGAACTTTGTTTAAACTTTTTAGACTCTTAACATTTTTTTCAAGCAAGCAAAGCATTTAGGCCGTCCCTTTGATAAGACTCTACTTACAATTCAGGATTGGTTTTGGAATATTGCTAATGTAACATTGACAGTAATCTTGTTTCTATAGGTTTGGTAGCCAAACCCTACTTTTATGAGAGACAGAAATTACCATATGGAAGTCAGCTAGACTTCAGTTTATCTTGGATATAATCAATATGTATGTAAAGTGAGAAGGTTCGATTGAGCAGAATAGCTTTTCTTTCCAACTCTAGAGTTTCAGGTTGACGACTTTGTTGTTTTTGCTGTGTCTCAAGTACATTACAACACCACAGTAAGCATTTAAAGACAAGTGATTTTCCGGGAACAGGCACGCACCTGAAACAGAGGTGAAGGCGAACAACAGAGATAATGGGGAGATAATATACATTCTGTCGGGATGCTACAAACACTACTGAGGAAGTCTTGATGTTACTTTGTAGCTGCTGCTGTAAAGAGTCTGTATGGGTTCAAAAAGTAATCCATGCGAGTAATGTACCCAGTAGGTTCATGACTCGTATGCTAAAAAAAGATTAGGATGTTCAAACCAGTTTAAAAAATACTGATATCTTTGTGTAAAAACTGGGTTTGCACAAACTTCTCACAATCTGTCATTTAAACATATATGTATATGTTTTCATTTAGGTTTATTAAACAACTTGTGTTGTTGAGTACTGTTTTTAAATTATAATGAGTGGAAAAAGATGGTATTATGTAATCAATCTTTATTACAGCATCACTATTTTCCTGACAGCTTGGCTAAAACAGCATCAATGAACATTTAAATTTACAAAAATAAAAACTGCAATGGTATTTTAACAATATCTTTTCAATTACTTTGTATGAGTTATTTTTATGTGTACTGTCTTTCAAACATACACCCCCCCAGAGCTTGTCAGACGAAAAAAAAAAAAAAAAAAAAAAGACTGTGTTTAGTGCTAAAACATTTTGAGGATAAAATCAGAAGCCAAATTGCACCATTTGTATTGGCATTTTCTTTAAGTGCAAATCTTTAACATTTGCCTTCTTTTGATGCCACAAAAAACTGACTAAACATTAACAGGCAGGAAAATACCTGCTTATTCCCGGTGAGTCTGTGCCTCTGCAAGGTCACTGAGCCTTATTTTGTTGGGCATGAAATTATGGCCTTAAGTAACCCAAAAATTAAATTCACAGGGAATCCGCTTGCTAATGAAACAGACCTAATCACTTGTTATCTAAAATATTGCCCACGGTGGTTAGAAAATATGCCATTTATCTTTCACCCTTATAGTTTCTTTCAGCTATAATGAAGACTCTCATTCAGTGGGGTGATCTTACTTTCAAGTGTTCTTTTTCCAAATTTACCCAATTAAACTTTGCAACATCTTACTGTCAATCTTGTCTAATTAAAAGTCTCTTTCTTCTTGTCACATTGTATGCCGTGTACACATCAAATAAAGGTCTCACTTACTTTTCCTGTCTGTGCTCCAAATCAAAAAGGCCATTTCCCCCTTCATTTCCCAGTATAACATTGGTTGTGAATGAATAAATCAGTAACTGATAGCACCATTTCCTTCATCTGGCTTTCAGCTTTCTGCTTCCTCCTTCAACACACCTCTTGCCTCACTTCCTAGCCTGTAGGATTTTCAAGTTTGTTTACGTCCCAGCTCTATCTCTTTCTTTCTTTTTCTTTTATTTTTCGGAATTTAGCCGATTCCTTTGGATGTTTAGGATCTCAGCATCTCATCTGTTTCCTGTATCACCACTGAATGTTCTGGTTGCCTCTCAGGAGGTCTCTCTTTTGTTGCACTGCACATATGGGACGCAAATCTGTTCAACAAAGAAAGCTGAGATGGCGTCTTATCTTCTCCAGCTTTTTCCCCAGTCGAGCATCCACTACAATAGCAGAGTGAATAGAGAATGCATTTTGCTTTCAATATCGTATGATGGAAAAATTTTGTCATTGTAAAAGTCTGGAGTTGATTGAGGCTTTCATGTCCACTGATTTATAATAAAACATGTGTTCACTTGATGTACTATCTATGGATGTAAAAAGAAAAAAAAATCACATGAAATCAGCTAAAAAACAATTGATTCTACTGGATGGTCAGAATAATATTCCACGTGGTTGTTTTAAAATAAGACTATTAATCCAAACAAATGCAACCTAATCCAGGCATATGAATTCAGTGGCACCATTCTGCCAAAACCATTGCTGCAAGGTTGTACAAATCTGTTTTTATTTCAAAGCATAGCAGCTCACTTGCGATTTGACATTGAATTTGGGTGCAATAGCTGGTTTGATTTGATAGTTTTCCATTTGATAAGCATTTTTCAAATGAAATGAGACTATCAGAAAAGTCATATTGAATTTTTAAAGGTATTTCTCCAACTGCATTAAGTCTTCTGACCATGTGCCAAAACAAATACATAGTTTTATTAATTTACTGGGGCGCTTCCCCCTGAGCTTTGTTTTTCCCCACCAAACTCTCTTCACCTGCACAGGATGAAGTACAATGTAATGTTGAACTGTGGCACCTGCTCACATTCTCTATCTTGGATGTTTATCTCCAACAGAGCAGCAAACATTCCTGGGAAGCCATGAAGTCTCATTGGCTATCAAGTGAAAAATGTACCTTTTATATTTCCTCCCAAATGATTTATTCAGGACTCTTTTTCTTTGCTGCTAATGACCCAGACAACACTGCTTGTGCATTTGCACTCCATATTTCACCAAGCATACCTTGATAGTCAGACTTTCTTTCAATATTTGGAGTAAAATATTGGAGTCTGGCATATCTGAAGAGGAGATCGGGGAAAATAGCATTTGAGCTAGAGCCCTGAAAGTTGAGCAGTTGGTTGAGAATGCTTGCCAAACGCTGAATGACAGCAGCTAATCATTTTTGGAATTCACAACTAAGTTGATTACAAGTGTTTCTGGAAATGAAACCCAAAATTGTGAAGTCATATGTGTGCTTGGCAAAAGCTTAAATCTTTAAAATATTGCTGAAATGTAAATTTAGACGAAGCTATTTAACCACAATTCCTACTTATAGATACTAAGATTACAGCAAGCTGTCTGAATTTAGCTCGTTTGTCAGGTAAGTGTGAATATTCATAAAAGGAGAAACGTGTCTGTAAAGGCAAACACTTTAACAGACATTGGCCCTCATCAAATGATCGCACGACGGATGACTGTTTCCATGTAAGGTTCGGGATTTGTCATTTAAACGTAGAACGCAATCAATTGCCACGACTGGTCTGGCATTGTGTATGTAAGTTTGAATCAGTGTGGATTTGTTGTGCAGCAAAGCAGATCCTGAAAATAATTATCAAACAAACCTCAAACCGCGATGTAAGCATAAGCAGTCACACACTCAGATGGCTCCAGAATGAACCCATTAGCATATTGTAGGCAGTGAAAAGTGGCTTCATATACCTTGAACACAGTCATGCTTAACTAATGCAAGTAAACATATAACTTCTTAGCAGTTTGAAAAATTTTTATTAACTTGAAAATTTTTATTCATTTTATTCAGTGTGATCAAGTGTGTGGACAGTTGCTCCCATTAATCGGCACATCTCCTGCCTTTCCAGCACCCCTTCAGTGATGAGCGCTGCTCCTTGTGGCCCAGCCCGGGAGATGGACCCGCGCTCAGATTCAGTGTCCTGGCATTGTGGGTCTGGCTCTAGCTCTATGGGACCACTCCGAGAGGACGGCTGTGGAGCCATGCTACTTTTTATGACAATAAATATGTAAACCTGTGAGCCACGTGTCAACTTAGTTATTCTTTCAACGTTAAAATGTTTGATTTTATGAAACCAGCAAAATAAGGATGGCCATTCTCCTCTGGATCCAACACGAAGCCATCTAGGTTCTACCACCACCTCGGATGCCAGAGATGCATTCAGATCTGATTATGGAAACATTTTTTTTTTCTTTTCCACACCTTTAGGGTCTGGCTCAGATCTGGGTGACCGCCATCTGTCTGTGTGCTGCTGTGCCGCAGGGTAACAACACGCTTTTTGGTGGCAAGTTTCATATCTGACCACTTTTTTCTTTACCTAAAAGTAAATATTATTGATTCAGTTACCAGGTATGTTAAAAACTAATAAATCATGGGTATATATAGGTCTCTTATCTCAGCTGGATTCCATTTAACAATGATGGAATTGTTAACTGCCTCAGCCATCCTGTTCCATATAATGGTTTTATGAACATCTCTGACTCAGGGTTTTAGGCTTCCAAAAACCACCTTCTTAAAAGTTTTTTTTTTTTTTTTTTTTTTTTTGGCAGAACCTCTCTGCTCCATGGTTTTACCCCACTGAGCAAGGTGTCTGGACAATGAATATTTAATGGCGTAAATGGATTTTAGCCACTGCATTTATCAAAACCAGTCATTTGTACGCTACAACTGGTCAGATACAATTGTTTTGTTTTTTTTTTGTTTTTTTTTTCAGATACAATTGTTTAATGAATCATTCTTTTGATCAGCGCTTTCATTTCCACAATCATTTGTTAAATGAAGACCAATGAGAAAAAGTTATTTCCCACAGTGAGAAATAAATAAAGGACATAATTATTGGTGCATGGCATTGACAAGACAGTAAATTTGACAGGTTTTTAATCTATATAGGATTTCCAACATTCAAAAGCCAATCAGAAGCATTGATTTTGTGGTTATTTCTCATAAAAAATCCAGGATAGATTCCATGCCAAAAGCCATGAGCAACCGTTTATTTCTCTATTAATTGTCATAAAATGTAAATATTTGTGCGGCAATTAACTGAAACGCATGCAAACATAGATTGAAATAGCTTTCCTGTCATTTCTTCAATGAGACTTCAGGAACAGTTCTTCGGGTTCCTTGTGGGACATTTCAAAGCTCTTCTTAGATGTTGTCATCCTTTTGTTCTGTTCTGTCAAGATGATCCCACAAACCTTTAACAATGTTGAGGTCGGAGCTCAGGGGAGGATTCATGACTTCACAAGTCCTGTTGTCACTGATTTTCAGTCGAGGCTCTTCTTGGCTAATTTTGGGCATTGCGTTATGTCCAAAAGAAATAGGAACAAATGATGTTTCTTTGAGACAAAGACTGAAAAGGTTCGAAGGACAGAAATTAGAATTGTTGTGTGTGTCTGTGTAAACACAATAGAATTTCATCTTTTGAGAAAAGTACATTTTATGTTTGAATGATTGATGAGTTCAGTGTTAAGGAGTTTTACAAACAAATTAAAGACACACACATATTCTTCTGAAAAACATTCAGGCACAAAGAGTTGAATACATTTTTTTTTTTTTTTTAAAGTGTCTGGAATCCAAAAAGATAACACAACAGTCTGGTAATTGGATGAAATGTGGAGAATTCAGGGCTGACTGGAGACTTTGGATATTATTTATACTGTAATATTTAGCAACATGATCTAAGAAAAGACACATCCAGATGGATATTCCTGAAGGCACAGTCAACTAGTGCTGTTGTTTCATGTTGTAATTAAAACAAAACTAAAGAGAAAAAAAAAGGGAGTGAAAAACAATAAAGAGCAACCTCTGTTTTAACAACCTACAGTATCACATCTGATCGCAGAAACAATTAAAGCCTTTCATGAGTAAAGGAAGGAAAGAGAAATGAAAACACCACAGGTAATAGTTCTTCCGCCATTGGACTCATTTGTGTTCTTGTCTCAAACCAGCGCTAGCACTAGTTCTGCAGTCATCTGACCATAAATCAGAGCTTGTTACATGCATATCACATGACACACAACAAGGAACATTTCTCACAAATGCAGCTTTGGTCACATTTACTGTTATTTGAAACACATCCTGTTATGAGGTAGTAAATTACATCTCAAAATGTTTATTGGTGTAATTAGTTATTTTAAAAGTATGAGACAAAATAAAGCAGTGGTTTAAAGAAAAAAAAGAAAAAAGTGGCTTTGGTGTTTGCCAATATTTCACTTCATTTAATGAGACATTCTTCCACACTCAAGTAAACCTGTATTTCCCCCTTGCTCTCGTACAGATGGAGGCCATTTTTGCTCTCTCTGGCCATCACACTAAGAGACAAGAAGATTTGACAAGCATGGCAGGTTTCTGCCTCTCAGCCCGGAAATGGAAGACAAGAAAGCTGCAACTTCTGAAGCCAATTACTTAAGTTTTGTCTGTTTCCTTTCATTCTCTTCCCTGAAGAAAGGATTGAATGAAAACTTTCCACAGCCTTCTTATCATATGGTAATAACTTACCATAGTCCACATGTTTTTACATGCCAAGTCATCTTCAACTCTTTTATTTTCTTTATTTTTGCAGTGCATTCTAATCTCCCTTCATGAGAGAGGTTCTTAGAAGATGCTTTAGAAGAATAGCTCGTTTCTGCGCTGTTGAAATGTGCCAACAGGGAACATTTACTCAGAGATTCTTTGCAGTGTTTGGATAAGACTTGGGATGCTGCTGACAAATCAAATGCGTGTCTGTGGGAGTGTGAGAGGACAGCAATATAGCCAATCATGCAAAGCTGTGCTACCTCTCTGCCAAAATGAGATGCATATCAGGAGTGAAGGGGCTGTTTTCTGAAGAAGCAGCACTGAACAGGAGAAAAAATATTCACAAAGTGTTAAAAAAAAACAAAAAAAAAAAAAACCACTATATACCTGTTTATATGTATATTTGCACTAAATAATTATGACCACTATAAAACGTAGAAAAGGCATGTAGAAAATAAATGAAGAAAAGTGCAGCAAAGAAGGGAACACGATTCATGTCTGAGTACATGTAGTTGCTATTTTATACATTACAGGATTTTTAGACATAACATTTAGGTGAAAATGAAAGTAAAAATATTTAGGTCCACATAGAGTAAAAGAAAGAAAACATTGACATTTTTATTACATTTAAAAGTGATTCAAACAGCTTCAAAGCAAGATGGTTATTTTCTTTCTTTCTTTTGGTAAAACTCTCTTTTTCAGTTAAAAATGCTCACTTAGCCCACATGGTTTAAAGGAAGAACTGTGGTGTGTTTTATGAGATGTTCTACCTTAAGGTCTTTGACTTTGTCAAAGGGCTAAAGTTAAAATGACCCCTTTCTTATTTCCTTGCGTTGGCGTGTTGTTGGTGTAGCTGGGAGGGGGGGGGGGGGGGGGGGTGCAGTGAAAACACGGAGGAGGAAGAGGTGGTTGCATCTCATCCATCTGTGTTTGTGTTTTGTATTCCAGCAAACAGTGTTGCATGTTCTGTGGAAATATTTAAGGATATTATGGCAGTGCCTCAAGAAAATAATTCAGACATACTATAAGTGCTTATTTTCTGTTTGACTCGTAGGAATTTATGTTATGCTTGGAATGGAAACAGAAAATAATTAAATCAAGCATGTCCTTTTGGCATTACTATCTTGTTGGTAGTTTATATTCGAACTTTTTTAGCTCCTCGAATCTATTTGTGGATCATATTTAAAAAAAATACATGAAGCAAACAAATTTAGGGAGGATCACGGACTAAGAAACAGAAAATTTAGGTTACAGATCATAAGACTGGAAATGAGTATTTTAACAAAAGCTAATAATGCTTGGATTTTTTTTTTTGCACTTCATTTAAAACTATTTAATGGCATAAAACAAATCCTTTATGACAAACAAGATAGGTAACTTATTATCTTGAGATTATGATGATTTTTTGCCTGAAATAATAGAAGGATTTATTTGTAACCCTTCACTCAGTTAACGAGCCGGACTACATACATGCAACATAACCGGCTAAACATGCTAAAAAAAAAAGTGGTGCAGGAATAGCAGGATTCTGTAGGATTAGACAACCAAAGTGCATGTCTTATGAAAAATAATATGGATGATTGTAAGATTTGATAACACTATAAGGTCCAAATGTAGTCTCTAAGAAAAAATAAATGAAAAAAAAAAAATGAAAAGCAAATTCATTTCTTTTATTTTTTGACCAGTTCACCGAATTTAAATCTGAATTTGATGGATACTTCAAATCAAAATATCAAAATAACACATGCTTGTATAATTATAACTGTTATAAGTGGAAGTAGTAGGCTTTGACCAACTGCATTAGATGCTAACTGCTTGTTTTCTGTGCTGATCCTGATCATCTTGTGGTTTTGATGAAACATAGCTATTTTTTTTCTTATTATACTTGCAGAATGTATTTATCTCAATATAGGCGGACTTCTTTAGAAAAGAGTTTAGTTACATGAAAACATTAAAATGCGCTTCATTATATGCAGGGATGTTCAATATTGACTTTTTTTTTTTTTACCATCTGATTTACCGATTTTTGTCCAACTTAATTTTTGACAAAAATATCAACTGATACCGATATTTTTAAAACTGTGTTCTGGCAAGCAAACAAATTTATTTGTAAAACTGTACGTGACATTTCTTATATTTTGTCATTTTGAGTTACACATAACTTATTTAGAGAGTTTAATATATATTATGTGCATTTTGTGTAAAAGTTATGTCATTAAAAAAGTAAAAACCTACACTGATAATTTCTGATATTGCATTCTTATGTTCATATCAGCTGTTAATATTACTATGCCGATAATATCGGAGAGCGCCACTGATTTCAATAATGAACTTAATCTTTAAAATCACTATGCCTTTATAATTGCCAGTTGGTCAATGATTAGGGATCTCAGTTTTCCCTTTAGAAAATTTGGTTATATTTAATACTTAGTTAACTGCTATTAAAAACTAATAAGTGGCTTATTTTTTTTAAACTGATAACATACGACAGAATGTACTTAGTAAAAGGAAGGAAACATTACAGACTACAAACATGTCTGTCCATTCGTTCATCAGAGTAGATAACGTAAAACAGACAACACATAAAATCTGACTCTTAATTAAATCTGAAAAAAGCAAATGAATGAAAAGACTAGTCTACAATTCAGTTGTCGGATGTTGTAAATTGATTTTTACATTGGATTGTGGGTTCATATGCATTTAACGATCCCAGTACTTCTCCTGCTTTGTCATAAAACTGAAAACCATCATTTAGACACGGATATCTACTATGTTGTACAGGAAGAAAAAAAATGTTCATGTGTTTCCAGACCGATGAGCACAGAGTATACTTAGTTGGTACTTGCGTAGTTGATAAAGAAGCCTGGAAACAGACTTTAAATCCACATGCCAAACCACAAGATAAAACAAAACAAAGAGTGGTCTTGTTGTTCCTGTGGGATTAGATCAAGCATCAGCTCTTCGGAGTACTTTAAAACCTTATCTTGGAAAACTGTCAGTAGCTGCCATACCTCAAATGGTACTTTGTGCAGCAGGTTTTGGGGTGCCGTTTCTTTTATTTACAAACATTTAGCCCCCATATCTGAATGTTATTTTTAGTATTATTTCATATTCCAATCTGATTTGTCTGAACGGTAAAACCCAGTCATGCGGAACCGTATGTCAACCTAACGGCTTTGGTTGAATGTCTCCTCTGAATTCCACTGCTTTTTATAACATTACAAATTCTAAATAAAAAGCTCTCTAATAAGATTGCAAGTTCAGATATATCACATATCAGACCAAAAGAGAAATACACATATTTCTCTTTAGCTATAAATTAGTCCCATGAATCATCACCAACACTGAGGTGCCTGCTTCAACACGATATCTGCCAAACTTTGCTCAGATGGATTGATAGGTCAAGATGAAATCTGCTCTCTTTTTTTTTCCTCAGGCTTTCACACAACTTGTCCCTTTTAATTTTTTTAGTCTCCCCGTCGAACTGTCAGTGCTATAATTTGGCAGTAAACGCCTTTCCCGTTATGAATGTGATGATCTCTAAAATCCACAATCCCTTCAGGAAATTTCCCTCTTTAAGTCTGAATCTCATGCAACTCAGCACTCGGTTGCAGTGTGGAACTATTCTCACATATTGTTGCCTCTCAATTGAAGTCATTAAAGACTGTCCCTATGATTTATCTCAGCGTGAAAGATATGTAATTCTTAAGATCCAAACTGTGGGTTTAATCAATTTGAAATTCTAAAGGAAGATAAAGAGAATCAAAGCTCAGTCCTGCTGTCCACTAAATGTATTAAATTGTCTCTTGAGAGTCTAATAAAGCTGTATAAGTGCAATGTTAAATTGATAGTGTGCCCTTTATGAGAGGAGTAGGTATTTGTTGAAAATGATTAATCTGTATTACGACTTGATGCTGTAGGTTGCTACTCATCTTTTCAGATGGGTAACATGATTTTTTTTCCCTCCTAATCTATTTCTACATTTAAACTCCAAAACAACAAGTAATGTGTCAAACCGAATGGCAACTTTTACCCATCCTGCTTTTGGAGTCTCACATTGGGTGTGTTCACCTGCTGTTTGACATGTACTGAACTTTGGTTCGTTTGATTTGCTTTTCTTGGCTCTGCTCATTTCTTCTTGTCTGTTTTAGTGTTGACAGAAACTGTTACTCTGAATATTCTGAACACTCTTGTCAGATTTGACAACAACTGAAACAGCAGAAAACAGCGTACTATTTAACTGTCATAGCTCAAAGAGTGTGTACTGTCAATATGATGTTGAGGGGAAAAAAAAAAGATTTTATAAACAAAGCGCACATTTTTAGTCTTGGTGCTCGATAAAAACCTATTTGTGACATTTTCAAATGGGCGAGTTATTTGATTACAAACTGACAGCTTGTAACTACTCTGACACAGTCACTAACCTTTTGTCGAACAAGAAGACACAAGTCGTGTTTTTGACCTTTCCCTCATGTCACATTCTGACAGACAGAGCCAATATTTAGTTGAAACGGATAGTTTTGGATCGTTCTTTCCAAATGAAGCCAAACAGATTTTCCTATCTGTCTGCTTTTGGTTGTGAGCTGCTACAATTTTTGCGTTTGATATTATTCATGTTGCATTTGCTGCCTTTCTAGTTGAGTTCCACAGATTTGACTGTGATCACACGTTCTCAAAAAAAGAAGAAAAAAAAAAAGGCAATGAAAATGTACAAGCTGTTACTGAAATAATACATTGTCAAACAGCAGACACCTTTAGGGAAAAAAAAAAAAAAAAAAAAAAATACCTGGTCTGTCTTCCTTAGAGATGATTGTTGAACCTCATCACGGCGAATATTTGTTTACACAAATAGATGCTTCCAAACGTTTTCGGCACACTGGCAGCCTAAAGGCGGAGCTGTGGCATTGTGTCTGAGATGAAAGGGGCAAACTCTTTTGCCTCAAGAGATTCAAACTTGGCCCTCAGTTGGCTGTTCCACTATAATTAATTCAGTACTCTGTCACTACTTCGGAAATCTCCACATCAAGTGCAAATATATTTGTAAAACTTTCTAAAGTATATTTATATGCATGGAGTTTTTGCAAATCCTCTCACAAATTTGTACTTTGTACTCCTGTGCACACATTGACTCTCCCAGTGAATGCAATTTTGTTTTACTTTCTTTTTATTGCTGCATCCATATATGAGACTTTCCAGTTTCACATTTAGTTGTGTGTGTGGCAGTGAAATGCACTGTTACATCAGAGAGGAAAAAAAAAAAAAAAAAGACAAGTTCTCTGGGTTTTCATCCTCAAGCACCATAACAACATTTCACTTCCTGGCCCAGAAACTGGTAATTTCCTCACACATCTCCCAGAATCTGAGCCATGCCACATGCGACAAATCAAACTTCTCTGTGCTCTGCTTTGTTGCATGTTCCAGTCCAATTATATATCTGCCTTTTCAGCTTCAGTTTTTTCTTTTTCGGTTTGTCCAGGTGACACATACTGTAGCTTAGTTTGTACTTAATGGTTTCCATCAATACACAGTAAGGCTTATAGGGTGTGTGGTACAGGAAGTATAAAGACAAAAAAAAAAAAAAAAAGGAAATCCTACTCTACCATTGCAGACACTTTCAGCAGTTATAACATCCAAAGGACATTGTTGGCTGTGTTTGCTGATGGGTAACCATTGAGGAATTGTGTTTTTTGTAGATTTCTTAGTATGTGGGTGTTAGGCTGGGGTGAAAGATCAAATTCACTCGAGTGCATTTTACAGTTTCTCACTGGTACTTGCAAAAAGCAAAGCTGTGCATAGTAAAATACATGTGTCTGGTGGCAGCGGAGACACCTGCGCTGGGAATTGGCCGTATGCCTTGGAATTTAGAATTTATGGCAAAATGTATTTCACTCTTGTTTAGAAATGAAGATTATTATCAAGATGAGTGAAAACAAAGTTAGAAAATACAGTTTTTGATATCCATTCATATTAATCAGAGTATTTAACAGTAAATGTGTGCATTTTGTGTTATAAAGTAAATCGCTATTTTGGATTAGCCATTCAGTGACTGATATGGATGTCACTTTGGAAATGCTCCCATCTGATTGAAGGGAGATTCTGAAGGTAAACTAATGGAAATGTGTACGTTCTGTTGGCAGTCAAGCATCTACATCTAATATTCCTGCAGTGTTGTTTTTGGCACAGCAGCAGTACAAACATGTTGCAGTGGAAGAGGCTACTTCCAATCTAATGTATTTACTGTCTAATTTGTGTCTCAGTGAGAGACCATATATCCTGTTTAGGGAGTGACACCTCTCCTCCTCCACTTTATGGAGCGGTGCAGGCATTTGATGGGGACTTGGGCATGCTGTGCTGATGGATGGGATTGTCAAAGCAGCCCCATGATGCTCTCCTCCCCACAGAATGCACAGGAACAGAGAAGCTCAATCATAAAGAAAGGCAGCACTTGAAACATAGTTAATAACTCATTTAAAACGCCTGAAAATAATAACAGAATAAGCTTTATGTGAAAGGTTGCTTTAAAAGTCTATTGAAGGTGAAGTCTTGGCTTTGCACTTTGATAATATGCAATAAGAGAATGAGGGGGAAAAAAAAGCTTTGTCATGACAGTTTATAAATTTCAACTGATAAACATTGCTAAGGTTGATGACATGCAAGCATAAACATCATGTTCTTTTAACACCGCTGCTTACCATCACTTGTCTACCAGTGTGCAATGTTGAACGCTGGGCCTTTAATGTCAGAGATTCAGCTCGAGACGGAGAGTTTGATTCCCTAAGGCAGAAGTTCGGAATCACTGACAGGTGTTTCAAAGTGTTGAATTTGTGGATGTTCTAAAACAAATTCTTGAAACAGTGTGCTTTAACATGTCTCTTTGAGTGACTTTCGGTCCTATTTTTGTGCTTCTATTTTTTGCTCTTCTTTTTTTTTTTTTTTTTTCTTTTTTTTTGCTTTTGTGTGTTTGTGTGTGTGTGTGTGTGTGCGCAAAATCCTAATCAACCACATTCATGAGAGCAAAAGGGCCATTAAAGTGACAACAGGTAGCACTTCAAGTGATAATGATATTACCTGTTAAAGTCTACAGCTATTGGTAGGGTGATATTTATATACACTTATAGTATCATGCCGCAGTAGCACTGAGCAGTGATATAAGGGTTACTTGCATGACTGCATGTCATCCTGCGGCAACAAAGGCAAAGCACACTATTCTGTCCTCCCAGCTGACTGCAGCAGTAGGAGAAATAAGGTATGTTATTGTTTTTTAAGACTTGTATAGACTTGTTGAAAGTGTGAAATGTAGATGGATGATGCAGTAACCAGACCTAGAAGTCAGGTAAACAATGAATGCCCTTAGGTTGTGCAATATATTGCCTGGTTCTTTAGGATGTGTTTGAATTCTAATGGGCAACTAACAGCATGCAGTAATTAGCATACAAAAAAATACACAAGCACACGCTTTGTTCTCTTTCTGTACATTTCAGAGAATGCTTTAAATATCAACCTAAATGTGGGCTAAATTAAAATTGCAGCTTAGGTATATATATATATATATATATATATATATATATATATATATATATATATATATATATATATATATATATATATATATACCTTTATTTCTTCAATTTGCTGCTATACATAGGCTATATGTGTGTGTGTGTGTGTGTATATTATATATATATATATATATATATATAGTTGTATGTGTGTGTGTGTGAAGGAAATACCTGTAAGAAAATAAATGTTCTATGTAACATTTATAGAGGAAAATATTGGAAATATAGCAACATTAGGTTATAAACATTAACAACAAATAAAAACTTGTAAAATGTTATGCATTCAAATTTGTTCTTATTTGGACGCCAACTAGCTGAAATGTTAAACCTCTGAGTGGCATGTCAGTCAGCTTTTTATGTGAAAAGTGGTGCAGCCCTTTATGTCAGCTGAAGCTTTGACAGCTGACAGCTAAATTATGAAACATTACATGGTTCTGTCAAACAGCTCATGCCCACCTCCTCTCTGTGATCCATAAAAACATAAGTTAGGTTCCTTCAGTAAACAAAAAAACACCTGTAGGACAAGGAAAGAATAAGCTTTTCATTTTCACTTTTAGAAACCTTTCACGGGATTTAATTTATTTCACTCTGAAATAGGGAATGATTTCAACTGCTTAACCTTGATCACACTGCAGAAAAAAATATGTTTTT
Organism: Telmatherina bonti; assembly: GCF_933228915.1. Classification (NCBI taxonomy): domain Eukaryota; kingdom Metazoa; phylum Chordata; class Actinopteri; order Atheriniformes; family Telmatherinidae; genus Telmatherina; species Telmatherina bonti. The sequence goes on along the minus strand of NC_136628.1, from coordinate 27,170,580 downwards.
CCTTATAAAACTGCATTCTTTTTCGCAAACAGAAAAAATCATGCCTACCTGTTTCAAAAGCACATATCTTTCTTGTTTATTGTTGTAATAAAGAATAGAAAATATGTTCATAGTGTCTTTTTCATTGTTGTTTGCATATGTTTACATATGCATTCATGAGCGCTTGCAAAAATTGGGTATATGAATGCGCCGGCATTGTGTACATTTCTCTTCTGTCACCCACCCCTCCCATCTCCCCAGGGTAGGGCGGGTGGCTGTTCATCTCTCAAACTCGGGTTTTCTACCAGAGTCCTGAGAGCTTGAGGGTCTTATACGCAGTATCTTAACTGTTCTTAGAACTGCGGTTTTCTGGACAGAGATGTCTGTTGTTTCACCAGGTATCCATTGGAACTGTGTCCCCCACAATGGGAGGGTCTTGTTCCCTCCCAGAACAAGACCCAGTCCCTCCCAGAACTGGGTCTTGTTCTGGGAGGGACCCCCAATGCTCCAATCACTATGGGTACTACTGTTGCTTTCACTCATGTAGTCTTTGCCTGCCAGTATCTTGCACCCTGCTGTCAGGTGCTGAATTGTTTCAGGGACTCCTTTGCATAGTCTGCACCTGGGATCCTGCCTGGTATGGTAGATCTGGGCCTCAATCACTCTGGTGCTCAGGGCTTGCTCCTTTGCTGCCATGATCAGTACCTCTATACTGTCCTACAGTTCAGCCCTCTCCAGCCATTGATAGGACTTGTTTTTCCCCCATGATGGTTCTTCCAAGTCGCGTTCCTCCAGATTCCATTGTCTGAGACATTCACTAAGTGCTTCATCCCTCGGTGCCCTCTCCCTGATGTATTTGTGGAGCCTGGATGTTTCATCTTGGATAGTGGCCTTGATGCTCACAAGTCCCCGGGCCACTTCTTTGCACTTAGTGTATAGTCGCTGGACATTGGACTTGGGGTGGAACCCTCAATGCATGGTGAGCAGCTTTCGTGTTTTGACGTCCGTGGTCTTCCTCCTTTAATTGCCCGGGTCTTGCTCTTGCCATTGAGCTGACTTCTCAGTACTTGCCTCACTCGTTGCAGGTATTTAGCTGTGGCAGCTTTCCTTGTGGCTTCTTCATGGTTGCCATTCGCCAGTGGTATGTCCAGGTATTTGTAGCTTTCTTCCACATCTTTTATCCTGCCCTCTGGGAGTGCAATGCCCTCCGTATGGATTACCTTCCCTTTCTCTGTTAACATTCATCCTAATTTCTCCAGTCCGAATGATATTCCAATGTCCCGGTGGTGTGGATCAGTGAGTCGATGTCCCACTCACTTTTAGCATACAGCTTGATGTCATCAATGTACAGGAGGTGGCTGATGGTGGCCCCATTCCTGGGTCGGTATCCATAGCCAGTCTTGTTGATTAGTTGGCTGAGGGGATTCAGGGCAGCAGCAGGGACAGGGCATCTCCTTGATATATGCCACATTTGATGGAGACTAGTGCAATTGGCTTAAAGTTGGCCTCCAGGGTGGTCTGCCACAGCCTCATTGAGTTTGCAATGAAGGTCCTTATGTATATATATGTGGGACTGATCGCTTGAAGGGTCTTTCAGTATCAGGACTGCTCGCCCCTTGGTCAGCCATTCAGGGTGAGTCCCATCCTCAGGAGTTGGTTCATTTGTGCTACCAGGCATTCATGGAGTGAAGTCAGCCTCTTTAGCCAGTAGGCATGGATCATATCAGGTGCTGACCAGTTCTTCATACCTGAGAGTCTGTGCTGGATATCTCTCATCGTGATGGTAACTGGGTCTTGTTCTGGGAGGGAGCTGTGTTCTGCTCTGAGGTCTTTAACCACTGTGCTTCACTGTTAGGAGATGCTTCCTTCTCCCATATGCCTTTTCAGTATTATTTCATCTGGAGGGTCAACTTATGTAATATTACCCTGCCACTGGGAGTGCACTTTTGCTGGATTAGTTGAGAGCAGCTAGTTTATTCTTCTGGCCTCAACTTCTCTTGTGTATCTCTTCAGTCGTGCAGCCAATGCTTGGAGTCTTTGTTTGGCAGTTTTCAGGGCCTCAGGTATGGACATCTGGCTGTACTTCTTTGGCACCCTCTTCGTGGTTGTTCCCTTCTGGAGTTCTGACAGTTGACGAACTTTCCTTCGAGTTGCCTTGATCTTGGTTTCTAACCTCGTCTCCCATGGTGCCTCCTTTTTGCCCTTGATGTTATGTCAGCCAAGCTTCTCCAGGATCACTGTTGCTGTACTGTACATCAGCTCATTGATTTCAGAAATGGTCGCGGTAGGGATTGTACTTATTGATGCATTCACCTCAGTTTGAAGGCTTTCTGGTGGTAAATCACTAATTCTTGCCAGTGGGTGCCAGGGGTGCCACACTGTCATCTTAGCTATGATGCTGTCTCTGAGGCTAATTATTCCCTCACTTATCTCTATCTCTGGGGCTTGGTACCCAGTCTTAATGGGGGAGTTGCTGTTATCTCCCCCATACCTTTCCCCTCCCCCAGTATTAGTATGTTGTATCTCCTTAATCTCCATCTGTGATAGCAGCTGTGTTTGCTTTTGTTGGAGTATTGTACTACTAGGGGTTTCAGTGTCATTGTGGACTGTGGGTATCGAAGCGTCCATATGTCCCGCAGCCTCTTGATATAGCCCCGCTTACTGGGGTTACTTGCATAGTAGCATTCCAACAGTTCCTTATTAGCCTCTTGTGTCCAATGTCGTCTATTTTGTTTTCCAGTTGCCTATTTCTCATCACCATGCCCTGGTTCCTTGGTGTGTGACACAGACCGGGTGATGTCTGAGCAATTGTCTGAGCCGGCATGTCAGATTCATTATTTCCGCTCATCGTGAGATATTCGTGCACCGTAGCTCTAAGGGTCTTGCACAAGAACCAACTGGATGATGTTACTGGGCCTTCTCAAGGAAGAACTGGAGAAGGCCAGGAGGGTGAAAGCAACAGCAACACCCATAGTGATTGGAGCACTGGGGGTCGTGTCCCCCACACTGTAGAAGTGGCTCCGACAGATACCTGGTGAAACATCAGACATCAGGAATGTTGTATTTATCAATATATCAGCTTGATAAATAATGCTGGATATTATCATACACATCCATGATTTATTAAATCAAAACTCATGGAATTTGATAATATAGTTTACTATAAAACAATACAAATTATGTTTAAGGCTAAACAAAATGTTCTTCATGAAGGTGTCCAAAACTACTTTAAACATCAGCAGACTAAATATAACTTCAGAGAATGTTGTAGGTATACACTAGTATTCTGGAATATACCTAGTCATCTGAAAGTATGTAGGATTTTCAGACACTCTCACAGATTTGCTGGCTTTGCTCAGTACAGTCTTACACTGTCAATGATGAATGTAGGATTTCCTTGTTTGAAACAATAAATATAAAGTGTCTCAACAGACACACCTCCAGCACAGCGTAAAGAAAAAAATTCAGGAAAACAAGTATTTGCTTGCATGAGTGACACACCAGGGATAAACATGCTAGTTGGGAATAAGGTTAGGAGTCATCCCTGATATACAGATATGCAGCAAGCCATGACTGATTGTTGTCATCATGGCTGTTGGTGTGCATTTGTTATACCTGTGGTGTTACAGTTTTACTCTTAAGCTGGCAGAATAACACAACTGTCTCGCTATTAATACTACCTCTTGAAACTATAGCTTGGTTTGCAGGAAGTGTCGATGCAGGGCACTCCTGTTTGCTTATAGTGTCAGACTCATAATTGCTCAAAGCTTAAGTTGGTGCTTTTATCTGCACTATTAGTGACACGAAAATGACAACAGCTTGAAGTCAAATGAAAAAGGCAATTTATGTTGAACTGTCGTTCATCTGCTTGGGTCATCATTGGGAGTATGTTGGGTCATCAACCCAACATACTCTCCATTATAATTCACTGTTTGTTAACTTCCTCTTTTTAACCTTTATTTTACCAGGAAAACGAGCTCATTGCGAATAAAAATCTCCTTTATAAGACTGTTATGTGCAAATTAGTATCAGCATTGTAAACAAGATAAATTAAAACTTTTGACTCTACAGTACAAACACATACAATGTTGTTGGCAAAACATGCAGATAAAACATTGACTAGAAACGAAGCTAAAAGTAATAAGAAATCTAAAAGAAAATGTCCAACAAATGTCTGAAACGCCATTTTAGCGTTAATTTAAGACATCTGTGAAAGCACGTAGACCATCTCTTTCAGTCCAACGTCCTTTTACGGGTTGTTACATGCAGCAGGAGTATATTTTCAAACCTTTCACCCTATTCTGCTAACAATAAAAATGATTTTACATAGTCAAAATAGTCCATGTTAAGTAGTATTATGACATTTATAAATTAGAATATACCAAAGCCGCAAATGCGGATCAACTAAGACGAGTATACAAAAAATATCGGGTCTCATTTACCAACAAGTCAAACAAACTAAATTTCCTCATGAATCCTACTTGTAAACTTTCTACAGATGAGTTTGTGGGACTCATCCTTCCTTTGGTTTGGAACCACAGGAACAAATTACAAATACTGTTGCAGATGCTTTGTGAACAGCTGAATGCAGCCATGTATGAACAAACTTAACTGTTGTCTTTTTTTTTCTACAGTTCTTTTAAAGAAAAAAGTGTGCGAGTCCCAGATCCGCTATAACTGACATTTATTACAATACTATATTTTTTACAACAAATATTTGTTCAAATATGATATCATGCCCCGTTTGCAGGTTAATTAGATCTTAACCTTCATCTGGAGATTTCATTTCATCAGATGCACCTCCGATTGCATCAACAATACCACAGCAGGTGACAGTTTGCTTCACTGATGAAAGTACAGTAGGCTGTGTAATGAAAAATGATCCTATTATACCTTTTCCCCTTTTTGCCACTGCACCATGAGGATGTGCATCCTGGTGCCCTCATGGAAACTGACTGCAGGCTGGCTTCCACATTCAGGAGTAATTAATATACATAAACCTGCTTTTATGCAACTAAAATCTCACTGTGTGGTTATTTAAAACCGTGTGTAGCGCTTTAAAATTGTGGTCCATCAGGTTACAGTGCACATGTACAATATTTTCTTTTCATTGGTTCTTTTGGTATTCTGTTTATTTTTCCTGATCTGTCTCACCGCTGTCTGTGTCTGTTTGCACATGGCCTGCCAGTCTTGTCCTTTCACGGGCATTTTTTGACATTTACCTATGCAAAGCAGGACCAGCTGGTTCATCCTATTAATTTACAAGAGATTAGCATTGACCAACCAAAAAGTAAATCCACGAACAATTTTGCAGTCCATGAAGTGCGTCTGAGGGTTTTCATAAAAATTCCTTAAGAACAAATTTAAAAGATTTGTCGGAAGATATTGCTGAATAAGTCTCATAGATGGCCAAGACCTTTCTAATTTGTGATGAACTCTCAGAACACACACAAACTTTTAGAGGAGGCAGTCATATACATAATATCACCAAGGTCAAGCACCGATATGAAAGATGACAGCCGCAAAGTTCTATGTAGCCTAAAAGGAAAGGCATGATTGAATATTAAAGAAAAGCCTCATTAAGTCAGTCATGAGATGGTGGTGATTCCAGAAAAATTCTGTGGTTTTGACTTAAAAATTGAAAACATGTTTTTATTTTTAAATCATAAAAAAGACTATACTATATGAAAGGAACTTTACAGCTTGAGCCTGACCATGTGTAGATGCACATGACTGTCCGATCAGCATAAAAATAGAAACCTGCATTGGAAATAAATATTCTGGATAATCTTATTCATAAAAACAGATTTAGCGGTTGTTTTTGGAAATATTTTATATTTAAAGTTCTTAAAGGAATGCACATAATCTCTAAATGTGGAAGTAACTCATGTTTCTTCTTTTTATGATGGAAAAACATGTGTCCTTTGTAAGCATCAGTGTTATTAACCTGCAATCACAGACTATTAAAAGGCATTTATGAGGTTGTGGATGGTTATTTGTTTAGATTAAGTATAATTTTGAGAAAAGTAAAAAAAAGAAAAGAAAAAAAATCAAAAGAATCTACTAAGTTACCAGAAGCAGCATTTACAGGTTCACAAATGTAAACATGGTTAGAATTACAGAGACCTTTGGGGAAGCCTTATTTACCAAGTATGCATTACAAGTGGTGCACAGCAGCATGGTCAAGAATAGGTTATACTACCAAAAACATTCTGCACCTGCTGCATATAGCTAATATCGTCGTCTCAAATAGTATAACAATCTTGTCAAGAATGAATCAGAGCAAATTAAAAGAACCAGGGCTAATGCAGATTCTGACTAGCATTTTCTGCCTTACAGCTCTCCAAGAATAGAAACTCAATAAACTGGTTGAACAATTACTAACTAACCTAAGTAAACCTCACGTTCTACTCAGAGCAGACTTCTGTTTTTCACTGTGCTCTGTTACTTTACTGTTTATTTTCTAGATATTTCATGTTTACTCATGGACTCCAATAAAACTTAATTAAATTAGTGTTATAAAGTTCAAAGTTTCGGGCTCACAATGAAACAACAATTTCTCTGTCCACAGTGTGGAAACAACCCTGAAACAGAATAGATCTCCAGCAACTTGGTTCAGAAACACACATATTAAAATGCAAACATGATAATTAGAATTAAGTTAAGTCTTGTTTATTTGCTGACCCATTAGTAGTGTCCACTATGGCCTGGGCTGTAAGTTTTCCAGAGTACTGGTATATAGCTTATGCTGTGACACATAAGTTGTGTAGCTACAGTTAATTCAGTATTTAAGCAGCACTGCCATCACACATGGATGACCACAGAAGGAACTAGGGCTGTGATGATATGCTTCTCTCCCGATTCGATTCGATTCCAATTTTTTGGGTGCCAATTTGATTTAAATTGCAATTCTCACAATTCTTCGATATTACTAACTTTTTTGGATTAACAGCAAAAAAAAAAAAAACTAAAACTTTTGTTCTGCTCGTCAATTTTCTTGATTTCAATTAGGAAAAAACAACACAGAAGCCAGACCATCATTCTGCTGCTATAACGGCCTAGATGAAAAGTTAAAAGATCAATAAAAACAATAAAAATGACAAACATTTAGTAATGGATTATATTTATTTATTTGAAAAAAAAAAGATTTTTCAACAAAAAATGGATTTTAAAATTGTGAAGCAAAAAAAAAAAAAAAAAAAAAAAATTCAGATTTTCAATTTTTCGATTCGATTTTCCCACCCCTAGAAGATACCTTCACAAATCTGGCTCAAATACATCAGAAATATGTTCAATAAATATTATTTAATAAATGTATGATTACAGAACATTAAAATAAATGGTATAATTTTTAGCAAACACAAGAACTTCATGGACAGAGAGAGAGTTTGATCAGTTTAACAGGATGGATACATATCAAACACATACAAAATAAAGTAAAATCTTTTAAAGGGTTGTTTAAGATCAAAAGTACATATGTCAGTACTGTGTATTTTGTTTTGTTTTTTTCCAAAAAATGTACTCTGTCAGTGGATGAAAACATATGTAATTTGCAGTCCAACCATATTCTTAGTCAATTCCCATGTCAGTGCCTTATGTTTTCATAGGGTTGAAGGTGATACTGAAGAGTAGTTGCACCCGGTCTAAGGACTCCCTTATCTCTATAAAACTGAACTGTGTATGAACTTTACATGACTGAACTGTGTCCTTAGAGAGGTAACAAGTTCTTTTTTTTCTTCTCTTTTTTATGTGGCTGTGGTGTAAACATAGCCACAGCAAGCAGCTTTAAAGTGCTCCAGTAGATAAATAATATCTCATCTTATTCATCTATTTAGTTTGAAACATGTTCATTTACAGAGCAAAATGAACAATTTTGCAGATTTTATACCACCAGTCTGTGTATTTCCAAACACTACTCACACACACATATGCCGTATTTTAAAGATGCACATTGTATTTGAAAGAACTTTATTGAAAGTGTCTGGGAAACATGGAATGAATTTAAATAGGGGTGGCAAGCATCACCAAGAAGACATTGAAATGTGAAAACCCTTGAACGGTGGCAGAGATAAAATAAGTGGCATAATCTAGATATATCTATTCCGCATTTAACTGAAGTGAAGTCCCTCTGCAAAATAAGGATCTGGGCTATTTTAACCAAGGAAAGTATTTCTGCAACCGTACAACTTTTATATATATATATATATATATATATATATATATATATATATATATATATATTATTTTCTATAAAACTACTGCTCCGGCTTCTGTGAATTTCAGATTTTACTCTGAGGCAATCTCTCTGCAGTGTGACATCTGTATGCTTGAACTACAATGTCAGGATTACAAAAATGTGGTGCATGAATGTAGAAATCAAACAGCATCATTGACAAAAATACATTGTTCAGTAATAATAACACACAAGTCACATTTTAGACAAGCATAGCTTGAAGGGAAGATGAGGCGGAGAAAAACATGATCTGAATGTCTTCCTATCGTGTTAAAGAGGGTGTGAAAGGAGTTTATGTTGCCACAATCAGAGAAAATGCAACATTTAGAAAGCAGGTGTTAAAGACCCTTTCTAATGCGAATGATTTTTTTTGTTATGCTAATTGTGAATGCTATTAAAATATCTTTACATCTTCACATTTCATGAACCCTTCGGCACTGTTTCACAGAATATCCATTATTAATTCTCAGCGCATCACCTGCAGTTAAAAGAGATGCCCAGTATTCCATGTAGAAGATGAGATGAAACCAGTACTGGCCGCTAGCTGTGCAGGGTTGGACAGCTGTAAAGAGCCAATGAAATCACAAGTGAGCACCATGAAAAGTTACTTCTCTTATACCAAAAAAAAGGCAGACTTGATCATTTCTGCTCAGTTTCTGGCACCAACCATTACTAAACTGAAGATTATTCAACATGCAATGGGTTTGTTAAATTGGAGACATTCAGCACAGCTCAACTTCATAATAGATTTTTTCCCTTCTTCAACTTTGACACTTTATTTTTTACTTCTTCTCTTTACAATGAAGCACCAAGTCTCTCTTACAATTTGGATACCTTGTTGTGCTTTTCTTATATTATTGAAAGCAACATAGGGTGAATCCATTACCAGTGCGCTATTTGCAACCAATCTTGTATAATTTAGCCAACTCTTGTACTAGCATTGCTAAACTGGCCCAACTTCAGAGTCACAAGATACGGTGGCCCTGAAGCATCACAGCAACACAAAAAACCACAACAGTCCACAATTAACTGCAATTAGCCAAAACATAACAGAAAAGCTGCAACAGAATTTCTGACTTTTTTTTTCTTTTTCTTTTTCTTTCATTTTACACCGCACCAAGTGGGCAGCAGCAAATGTTACACCACAGGAAGTGAGCAGCGATGGATAACACCTCTGAACGGCAAACAGCTCTTCATTTACACAACACAGTTGGCTACATTTAAAAGAAGGCATTTTGAAAATAAGAAACATTATTAACCATTAGTGTTTACTAACTTCTCAAGCTTTTTCCAAAAGTCTCTTTTTATCCTTTATGTGTGGTGTAAATTAGAAAAAAAAAGAAAAAGAAAAAGCATCATAAGCTTTGTTGCAGCCTTTGTGCTGCAGCTGATTGTGTTGTGGCCTTTGTGTTCATGTTGTGGATAATTGTGCACTGTTGGTACTAATTATGGACTGTTGTGGCTTTTATATTCGTGTTGTGGCTTTTGCAGTGCTGTTATATTTCAAAGGAGGTGGCGCAGCTTCATTTGGGGATATATAGATGATTTAGCAAGCATCTTAACATTTTTCTTCTTATAAAACTCAGTCATCATTTTGCTTTTACTTTAGTTCTATATATAATTCATTTAAACAATATATTAATAAATAAATGCTGTTAGTTATATCTGGTGTGGTCTACCAGAAGTTTAACAAACGTTATATACTTTTGAAGTACACAATTAGCTTTTCATGATTTACTTGCAAGCAACAAGTAAAAAACTACTTATCTAAGAAATTAATAGATTATATATATATATATATATATATATATATATATATATATATATATATAATGTACAAATATCTATTGAACACTGTATCATTTATTTCACATGTGATCTCTCACATGAATTATTTACTCTAATAGATGAAGTAAACATGGTTGCATGTCCACAGTAAATTTATAGGACTTTGTCGCCTCTAATAATCCCTTTCAGTTTCTCCTCACCGGTTGATATGCGTTCTACTTTACAAAGCATTAACAGTGATTGTTGAAACAATATTTTTAATTGATATTTTTTGGTCAAAAAAGAGATATCAGGACCGAGCACATCAGCACTTAAGTATTGATCCACCAATTTTAACACTCTGGAGGGGTTTAAATCAATCTAGAGAATAGTGCTTCGATTTAGACATATCCACACTTGTATCCACATGTGCACAGCTTCTAGTTTCCAGTTCAGCTGAGCAGCATGTCTTCGGAGGGTGGAAAGAAAATGGTAGACCCTAAGGGACTTGCAGAATAAATGAACAAAACATAAAAGATGCTGCAGATTTCAAAGTCAGGGCCAACATGCAGCGAGAAGACAAGGATAAGCACAGAAAGATGCTGCTGTTTAACATAAACAGACACAAAATACGACACATACAATGATTAAAGTAACAGCAAATCCCTAATGAATATTTGTCATGCAGATTTGTAACACACACACACATTATAAATACATTATATAATATATATATATATATATATATATACATATATATATATATATATATATATATATATATATATATATATATATATATATATATATATATGTGTGTGTGTGTGTGTGTGTGTGTGTGTGTGTGTGTGTGTGTGTGTGTGTGTTCAAAGGAATTCTAAAAAATATGAAAAGTCACTTCATTGCTGACCTTTTTGGCTTTAGTGACAAGCCCTCTAGTTCCTTTCTGATTCTTTAGCTGCAATATTTTTCCATCACCATTGTTCCAATGTTCTTCATGCAATCATCTACTCAATCAAATCGCAGCTGCATGTGCTTCGCATCACTTTGCATAACACATTTGTGGAAAGTAAAAATCATTTCAGTCCATTCCTTACACCACCGAGCACAGAAAAACAGGATCAGGAAACAACCAAGCCCATCTTGTCAGTAATTCAATGTCTCCATTAAAGGATCATGATCTGTTCTATGATTCATGATGGCCATGCAGGAAAGTCTTGTAATTGGAGAGTATGAAAAGCGATGGCTCTCTCAACAGGATTTCTGCTCTGTTGTCAGAGTACTTATCATTCCAGTGTCACTGCGTCTCTCCCTTTCTAGCTCCACATCATATACACATCAAAGTCCTAATCCAGCAGTGCACTGCAGTAATGAATGCCCCACATTTCCACTGTTTAAATTTGATGATGTCCCACTGAAGTCATTTCTTTCCAGAATTTCATCTTCTTCCACCAGTTTAAAGAATATATTAACTAATTATGACGATGTAGAGCTTTATTTGTCAAAAAAAAAAAAAAAACAAAACATATAGAATGTTACAGATAATATTTCTGAGAGGGAAATGCAGAATTAAATTATGTTCGTTTTTATTTTGTTTTGTTTTGTTTTCATTTATTGAAGGTTCCCATGTTCCATTTGACATATCCTGTAGATTTATTATTTGAGATCTCATTCAAAACAACAGTGTTCTTGTTTAAAGCTATAAAATATTTTTAAAGCACTTGGCGAAACACTGAAAAGCTTAAAAACAAAAATTTGTTGACAAACACATTGCTGATTTTCATTTCTCATTGTCTTGATATTTGATTGAAATATTTTTAGAAAGCTGTTAATCTATGTCCTCTAAAAAATTACATGATTTTATTTTTATCAAATACTTGCTAGGTACAGTAATGTAATGTTGACCTTGGTAAGTAGTAACTAACAATCATTCATAATTAAACATACAGTGGACTATTTAGCTAATGCAAAATGAAGTCTAAATGAAAGACCATTTTATATAAACAAACATGTAAATAGTGTCTATGTAGGAAATGGTGGGAAAAAACAAGTGAGTAGCATTTATTGATTACAAATGTATTAAAGTCAGGCTAAAAAGTATGGGTGATTAACACGATTTAAAGAAGTACTTCCTTTCTAAAAAGGTTACTCAAGTTAATGCAACAGATACATGGATCTCATGACGATGCATCGCTGACTACAGATTTTAAAAACAGATCCGCAACACAGTGTGGAAAAATTCAAACAGGTGATGTTAATAGGTTATTATAGCTATGGTTTTGCACACAAGCAGAGCCAATAACTCTCTGAGGAGGACTTTGTAGCAGAGGATCTTTAGGTTTTGACCAAATGCGTGTAAAACCTGTTATACTCTTTAAAAACAATGTTCCTCAGATAAATATTGGAAGGGCTTTATATATGAGAGTATTACAGAGTGTTGACTGGCAACATGGCGATATTGATCAGTGCTCACGTTTGCTTATGTAATGCTACATTTGTTAAAAACCCTAAACTTTACAGTGCTGACTGGAATCACTGGTTATAATTAACATGTCATATCATTGCTTACCTTGTGGATGCTGGTATGAACATGTTTATCTGTGTCTGGGACTGACAATGTTGTTTTTTGTTTGTTTTTTCTTCTTTTCTGTATTGATCTGAGGACTGCAGACCCTTGTAGTCACAGTGGATGATTATATCTGAGAACAAGAGAGATTGGATGTTTTTTAATCCAAATTTAGACAAAGATTCCACCAACTCCATCCAAAGCAAGGTTAATTTTAATGGTCACACTGGTTGTGGATATCACAAAGCCAGATACTGATGTTTCTGCTGGGTTTGTGTTAAACTAAAGTGTTGACTTCTCAGGGATTTAAAGCATCTGGTATGAACAGTTACACAGGAAACATGTTGTCAGCAAGAGTTTATGTTCAAGAGCATTACAAAGACATAAATAGCTTCTCAAATTATAACCAGCAACAAGTCCAACATCCCGGCTGTGTGATGTGATGTGATGTGATGGGGTTGTGCCTTTGGTAAAGCTCATTTGCAGTTCCAGAATGGCAGTTTTGATGGAAAAAAGAGAATTATTGAGATCTTAATGTGTTTTTTAACAAGAGATACAACTCCACATTCTGCACTTACTGCAGCGACATGAAAAAGTTCCATACTGTCTACGTTGAGATAAAAGTTATGCCAGAATTGCTGTTTTCTCTTAACAGGCATTTTACAAATAGTCCTGATTTTATCAAGTTTGACATTGTATTTCTTAAGTATGTACTTGAGTCATTGATGAGCCAATTTGTGTTTAGGCTGTGGATAGCAATCACAGAGTTCCATGGAAAATACTACTTGATTAGAAGTGTGTGTACTTTCTAGCTTTGAAACAAAATTGACAAGTGAGACAACTGCAAGAACGCGATTTTTTTCACAGTTGAATGTTTGACCTTAGAAACATCTGAGAGAATAAAGAAAAGCAGGGATTCAGTCGTATAACACCTCAGTTTTTGTTTTTTTTTCTAATTATTTTTATTTATTTTTTTTATCTTATTTTACTTTTAATTTCTGTTTTTCTATTTTTTTTTAAACCTGGATGTGATTTGGCTTATTTTCTACTTTCATTATATTTATTTGACTTGTTTTATGTTTTTACTTCTTAGAAATTTGTATGATTTTGTTTTACCCTCCTCAGATGTCTAGTAAGGTTTTAGCTGTGGATGGTGTTAAAAGGTTTTATTTAAAAATAAAACAAAATAAATAAAAATGAATATGGTGATGATATGGCTGATTTTTATTAATAAAAAAAAAACATAAGGGGTAAAAACAAAAACATAAAGGCAGGAATAAAATAGAATAATCATGATGGTATAAAACGTAAAGATAAACTTGACTTTGTGTCTGCAAAGAACTGAAATGACGTTGTGAAGTGGCGCTATGCAAATAAAGCTAAATTAAGTTAAATTTTTTACTTAACCCCCTAAGAGCTTTGAAATTCCCATCGGGGATGAATAAAGTATTCTTGATTGATTGATTATTATTATTATTTATTGCATAAATTAGTAAGTATTGCACAAATGCAGTTGAATCAAAGCAAATACAATAAAGGTGAAAAGAATTATTGTTATAAAAACAAAAAATATTTATCCATATTTATTAGAAAATGTTTTGAAGTTTTAAACCTGCTGAAGTTACTTTAAATATCCTTTTATTTAAAGAAACACTTGTCTCTGTTCTGTTAACATAACACTATGATTGGTGCATGAAATACTTTTAGTCAAAAGTCACTTTAAAGAACGTCCTTATTCAGTCTCCTAATTAAAGATATTTCATTTTCTACTGCAGCAGTTTCACTCACACCTTTATTTCCATAAATGCCACGGTTCTGACCAAGTTTTAAGCTCTTGTAATTTCAGTTCAGTGAAAGCCTGTGACCCTGGCATTACATCCAACAGTTCTATGAATCACTCGGTAAGATGAAGAGTAAGATCACTGACTAATCAATGATTTACTTTCAAGCACATGCTTCAACGGAGCACTCTGATTGAAACAGAAATATGAAAACCTCCTCTTGGTTAAAGTATAAGTGCAGAAATATTTCACTAACTTATTCAGCTGATATAATAACACACTATTCAGACTGATTTCTGCTTCTGAACATGTATTCATTTGATCTTTTGTGATGGAACTTCCATATCCTGTAGATGAGTCTATGAGCTACATCGAATGATATTTTGTACAATTTATATCATTTGTGGTGATCTATGACAACTCAGACCCTATGTCCGTCTCACAAAAACCCAGGTATAATGGTAAAGCTTCAGCTTCTGCAATGAGCTGTTACTTAAAAATGGTATGAAAAGTGGACGTTGCACATGAAGAAATACTAAATGGAAAAGATTATGCATCAAGGTTTACAAGTGAAATTTCCAGCAGAAATGGCATAACTCGACACTGCTGCCTGCATTTCTTTAAACCAGCCACCAACTCATTCTGCTTTATTGCTTATTGTTGTGGCAGTAATATTATTCAAATGTATTTACGGTTAGAGATTATTATTTGAATAATAATGATGTAATTAGCTTTTCTTGCTGATTGCTAAACCATGAAGTAAATGTGTTCACAACACTTTGATCACCACTCTTTTGTTGTGTATTGATTTAGATAATTTCATGTTGCAACAGCTAAAATCCAAGTGGAGGACTTTTTTTTTTTTTTTTTTTTTACGAGGACAGGATCTTTTTTTTTTTTTTTTCTTTCACAATGCTGTGTCTTTTACCACATTTATATGAGAGCTGACATCTTACCTTCTCCTCAAGCTTATAGAAAAATCTCAGAAAATGCACATATTTGGATATTATTGTATTAATTACTAATGCATAAAGTTTGATGCTTAAATGAAAGAGAGTCTAAATATGGGAATCAGTTTATGTATAAGTTGTGTTAGGTCTTACAGGGTTGTAATTTTGTTTTATTTTTGTGATTACTTTTTTTCAGGGACATTACCTTCTTAAAATATTGTTGCCCACTAGCCTATTTTTGGATTGATTCTACAAGATGATGGTGGAGTCACATAAAAAGAAAGTGAGTAGATGTCCCAAGGCTTTGTTTTACTGATGGGATATGCTCTAAATCCAAGCTATCCCATGGTATTTGATGTACTTTTTGAAAAATTTCAAACAAGATAAGTGTAACTTCTGGGGGGAAAAAAGACTTGTTTTATTGAGATCCAAAGTGTGTAATATCAAACAAATGAAAACTTAGAAAAGTCTACACAAAAATAAAAAAAAAAAAGTTGCAGATTATTAAAAGAACAAGGGGATCCAGTATAACACAGTATTGTTTTACATTAAGGAACACATACATTTACTTTATAGAGAAACAAATAAAGACAGAATAAATACATTTTTTTTTTTTAAAAACAAAAAAAAAAACTTCAAAAATATATTCTTTAAACTAGGAAATTTCTTGCTGTCACACAACAGTGTAAACCACCACACCACAATATGGTTGCTTCACAGAAAGAAACGAGCAGTCTTTGCTGGGGGTATACTTGCAAACTGGGTATTTGTGTGAAGATTTTATCTTCTCCTGAAGTATGGAATGGTTTTGGTGGCTTCTTCCCACAGTCTAAAAAAAAATCTCCATATTAGGTTGACTGGCTGCTCTAAATTCTCACTAGGAGAGAGCGTGTGCATGAGTGGTTGTCTTTCTCTCTGCATTTGGCCTGTGATGGACTGTAACCTGTCCAGTGTACCCTGCCTCTTACTTAGTAGTTGCTGGGATAGTCTCAAGTCCACACATAACCTTGCAGAAAAAATGAAAATGGTTTAATTAAGCAAGAGTTTACAACCAATCATTAACTGGCTGCTGAAAAAAAAAAAAAAAAAAAGTTGTTTTTCATGTTCATTTTTTCCCTAATTCAATTATCTGGGTGATACTACATATCCAAGAGTTGATATTTTTACAAAATGACTGAAGAAAGCTTGAGACTAAACTTTATTCATGTAACACCACAACTTATTGCGAAAAACGCATACCTCCATCTAGTTTTCACGTTTTATGAAGTGCTTAAGTGCAATTGTGATTCCAAGAAAGTTGGGATAATGTTTTAACATAACATTTTATTTGCAACAGAAAAACGTAAATATGTCAGATGTTGAACGTGAGAAATTCTGATGTCATAGAATGTATTTCAATTCACTAGAATTTGATGTTATACATCTAAAACGTTGGGACAATCATCAAAAAGTAAGTGCTATTAAAACACTTGGTCTAAACTCATGTTGGAATGTCTTTATCATAAACATCCTATTATTTGCGTTTTAAAACATTTTGTAAAATCTGGTGGTATATAACTTCATCGCTGATGTCATAAACATCATGATTTTGTCATAAACTCAAATCTTTCATCGTGCACTTTAAGTCCTCAAGTGTGCAACGAGTGAGCTTCTTTACTCAGCTTCTTTAGTTTTAAACTTCCAGACCTATTAAATTGTAAAGATCTGATGAAAAATGCTTACTGCATGTTTTAGTCACTTAGACCTCATAAAAAATTTCCCAGAGTGCAATGAAGCGACCAAATGAAGCAAGTGGATGACTTCTTCCAGGCTTGGCCACAGCTCTCTCATTTGACAACCCATCAACAGGCACATTTGCACAGAGGGGGGAAACAGTAATGGTGTGATTAGGCTGGAGGTGAATCTCAAGGCCTTGCACATCAGTTTACATCTTGGTATCAAAAGACCATGGAGGTGCCCACCTTGCTGTCACATTGACTTTTACAGTAAGCAAAACTACAGAGAGGGTCTTCTAATAACACAAATAATACAAGAATAAAAAAAAAAATAAAAAAAAAAGAGAAATTTTATGCCAACCCTGGAATCTCGGGTAACTTTACGTCACGAGTTGCGAGTTTTAAAAGTGGAAAGAAGGCCACATGGCAAATCTTTTAATCCTTCACAAGCTGCAGCAACGTAAACCAGGGGCAAAATGATGAATGAGGCCACGTTCATCCATCAGGGCTGAAAGGTCAAGTCCAGCTGTACAACATGAAGCCACAATTTCCGGCTGATAGAAAGCAGAATGAGAGGATTAAGAAAAGAGAGAAGAATCCCCCCACCATCTTTTCTCTTCTTTTTTTTTATCTTGTCCTTACTTTCAATATTGCAAGAACATGTGCAGTATAACGACCCACTGGACTGATTCAACTCGTGCTATGCAGTGTTTTACTGAACTAAAAAAAAAAGTCATGGAATTGAACACAGCACAACAAGTTGAATTCAAAAGGAACAGACATTTTGACAACTTGTTCTCTTTGGAACATTCTGGTCCACATTCCCTGACCAGTTGGTGGCTCCAATTTTCAGTAATGCACCAATTTATTTTTGCCAACCATCAAGAAGAAGAAAAAAAAGAAGACGACGACAACAACAACAACTGTGAAATAATTGTGGAAACACAACCGAGATCAAAGTTCACTGAAGACACTGCTTGGACTCTTTTCAGGCTACAAACAACGCTTCCATGGTGATGAGACAAGGAAAGAAAAGAGTGAAAGAGAAAGAGAGATGGACATACAGGTAACTGGGATGAAAGAAGGTGGAAAACTTGTACTAGTTTTTATAAGACAGTAAAATCAGTCAAATTTGCAAGATAAAAACATGATGGGTTACACCAGCAGGAAATGCAGCGAATCAAAAGCTAGAACTAGAAGAGATCATGACTGATGGCAAATGTGCCCATCCCATCCGTGTATCAAGAAAGCTGAATGAATTAAATCTACAGCTTTGAGCAGAGTTCTGCATGCATCCAATATGTCCAACAAAAAACATGGGCATCTGTTATGGGAATAACCAAATAAAAAACAAACCAAAACATTACCTGCAGTTATCTCCCAGCCAAACCTGGACCCAACCCGCCAATATGCAACCTGTAGATGCATACTGTCAGAATACAGTGATATTTGGATATTTGTTTATACGTAATATTACCTGTACCATATTGCACTGAATCATATCAACTGAACGGTTGCTGCTAACAGCAACATTTGTTTTTAGCCAAACTTGATTTGGATTAAACCGTGTGTGAAAATTTTGAGAATCAAATTTGCCTAGTTCCTCAGTCTTTGAAAGTTTTTCTTGTACTCTACTCTTGTACTTGTAATCTACTCGACCCAGTTTGTGAGATTATTCAACAGGCATGTCCCAGGCCCAGTTGATACCTCATCTACACCTTCCTCACTGAGGTTCCATGTGAGCCAAGCCAAACCAAACGTGTGATGTCTACAGCTCAGACACATCATGGTAAACCTCATTTTGTGAAGCCGTTGTGTAAAAGTCACAACGAACAAACAAGTTTAAATTATTACAAATAAAAGGAATATGTGGTGTGCGTAAGCGGATGTGTTAAAAACGTGAGGAATGTGAGAGGAATGAGCACATACTATTAAATAAAGAAACATAGCAAACAACTGTTGTCCTAACCTTGTAGAAAATCCATTTTTCTTAGCAATGTGGTGCCATTTAAAGGGAAGCCAAGCAGGCTTTATAGTAGTATATGATTTTGTTTTTACCAACAAACATTGTTACAACTAAGAAATGAATCAACCAAACATAAACATCCTTTTTGCGCATTGTTTATATCACTCTGCTGTACTGACTTGCTCATTAAATTTGGCTGCAACCTTCAGCATCACTCTCCAATTTAAAATCCATGTCATCCTACATGAAAAATGAAAGCAAAATGCCTGGTGACATATCTGCAGCAAGCCATTTTTTATACTCACAATCTCCTCTATTGAGAGCCAAAAGAGAATTTACTTAAGCTCTAAGTTAGTATTTCATTCATTGCAGAGCTAAGTCTTTTCCTTTTATTTTTCAACATTGCTTCTTCCATGTGGAAAAAAATAGGTAAGTTTTCTATTGTTTGAAAATTCATAGTGCAGAGCAAAAGCTGTCGACAGCACTTTCATACAATAACAGCTGTGGGGGAGACAAAAAAAAAAAAAAAATGGAAGTAAGGTGCCACACATGCCTTTGTCCATTGTACTCACTTTTCACTCTCCCACAGGCCCTCCACAGTCGCTGGCATGTGGCACATGAAATCCTGGCTGGAAACGGAGACAAACTGGAGGAAAGCACTTTGATGACAATCCAAGTCTTCCTGGAGAGGAATCTTTTCTTGAATATTGTTTACTAAACATCTCTGTTTATACTGAAATGTAATATGATACGGTATATTGAAAATAAAGTTAAAACATTCATGTGAAAGCATAGTTATTAAGAAAACCTGTCTTTCAGCCATAAATGTGCTCAGAAATACAGAGCAAGATGGTGTTTAAAAAAAAAAAAAAAAAAAAAAAGACAAAAAGTGATTTGCTAACTGGGAATATAGACATGAATCTAATGGAGGAATGACCTCACAGCTGTTAGCCACCTCAGCTAAAATGCCCCTGAACAGAGCATTAAACAAACTGTAGTTGTAAATCTGCTCTAGGGCCAACGAGACAAGACTGTGGTGTTTTTACACAGACTCCCACTGTGTGAGCAAATACACATAGCCTGTAACCTCTCCCTACCGCTGTAAATAGTGAAGTATTTTTAGTAAACATGCCTTGTTAAATCACAACTGCAATCATACTTTATTGAATGCAGCCTCTGCAGTGACAGTGGAGTTGTGTGGTATCTTAAAGGTGGATGCCTCTTGGCACTCCAAGTGGTGTATATATATATATATATATTTTGTGTATGTAAGCGGTCTTGTAAATTTTGCATAATGGAGACTGTCACCAGCCCAACATCTTGTGCTCAGCAGGAAGTCACTTGGCTCCCTGGTTCTGCTCTTGTTTAGTTTCCATGCTGGCATGTAATTTACTGAATGATATGCTTGAAGTTTTTTTTTTCTTTTTTTCTTATGAGCTCGTCTAATGGCAGGCGTATATTTCTGCAATGAAATACTTTGGCTAACTGTGTGGGAGGAAGAGACAGCGAGGAAGGGAAGAAGGGGTAATTGTTTGAGAGCTGTTACGCCATCCCTGAGTAATAATTGCTGTAATTAGTGGGAACATACATCCATCTCTTTCGGATCCGCTCATAGAAAAAGGGATGAATTTGACAAAAGGGCAAAAATATTGTTTAGTTACATAGATGGTTTAGAGTTTCAAATCATGTCAGATCTGGAGCAAATCTCCTCGGTATTCAAGCAGTCAGCGGTAAAAGTCTCTGGCGATCCATAATGTTTGTCGGCTGTAATTAACTTGAGGTGAAGATTATCGGAGATTTCTTCTGTAGTGTGTACACATCATGCAGAATTCATGTTCTGACCTAAGGCCACAACAATAAGTCTCATTTATTGCATCTGCTCCAATTAAGAATGGGTTTGACATCTATCAAAACTGCACAGGAATATACCTTGCTGACATTTGTCAATAATAGGTATTCTTGACTACAGTGACTTACATTTTAATGCAAATTTTCACTTTAGACAAAAGAAACTCCCAATACTTGGATGATTAGACTGTGTCTGAACTTCAAGGTTCTCTGCTGAATAAGGCCCTGTCGGTTAAAGAGTGGGAACTTTGGGGCGTCTTTCTTTACACAGGTACCATCAGATGACTTCAGATCACACCTAAAAGATTGGCTAGACTGGATATAATTGGCAAGTTCAGTAAGGGCATGCAACATTGAGCTGGTCTGAGTTTGCTTTTACTGCACTTAGGGGAAAAAAAGAACACATTGTTGAATAACATATTTTCTCCCCACCAGAGGTGGCAGTGCATTAAGAGTTACTGAAGGAAAAGTCAAGACAAACAACAAGAAAAGTCACTTATTGATTGGTCGAGGCATCACTAAAATTTCTGCAACATAAAATTGTAGTCTTCTTCTGACATTTGACTCACTTCAAGCAAGAATATGTTTTTTAAGCAGACTGGACTTATTTTGTTTGATGTGCATCCCAGTAGGGTTGTGTATTTACACCTCCCCAAATGAACCAGACTTTCCAAGCAAACAGACCAGGGTTTGATTAAGAAGGTTGCATTCACATCAGGATAGTCCACTGGCTTCAGTCCAATTGGGGACTCAGCTAAGTTGCAGTGGCGTGTATCCATGCGGACCGAGATTGCATTCATGTTGCACCTTGATCAAATGAGCCAAACCATTAGAATAATATATATCCATTCTCACCAGTAGCATAGCTTTGTGGGTAAATATATACCACTGGCGTTAAGGGTCCTCTGCCTCGTCTGTTGTTCATAGTATGCCCTTTGTTGCAGTGTATTTCATGCAAGTATACTGCAGAAATATACTGCAACAATAGATGCTTCCTGTATTTTGTCCACTTGAATCGGGTCGAAACCTGCATTTGTAAGGGAACCGATTCTGCTTCTTTGGTCCGAATTAGAATTTTTTTGGTGCATTCACATTTCCCCCAAAAAAGCGGACTTTCAGAGCAAAGTGACTCGGGTTTGAATCAAAAAGGCTGATGTGAACGTGCCCTTAGTAACACCTCACTCACACTGGGCTGGACCACTTTACATGCTAGAACTCTTAAGGGTACTCTTAGGGAGACATATTAGCATCACACAGTAGCATTTGCATCCTCATGATGGAAAAGCTCCACAGAAGTACTCTTCTGTTCTGCAACATGGTGACTGTGAAGGCCATTCTTATCCAGTGAACTCAATATTGTGTTAATGAGATCGATCTAAGATTATATACTGCAAGCTGTGTCACATGGTGCATCGTCCTGGTGAACATATAGTGTGGCATTTAAATGATGCCTAAGGGGTCCATAAGCTAAATAAGAAAACATCCCTCATGCTGCTACATAACCAGCAGCATCCTAAATTTATAGTGCAAGATTATATGGATCCACATTCACATGCTGTTTACACCAAATACTGACCCATCCTGTATTTTGCAGTAGATATTGTGACTCACAGGCAGAGATTGTCCATTCTGTTCGGTTTCATGCATTTAGCTCTTTAAATTCTTTTTCCACAACTTTCTCTGTCAACACTTTGTTGCATGTGAATGCCCAGTGAATCAGACATTTTTTCCATTTTCAAACCAGCTTTCTCCCCCATTCTTAGATATGGTTTAAACATCGACAGATATGGCTCATGATTAGGCGCCTGAATGCATGATATTCCTGCCATCTCATTTGTTAATTGGATATTGACTTTAATGAGCCGTTGGAAAAAGTGTAACTAATAACTTAGTCAGTGAGTGCAAAATGGAATTTTGAAAAGCATCTAAACTGAGTCATTAAAGATTAATTCAAGATACTTTTTGGAGAATTTGATATAAAGAACAAATACATTTCTAAATGATGCTGTATAGCTGTGATTGCATCTGTAGCAGATTCAGGTAATAACAGGACCAAGATGAGGAGAGACTCACATCTAAGAAACCCAGGCTTTTGAAATTTATTGACTTGCATGCTACATTTGGACGGTCTACACACCCCAGGAGGCCAACTCCTCCCGATAGAATGCTCTTTGAGCATCGGCTGAAATATGCTTTTGAATTTTGGAGTTTTGAGGACTTAGGGACGACTCCAAGAGTCCTCCTTTTAACTACAAATCTTTCATTGGAATAATTAATGCAAATGCGAACTTCAAATTAATGTCTTTTCAAGATTTTTCATATTCCAACAGAAAGGAGGAATTTGGAGTAGATCTTCACCTTTTAACACTAGAACTGCCAAGCGGGTCATTTTTACCTCCTTGGCTCTTCAAACTTATATCTCTGTTAAAATAAAATCCCTATTTCTCCAAATTCATCACTTTTCCTGAAATGGGTCCAGTGAACTTATAGTGAATTTTGGTGAGTGTGTGATCACAACAAAAAGAAACCTGAGCATAAATATCTAGAACCGCCTAATGAAATGCATTGTTTTCATCTGTCAGAGTTTTTCGCACCACGCCCATTCGCGCCACTCCCGGTTGCTTTGTAACGCATGTGAGTTTGACAGCTGTCAAAGATTGAGTAAGAGGGTTTTATGATGGCTGAATTTGAGAAATGGATAAATACAAAAGATATATGAATGCCAAAGAAGCTTGGTTATTATTTCAAGAACTGAGTGACGGAGAACTAGCTCTGGATGACGGTGGAGGATTCTGACGAGACGGTGGAGGAATCAGTAGCTGGAGAAAGTGATGATCCGTCTCTTTTACCTGATAACGAGTCATCTAGTGAGTAAGAGGAGCTGATCGCACATCGCCACATCACACGTTGTGTTTGTATGCGAGTGAATGAAAAATAAGTTGAAGAGCAGCGTTTATGTATTTTACTGTAAAATTGATTAGAATATTGAAATATGTTATTTTGTTATTTAATATATGTTTTTTACTGTTTAGCTACTTTTTTAAAAGTCTCAATTATAACTATTAACATAATAAATGGAATCAACAACTTCAAAGCATCTTTGCGTTATTTGCGCTGTTGCAGCAGGGGGTGGTAAAAATTACCCTTCTCAGTGGTTCTAGGAGTACTGGAATGTTGGCGGTTCTAGTGTTAAACTTAACCAAATAGTCTTTTTTTCTCCTACAGGCACTGGACTGCAAGGCCCAGATCCCCCAAACTGTAAGCATTCCTATGCCTAGCAATCAACAATGACTTATTTAAATGCATTCCAGATGTTAGAAAGATGTTTAAGAGATGTTATATCGTCTAAGGGCACATTCATGTCTGCCTTTTTGATTCAAATCCTAGTTCACCTTCTTAGAAAATTCAGCTTGGTTTGGACAAATGTGAATGGACCAAACAAATTCTGATTAGGATCATAGAAGGGTTCGCCTACAAACACAGGTCTTGGTCCGCTTCTAGGGGACCAAATGCAGGAAGAAAACTACAAAAAAAAAGTCCCTTACTGCATTTGGAGTAGTGTAGCATTGTGGGTGAATACATAACAATCACGTTAAGGGTGCTCTGCCTCATCTGCTGTTCATACTGTGCCTGTTGTTGCAGTGTTTTTCTGCAGTATACTTGCATGAGGAGAGTATAAACCTAAAACAGCCATAGTTTAATCTCCACGTTTAGCTCACAAAAGGAGGAAACAAAGTTTTCTTCTTCACGCAGGTTTTGTCCTCTCATTTGCTAAATACTAGTGCAGCGCCACATTTGGTGAGAATGAGTATAAATTCTTCTCATGGTTTCCCAATTGGACCAAGTCTAGCAGACTATCCTGATGTGAATGCACCATAAATGTGCCAATGCTAATCTCTAGAATCAGACTTTGCTTTGATTGTGCTCTTGCACTTGCGGAGAAGGTTTCCTATTTTGGGGCATCTTGTTCTTAACATATATTTATATTAATGGCTTTCTTCATTTTATAAGTTAACATTAAAACAACATGGTTGTCCTTTCAATAGCTGAATGTACCTATTTAGGAAAACAGTTCAAATCAAGATTTGTAAATGTTTAATCAGTTTAGTTGATTTGTTTATTTTAGGAATTTCTTCTTTTAATTCATTCGATAAGTGTTGCCTTAGAATCATCGATTCATAATTTAGCATTTATGCATCCTGTCTGAATGGTTAATCATTGCTTTTATGTGTGCATTTTCTAATAGTCTTAACATATAAATTATACTTGTTTCCAAAGGTTTAAATCTGGTACTCTGAGTCAAGGGGATGAGGAAATCGGGACCATTTTTTAACACTAAGCGGACCTCTGATATGCAAATTGAGAATCTGAGCTTACGTTGCTCTCATTTGGCTAGCGACAGTAAACGCTGTCTTTCTGTGGGTGCGGCCCATGAGTTCCAAACAGCAGACAAAGAGTTGAAAGGGTGAAAAGCGTTGAATGAGAAGCGATGAAGAGGAGAAGAGGAATGAGAAAGCCACAGCAAAAAGGTGGCTTAGGAACTGGGACAAAAACGTAGTTTCAGGAGAAAAAATGGAGGAGAAATGGTGATCTGGAGAAATGATCAGAGAACAACGAGCAGAGATGGACAGAGGGGAAAATCCACCACTTTACACGTTTTGTCTTTGTTCTTGTTTGTATTGTGTCTTCTGTAATAAAGTTTACCCTTCAGTGTGGTTTTAATAGATTTTTTTCACCACTCTCATCATTAACACAACTTTTTAATTTATTTGTGTTTTATTTACCAATTTTGTATATTTTTTTTTTTTTTTTTTTTTTTTTACCATACAAAGATTGGGTGCGCATCATATTTACAAATTTATAGATCATGTCTGTTGTTTTTTTTTTTTCTTTTTGCATTTTAATATTCATTGCCTGTAGATTAGTTCAATAAGCACGCATATTTACTTTCAGACTTTTCCTTGAGTCCGTATTAGGGTCAACGTATGCCAGATGGTTATTTACAGATAATCACCTTGGGATTGATTTGTTTGATTATTGACTTATCTAACTATATAGATTAGATCATGGTGGTTCTTTAGACTATAGCCTATAAAGAGGATTGTGCTTCTGAAGTAACAGCTATTAAATAATTATATTTTAGATTAATATTAATGTGATGACGCTACACATCTTATACCATCTGTGGAAGAGAATACCTTTAATTTAGGATTCATGTCATTTTACTAATCCATTAAAGTTTTGGGGATTGCTCACAAAACAAACACACACACACACACAAAAGACACAGTATGCAAAATTGCACAATATAAACAATCCTGTTTTTTTTTTTAAAAAGTGGATGTGAGCACAGATCTGTGCAAAATGCACTCAATGCTGGAATGTTGTAACGCTGTCAGCCTTGAGTAAAAAGCATTTGTTTTTAAATATGAAGAGCCAAGTCTTCTATGATTAGACATTAGCAGCTTTGAGAACAATTGTAAGTTGTATGTGGCACTTTTCAGTTAATCCATTATACATCCATCAGCCACCTTACAGAAGCCACCACTTGTGTTCGCTAAGCACTGCCCAAGCCAGCGAAAAGGTTTGACTGTAGAAGCTTGTGCTATTAACAGAATTAACTCCAGCCAGAAGCTCAGCTCAGGGAGAACACACCAATTCCATTATCTCAGCTGGACGGAGGCCATTCTCTCTCTGCCACTCTGCAGCCAAAGTGCTCCAAGCATGAAGCCCACCAAATCAGTTGTACAGAAACACAACATGCACAGACTCTAAAATGCACTTTATCAAAGCCTTCCTGCTTGAAATATTCATTTTGCTGGAAAACCACATTTAAATCTTTAGAAAAAAAATGTACAAATATTTAATTCATTTTTTTCCCTTTTACTAAGTGAAAGTGAACTACAGTGAACCCAGCAATATTTCCTACACTTTAGTTTACATCAATATCCTTTCCCAGGACATTCAATAAACATTTGTTGTTTTGTTTTGTTTTGTTTTTTTTCTTTTTAACTGGGTTCACTTTTGAATAAATATGAAAATAGTACTTTGAAAACATCAAATTAGATAAAACAATGGGCATTTTGGTACATAATTGATGCTAAACTTTAAAATTTAGTGACTATCCTATGATGATTAAATTATTGGGTAATATGATAAAAAAAAAAAATAATTAAATTTAAAAAAAGATACATTTTTGTTGAAAATGACAACAGAGAAACACTTTAGAGAAAACATGAGGTTCATGTCAATTTCATGTCTGTTATTGTGAAAGAATATTTATGAAAGAAGGTATTTATAGCATGAAACTATTGTTATTGTTGTATTATCAATTTCTGTAAAACATGAAAGCAGTGCAAATAAGACATGTTGGAAATTTACAGTACATAGCTGTGTCTTATTGTTAGGATTTTTATTTACACTCAAAATGATGTTAACCGAATGTGCGTGATTGCGAATGTGGTGAGAAGAAACCTCGACTTCTCTTTTGTACCTGACGAAGGGGTTTGTTTTTGTTTGTGCTCCACAGTCAATACATAATGAAGCCACTGAAGAGTGTAATTATTCAGATTAGTACTTTAGACAAATTGCACATTCATAACAAAACGTAATTTCTAATAAGGATGTTCATAATTGATTGAGTTCAAGTCTGTCAGTGGCATCCTGCTTTTTGGTTGGACTCAGAATCATGCAAATGAAACTGGAAATGCTTTAATAGAAATGAAAAGGAAAAAAAAAGCTGCAAAAGGAGCATTTATGTTTGAGAGTGGGATGAGGAAGAAAGCTGCTAACCCAAGCAGCCGGTACATTAATTTAATCAAGACATGACAAATATCTGCTGCTTAGGAAGGCACTGGTTCCTTCATTAAGAAGCAAACAAAACCTTGTTTTCAGTGTGTGTGTTTTCACAGAGCTGGTAGACTTTCGCACCAAGATTCCTAAAGATTGTGAATACAAACAGTGGGAGCCTTTAAACTGCTAATAAAAGCAGGACAAATTACATCATGTTCACTTTTTATAATAAACATGGTGTGATGCATGCATAAATCCAATGTGTCTTTCATTCAGATTTCACACTGTTCTTCACGACATCGGAACACAGTAAACTGTTCATTCTTGTGTGTTTGCCTGTTTCCCTTTTGAGCCCAGACATGCACAAGCAAGGCTACTGCATTTTTGGAGAATATAAGCTGAATACTTTCATCCTTGGAGAGAAGGTGAAGTTGGAGGAGGGCTCCAGCACACAAACCTGCAATTTAACATTGATAGCAGGCTGGTTTGAAAATGCCACACAAAGGCTATCTGCAAAGAGGGGCAGGGTGGAATCCACTTCTTGAAAAGCCTTCAAATCTAGTGCGAGATGTTGTAAATATTCTGTGAGGTAGTGGCGGAGTGCAACTTTCCTTTACACCTATATGTTTGGGCAGCAGAGTCAGAGTCAGTGTGACTCAAAGACATTAAACAAACCGATGAAGAAGGCAAGCTCTGTGCTGAAGAATGCTCTGGAGCCCCTGGAGTAGATTTTCGAAAGAGCAAAGCTGCACAGCTAAATGTAATGAAAGACCACACACACTATACGGCATAGTGATTTGAAGAGTGTTTTTACCCAGATTATTTTCTAATTGTGCTGCAGAAAGAATTGCTCCTCAAGTTGATCTATATTATAGCCTTCATCATCCTTTTTTTTTTTTTTTAATTCTTTTTTTTATATAGAGAATAGTTTTTCACTAATAAGGCTGGAGCAGTAGGAAACTCTTTCACTGATTACTGTGGAAAAAGATATCCTATTTTAGTTTTCAGTTTATTTAATTTATATAAAAAAAAAAAGGTTTGCAGTGTATCATATCCCAATTAAGAGACAGTGAGAGAAGCAGTACTGGAACACCTTTCCTCAGCTTTTAGAAAATTCAGCCAGTGCTTATCATAGCTTCCACTTATTTCCAGGTCATTTCACTCTGTTAAGAACCATCCTAAACAAAAAAGACTACTCAACTGCAACCCTGATCTTCCCAACCTCACTGTTCACCTGCTTCCACTTCCCTCATTAGTCCCCCTCAATGTACCACCGGTTCGCTGACCATGCTTTTTTTTTTTTTCCTCCAGGCATTTTGACCTCACACTGCAAGTAAACTGAACACAATAAACCCCTTCTGTATTTCTATCTACCAGTGTTTTTGTTGTGTCCTTTTCTTTCCTGAGGTATGACGGCTCATATGAATTTTCCTTCTAGCTCGTTATTTGTGTGAAAGCCTTGCAGCATTTTAATATCAAAAACATAAAAATGACTGAACATGCCTTCAGGTGGGTGGCGATTAGGTTGCACCATGAGTGCATGTTTCCTGATAAACCCTGGAACTGATGCTTTAAAATGATGTGTGTCACTATTCGGCTGACGATGTGGGTATGTGTCTGGGTGTTTGGTACCTTTCACACTTCTAGCCTTTTTGAAACGTATACAACAATGTTTGGGGGATTTTAAAGGTTTCTCAGAGGACTTTAAGCTAACCTATTTCGTGTTTCATTTCTTGCTTGTTTCAGCTCATTCAGGAATTGTCTAGTAGGAATTTTTAGCTTTTTACTGTCTATATTATTTAAAAGCATGGTATGAACATGTTAAGGATATTCAACGAGTGGTGAAGTCCCAATTTTGGAAAAGGGCTAAAGTTGCACCACCTGTGATGCAATGGATTGCATAGAGTCTTGATAAGGGGTGTCCGAACTCGGTCCTTGATGGCTGCAGGTTTTTGTTGTATCCCTGTTCCAACACATCGGGCTTCCGTTGAATGGACCCAACAGCCAATTAAGTTCTACATATTGACTGATTCATAGGCATGCATGGAAAATCTGCATGGTTATGTCCCCTAGGACAAATCCTTCATATTTAACTGTGACATTTGCAAATAAATTCCTTTGCTCCTTGAAGTGCACAGTTGAGACCAACAGGTCACATTGAGCAGACTGCAGAACAACATGCCATCACACAAGCAACAGCCAACAAACAACAACAGAGCTATATGTTAAATGCTACATTTGAACCAGTGCCTTGTATGTGTACCTGTGTCCCGGTGCACAAAATGGACCAATCGCTGAGCTGAATTCCGTTTCGTCCAATCACAGGAATGGATATCAATACATTGACAAAAACTTGAATAACTTAAAAAGTTTAAATGTTACAAAGACCAAAAGTCGTAGAACATATATCCTGAATGGGCTGAAGAGTTTGATACTTGCATGGTTGAAGTGAGACAAACAGTGTCGGAGGAGTAGTGTTTGAAAGATTTTGCAAGAAAAGACAATGGAGACCGGGACCGAGACGAACCGGACACTGCAAACCAGTGCAGAGCTCCGAACCCCCGTTGAAGCTGTTTTTAGCTCATTATGCAAAAACCGACTAATCACCGAGCCAAATTTTTTCAACGTCCAATCCGGATTGGGTTTGAAGGACTTTCATCCAATCACAAGGCTGAATTTACTTTTACAAAATGCTAAATATCTCAAAAACTACAAAGATTTCCAAAAAAAAACAAAAAAACAATCGGAACACACATGTACTGAAGGAGCTGCACAGTTTAAGATCTGAATTATTGAAGTGACTTGAATGGTGCAGGAGTAGTAGCACGGCAACATATAGGTGGAATAATAATAAAAATTGCCGAATAGGATCTCAATAATGTGCCCCATGGGCATTGTTGTCATTGATGAAAGGGGGCCCCTGCCAAAAAAGTTTGGGAACCACTGCCCTCGGACCAGAGCTGGACACACCACTGGTAAAAATGTTCATGTAAGTTAATTCTTTAAGCATTGTTTGTTAAAAAATATAAAAGGTGAAATGCACTATTTAGGTTGAAGTATTTTGAACCTGCCAAAACCAGTTACCTCTTCATTTTACATTACAGGTTATATTCAATCAAGAGATAGCATTCACACACCTGCCGGAAGGCAAATTCTAGTTTATTTTCATGTTAATTAATGGTTGGTTATACAGAAGAAGTAGAAAAAAAAAACATCTTATCTAATAATTGCCTGTCATATACATGACAGTGAAGTCTGGACAAATGGCAAAATAGTCATACATTGTCAATAAATCCCCCCCATTTTGCCCCAGTTGATGCAAGTGTGCACTTCAAGCCACGACAGTGCCATTGTGGTTTTCTGAAGGCTGTATTTGCATTTGCCTTTTGGTGATTTCTGCCATCTGAGCATAAAAGTTCATGTCATGAAGCAACATTTGTGGATGTTGTCAAAACATGAATATTTCTGTTACATGCCTCTGGCTCGGTCTGATGAGGATGCTTTATCATTTGTCATTCTGCATTTTATGAATATCACTGAATGGAAATGTCACATTTACAAGTACAGGACTGTTGAGAACAGATAATGAAGCTTGTGGACTTAGATGCTGTGTTTCACCCCCAGATAGGTAGAAAAAAATAAAAGGCAAAAAAATGATGAGTGTATAAACACAGCAAATCTTTCCACTCAGGTGTACTGCATGGTACAATGACACCCATACGAGCTCTGTATCACATGTAGAGATGCTGAGCAGGATCAGACCATTTAAATTTCTTAATCAGGTTGATTAAAAGACCTTAGCAACTTTACAAGCAGTTTTGATCAAGGAGCTCCTTTCTGGCTAAAGTAATGTTTATATTAAGACCAATGTAAAATACATCAGTGACTAAGAAATGAGTGATGCATCTGGGTTAGTGAAACATGTAAGAAAAAAGTGTATGTAAAACCGATATATTTGGCATGAGGGGATCAACCTATTTGGAGCCACATATCTGAAACAAACATGAACTAAATTCTAAACAAATATGAGAGTAAATAAATAAATAAATAAATAAAAAATTAACAGGGAGAAAAAAATATATCTTATGATTCCCTATTGTGTTTTTTGTTGCTGTTGCTGGTGTATTCTTGAGGTATGTAGGAATATTTCACCAGCAGATTTTTTTATTATTTGTTTTTGTTTTTTCATGTTTTGCACTTTGCAAATAATGAACAAAGGGGAATTAAGTTGATCCAGCCAATGGGCTTATTTTAATTCTTAATTCCTTCTCTTTCAACCAGACTGCAAACTTCTGTGGAAAGGGCTTTTACTTTTCCAGCTATTTTAATTAGTACTGAAAAATATTGAGGACTTATGACTGATGTGCAACTCATCATGCAGTGCACAAGCACTGCATGATAAAAAAAAAAAAAACCCAAAAAAACCAAAAAAACTAATAGTTTTTTTATTTTTTCAATCATTTTAATAAAGACAAAGAATTTATTCATCCGCATCCATTTGGGAAAACTTGATGGGAACTGATAAAAAACAGGTTGTTTACTTCTTAAACTCTGATAAGAAGTGAAAGATGTTTATGACACTAACACCACAGAACTGAATCTTAAGTTACTTTCCCAATCCACTAATCCAGCTTCAAGGTATAGATCTAAAGGGATCAGTGTGTGTAATCAGGAACAGTTGGCCAACAGTTGGGGATAGCACGGTTGCTGTGCATAAACACCTAATTAGAAAGATGAATACACATGAGTCTAGTGGTGCAAAAAAAAAAACATAAAAAATGGAAGGCAGGAAAAATTATATGTTAATCAAGCTATCCTGTATCATATTTTTTAAAAGGTGTGCATGGCATATAGTATAATATAAACAGTTTAACATTCAGTTCATTACCCACCAAAAACATGCATGCACTTTTTATTCGCTTGACCTTTTTGAGGGGAAAAATCACTGCAAGGCTTTATACAGTTCATCTGTTTGCTTTAATTCATCCAGAGATGAAACATTTTTAAACTAAAAGGAGTAGACAAGTCCACATTTACAGTGCCATTATACAAGAGAATGGGGACTCAGTGACTTGTTTGGTGAATATGGAAATGATGTGAATCAGCCATGTGAAGCAGCTTCTGCAGTCACCAGATCCCAAAGCAACCAAACACCCCTGGGAGATTCTGGACAGACATGTTAGACAGAGTGAGTAGCTTTTGGAAGACTGGTGCTCTCTCCCTCCAGTAGAGCATCAGTGACTTGCAGAATCAATGCCAAGCTGCATTAACGCTGTCCTGGTAGCCTAACACCTTACCGAGACACTTTGTGGTGCTTTTTCCTTTAATTTGTCACCTCACTCCGTTTGTGATCACTGCTCGAGCCCACCATGCACGCACCTTTGCAGGCCAGCTATTATCCAGCACAGGTTATTCACTTCTCATGAAATAGGTTATTGTGTTTCTTGTCGTCATGCAACAGACTATGAGCATCTTTTAATAAATCAGATTCATGTCCACTTTTAATCACTGAATTCATAATAAAAACCAACTTATTTGCTTTTGCACCTGGCTGTTGCTATAACATGATCAGATAGAGTTTGAAAGAATGATAGAGCCCAGAGGCAAGGCAGAGAGAAAGGAGAGTATCAGGTGAGACATATGAATCTGGGGTATGATAAAATATTATCACATGCTGCATGCCATTAGCATTTAGAGACTGTTTTACACAAATTTGCCCCCTGGCTGTTAGGGCTGTATATGAAAGATATTTGAGCTGTCTACCCCAACATTTGCCATTTGCAGGAATTAAAGTAAAAAAATCCCCTTGGTGTACTGTAGTAAAGCAGAGGGAACAGTGGTAAAGCTCATTGTTAGTTGGGCTCAGTGACTTGTTTACAATATCCAGTAATAAGGCACAAATTTATTACCATTTGTTTGACACATAGCAACTGTTGTTCTTACTGACACGGAGAGGAAAATAAGCATCCAAGAGCATTGGTGAGAAGAAAAAAAAAAAAAAAGAGAGGGCGAGAGAGAGAGAGAAAGAAATCTTTCAAGGCACAAAAACAGAACAAATTTGGGTCTTTTTTTTATTCAGTGCAAACATCAAAGAGAGAAGCAGACATGCGAGCCAGGCAACAAGACAAGAGAACAGCTAAGACTGCACACTGTGAACTGCATTGTTATTTAATACAGCACACTCCGTTGACATTTTCTGGAACATACATGGGTAATTCAGCAAGTGCAAGATCAAAACAATAAAAGAAATTGTCATAGAATCATATTGAGGCTGGCAATACAGATATCCCTAGGGAAGCAGAGGTTGATCTACTGTACAGAAAGGAGGGGGGGGGGGGGGGCACTATTATAGAGACAAGAAGTGACCAGACAGCTCATATTGCCATACAGAAAATGTTTTCACACTATTCTTCTGTTGCTTCCAGGAAATCATTTATGAATGGTTAAAAGTGATGTAAATTGATGACAAAAAAAAAAGAAAAAATTAAATTTGAAACTCTCCATTTTTGACGTGGGAATATATATATACAATGAAGTGTTTTCAGCCAGGAACCGTGAATATTTTGTTAAAAGTAAAGATGATCTAACTATTTTAAGTGGGCAAATGTTTTATTTCAGCTTATTTAAGGCAGTTAATGCATCTGAAATCGTTACTGTTACATTATTACATTCTAATAGAAAAGTCAACTGTGAAAGAAACACAAAATCGGTGTCTAAAGGGACAGACTTTACAGTAAACCACAAGTCTATAGATTGTAATTTTCCCGAAAATGTTTTCAAATCAAGACATTTGTAGGGTGGTGTTGCACGTAACATGGTCAGCTGTATCACCTTACCGTTTCCAGCTGTGTGTTATTATGTCTTTTATTTCCTCCGCAGTGATTGGTAGGAGTGGGCAGTCCTCAGGCAGAGGTCAGGACAAACCTCTCCACTGGTTCCTTTTGGTTGTTCTGAGTTGGGAGTCTCCGGTAGTCCAGTTTTCGGTTTAGGTTCTTTGGTTTGATCCTCTTTTTGTTTGGAGAGCAGATCCTACGGCCCATTGCCTGCTGGTTTGAGACTGCTCTCTTCTTTTGCTTTTTTCGCCTTCTCCTTTGGTTGCCATGGTTTTCTTTAATAAACTTTTGTTAAATGTTGCTTGTTGGTGGTAGTCTCTCTGATATGTTACGGTTCCTATTCTTGAGCTGTGTTATTGTTTTGTTTAGGGACGGTAACAGGGGGTTATGGGTCACACTCAAAGCCTGGTGTTTTTGGCCATACTCAATCAATTTCATGAGGGTATAATTAAAATCCAAAATAAATTACTGTCAAACTTTTCTTATCTTCAACATTACATTAAATATTTAGATTTGACTGGATCATATTCAAATATTTCTCTTTTCAGACATACTTGTATGCTTCCTTTCCTTCCTCCAGTGTACTGGATAAAACTTGTTTACTTCAAATAACACTTTGTTTCCTTTGTTCTTCTTTCCTATTGACTAGAATTAGAGGGGAGAGAATTTTCTATTAATTCTTGCAAGCTGTCCAACTACTGTGAATGCACTTGTGGTTGGTTCATTTGATTCGTGATTAATTCCTGTGAATGCGACTATTCAACCACATGCTTTGGAGAGCAGCCAGACAGGCCTAAAGTAATTCCCAAAGGTAGGTGGAAATAATTGTGTTTGCCCTACACATGTTTTGTGTTAACAAACTTGTCGGCACACATAGATCCGCATAGAGCAGGTTACAGTACAACCATTTGGACACTGTGCTTAGTCATCCATTACATATAATCTTTGGAGTTACTGTAAAAAGCCAGAAACAGCAGATAGCTCATAAACTTGCAAGCGATCAGCCACCATGATTTTTCACATCTTCATTGAACTCAGATAGCATTATTCAGGTAAAGGCTAGGTGACGTCAAATATGTAAAAAATAGTTTTGCAGCAATGTGCTGATTCAGACGTTTCCCTTTGCTGCTTTAGAACGTGATTTAATAACTCCACATGGATATTAGAGCCACTTTCTTAAATTGTGCGTTAAGTTATTAATGCTGCTCAACATTTATACTTGTAAAAAGTTTAATTGAACAATGTTCGAATTTGAGACTCTCCTCCATTTTTTTCTGGCTTTTGAGAAGATTCAGTTATTTATTTGTTAATGTTGTTAGCAGCAGGTAAGCGCTAATATCAAACCAGGATGTTTCAACTATCTACTGCTGTCTGTCAGTATGTTGAAACCATGGGTTTCTTTGGATCTAGTTCACTGTCAGCGACTATTCAGCATTTTGAAAATGGAGGTGACAGCTCCAGCTGTTAATGTATTATAAGTTTATTTAGATTGACAGAAATAATGAATTGAAATGGGATTAAGCACACTTAGTGAGTCATTTATGCAGATATTCTTGGTACTTTCTATGATTATCTTTATATTAAGATTAGTGGTGGGACTGGATTAAAAAAAATCTAAGAAATAACAAGCTTCGTAAATAATTAATCTTTATTAATCTCATTGTACTTGCAAAACAATTTCTTCTCTAAAAAAGCAAAATTTGAATAATTAATAGGAAATTTAGTGGACTAGAATCCAAGAATAGACTCAGAGATTAATGTTGTAAACTCAGGCTCTATTCATGTCTGGAAAAATACATTAAATTTAAACAGTGATAGAAAACATTCATGGCGAAAACTGAACAGACTTAATGTTAAACGTCATGGTAGGTCATTTATCTAACATCTCCAGTCTACAACATGTTATAGTACTTTTAACTTTACATGTTTTAATCCACAATCTTCATTAATATCTGACAGTAAACCAGGTTGGGATCAGACAGTGGCAATTTCAGTCTGGTCATGCAGAATAGGTGATCACCTTCTGCTCTTACTGAAGCTTGAAGCGGGATGCTGCAGAGGACCGAGCTTTTAGTGTCTCCTTCTGGATGGGGGAGGGGCTTGCACAGAAGCCATTGCTAGTCAGGGAGAGTAACCTACGTGTTTTTGCGTTATTCACCAAAAGTCTCCCATATCACCAGAAAAAGTCACAAGACATGTTGAGTGTCGCTTTTCTTTGAATAGGATTGCTAAAAGGGGTCTTAAAACTTGCTAAATATTATTTTACTGTGTTCATCAGTGTAATCAGTGTATCAGAAAATTGAGTACTGACAAACGTCCTGTGTTCAGCAGTTTAATGAAATAATATTTTAACATGTTAATTTATCTGTAAATAATTAATTATAATTAACATGCTAAAGCCCCAACCCTAATTAAGATACATAGTCTCAATATGTCCAGATTACATCTTTTGGGGTATTTAATAGCATAAGATGTAAAGAAGAAAAGAATTGAAACAAAGTTCATTTTGCATCCAGAGTCTCCTTTTTATTTCTGAGATATTTTTGTTTTGATTTAAAAAAAAAAAAAGAGAAAAAAAGAAAATCTTTTTTAGATTGTGTTCATTTGCATGGTGTGTAATCAACATCTTACATAATAGTAATAATAAGAATTATAATAAAAATAATAAACTTTATGAACATGAAAACGTACAATTCTGTGATTTAGGTCGAATGGAAATGGCACAGATGCTAACACTGCTCATCCTTTGGTTTCCTCCTACAATCTAAAGACATACATGTTCGGTCTGTCACTTTAGAGAAGCCACTTGGGGATAGGGACATACAGTTGCTGAAGCACGTCAAAAAAACTACCTCAGTGCAGTGTTGTTTTATAAGCTGTTTTATCCAGCTGATATCTAAAGAAAACATTATTAACACATGTCTTGACTACACTTATATTGAGCTAAATGACATAAAAAGGCCGGTAATTTATCATAATTGTACAATAACCACCTACAGCTGTAGTCTTTTGCTTAGACTATATTGTCATTGGGATTTTAGTGATACTGAATAAATTTTACTGCAAAAAAATATGTGAAAACAAAACCTTTGATGAGCATCTATTTTATTTGCACAGTGATGAATATATATTATTGAATAACTTTCATACAAACAGTTCAAATATCAACTATATGAATCAATTGGAATATTTTAGGCTAAACAATTTGTTTTACAAATATTATTTCTATCAGTATTTACCAGATAGTTTAAGTTCTGAGGCACAAGCCAAAAAGAAAAAGAAGGAGGTTCGGGTCTCCCATTGCCAAAGTTAATTTTATCCCTCAGAAAAGGTTAATTTCTTTGGGTTGAACAAGGGAATTGACCAAATAAAACCAAATATGTCAATGAAAACGAGGTGTTTAATCTAAACACTACTTTGTGCTTTCCAAGATGAGTTTGTAGAATATAGTAATAGAAAATTTATATTTCCAAAAACATCCTTATAAAATGGTTTCTTCATGTCAATGTGGACACAAAGTAAGATGTAAAAATTTTGATACAGCCAAAGTGTACAACATCATCATTTTGGGTTAACTCTAGATTGTATCCTCCATGGTGGGAATTGTGACAAACTATTAACACTAAAAAGTTTTTTTGTTTTTTTTTTCTTTTTATATGTTTTGGACGATGCCTGTTAATGAACAGACATGATGTAAACATGTAAAACTGGAGGATTGTAGCCAAAGGCTAATTGTGGCATTTAATTTACACATACTCATTTACTTGTTAACTCTGTTATTGACTGAGAGCTTTACCTGAAGTCCTAACTTCTATCCTCTTGCATTTCATCTCTTCTAATTGTATTCTCTCTCTCTTAAATACTCTGTGTCTTAATCCTCAACACTCAAAGCATATAACCATAATTCATTCTCTGTGTTCTTTTTAGTGCTGAACCACTTTTCTACTTTGATGTAAAAATATTACTGTATCCCCAACATATAAAATTCTGATAATATGTGATATTATCCCAGATTAAACCTCTGTCTATCATGTGCAGTATGGAACACCGGCCTGGTCAGATATTAATGACTTCCTGCTCGCCCAGCATTTGCTGGCCAATGGGTCTCTACAAACTTAGCTCAGTTTCAGCATTTATCTTTTCTGTCACTGAAACCAGTTGGAACCATTAATTCAAGATGACTATTACCTGTTTTATAAAATGTATAAAAAAATTTAAAGACTTAAGCTAGTGGTGGATTGATGTAAAACAAACAAAAGAGATAAAGGCAGAATGTGGAAAATAATTTATATTCACCATCAGGTCATGTATTATTATTCTTTATTATTGTTGTTATTATTATTATCATTATATTTTTTTAAACTGACGTTATAATAGGTAAACTTTCTTGAGGTCCTGAATTATTAGAAAGAAAAAAAAAAACAGCTTTAACCAACAGCAAAGAACAAAAGCATAAAGCTAAGCATAAGCAGTAGCCATGCAGTATCACTATGTATCTTTAAAAGAGTCGGAAATAATTTATCAACATTCTTTTCTCATAAAGCTGGGGCATTCCTCTTCATAAAATAAAACTAAAATATCACAAAGAAAGACTAAATGTAATAAACTAAAAGTTATAGGACTAATGGGACCTGTTATGTACTGCCTGACATATTTCTAATGACAAATGCGTGTTTACATTTGCTAAAACTGAATTATAGTCTCAATTATTCAAAACGTTATATCACAGTTTCTGTTTCTGATACACTTTTGAAGAGCCTATTATGTGAATAAGCCCTGTATGCAATCCAAGTCAGCTGCATACAGGACCATGTGACACTCCCTAAGTCCAAGTTTTAACTGTGCAAAAACAATATGTGCTTCCTAATTTCTATCATTTATCAAATCTTCCTTCTTTTTACTCAGTATTTAAGTCACATGTGGGTACATTCATGTACTCTTAATCTCAACCTAAGATTTGAAGCTGCTCTGTACAGTTTTTAGGGTGTATCTTCAGTGTATACAAGCTTTATAAATGAGCCCTGAGAGATCCACATCTATGATCTGTGATGTCACATTGATGTACAGCCTGGAGCTGTTCTTCTACTTCAATGGATGTATAACTGGCTGGGTAGAGTTTTTTAACCATCATTTATCCCATGAAACCTGGATACACACTCATGCTAAAGTTCTACAATGACTGAACATGATTCCCATGGTTGTCTACATTGTGGCTTTATCGATCAACCAGCCTCGGTGTCTTACTGTTTTCTTTTTAAGGAAAGCATTTTTAAATGAAATTTAACTGAAGAATGACCCCATGAATAAATGCAGAAAGTTCATATTCAGATATTTCTATAAAAATAAAAAAAAAAGGTATTTAAGTCAAAAATAATAACAATAACTCGCACATGCTTCTGTCAAACTTCAATCCAATCCAGTACTTGGATTTTTTTAAATCCAGTGGCCTATTCCTAAATTTCAAAACATTCTCTGTTATGTCCCTGTTTCCTTTTCTGTCCTTTTTCAAATCAATTATAAATCAGCATGGCACTGAGGCAAAAAAATAAATAAATAAATAAATAAAAATCTTTCCTATCATTTTTGGCTTCATTGAACAAGACAGCGCTGAGTGATCACAAGTAGTAAAAGAAACTGTCCAAGAGTAAAGAAATTGCCTTTGGAAATAATCACAGATCATCCTCTGGAACATTCAAATTTAAACTCACTGACATCAAGTTAGATTGACGATATTTAATAGACAGTTTCCCTAAAGATGGTCCACTGATTTACCGATGAAAGTTCAAATTTATTCAAGATGAGAACGAGAAATACGTAAGTCAAATGTCACATAACGATTTCTGCTTCCGTATGGACCGAAAGGTTAAAGGCATTTCATCCACAAAGAAAAATGCTCCCTCCATGCATTTATTTATACTCTGGCTGTTATGGCTTTTTCAAGTGTCCCTACAGGGCTGTCTGCACTTCCAGCACCTCTCCACTTTGACGCACTTCCCTTGGTAGAGCTTGACTGCACCGTTAAGCATGTAAAGCTCGTCTCAGAGCACTCTTCTTTCTGCCTGGGGAATGACACCCTCAGAAAACACCTACATGAAAATGCAATTAAAAGCTTCTTTCTCTGAATAGTACAGCCTGTTTTAAGGGACAGTGGCAGGAAATGTTGTGTGAGAGCAACATGGTCTAAGATGGACAGAGAATGAGGGTGGGGAGGAGTGTGCCATCTGCATTCTCCATCTAAAGCACTCAGATTCCATCCATCATTTCAGCACGCTGTCTCATATGTGTATATTATATATATATATATATATATATATATATATATATATATATATATGTATGTATGTATGTATGTATGTATGTATGTATGTATGTATGTATATATATGTATATATATGTTTATGTATAGTTGTAAAAACAATTGTTGCTACCTGTTGTGACAAAGACTCACATGTGGCTTTTGTTTAAACACAACTGAGAAGGTAGCTGTGGCTCCACTGATAACATAGTGGTCTTCCAATCAGATTATTTGTCAGATGTTTTTATCTGTGATCCAATAGGTCAACTGGAAAATTCCAACACTAGCAAGCTGAAATAGGACATATCACCATGTTTCACAGCAGAGTTAAATGTGTCAATAAATTGACACATTTCTCTTCCATGTGTTCCGCATTATGGCTTAGTTTTTAAACCAATAATGATATGGCTTAATATGTTGTGTGATCTATTTAATGTGAGTTTGCATTCACCTAATTCTGAGATTTAATAAGGAACAGATGCTTTTATTCAGTGTGTTAACATTGAAATTAGGAGTATGCTTCCAATGACTGTACACAGACTCTAATCTGCATTTTTACTTATTTCAAAGTCTGAGGTTTTTTTTTTCTTTTTTCTTTTTTTAAGTTCTGTAGAGTGCAAAGTGTCTAAGGAAAGCAGAATGTGAGCCACATCCGTAATTATAACATTTCTAATAGTTTTTTTTAAGTATTTGGAAAGATTTTCCAACCAAATTAACTTCAACCTGTGTTGATATCAATCAGTGTGTTCTTCCAAAAAGCTTAACCACAAGTAAATGGGCAAAGTCAGAACATACATGCATTAGTGGGAAAATTCACCTATGTCTTTTTTAAAGCCTGATGAATGAAAAAAATGCATATTTAATGCTCTATAAATAATGACAAAAATCAATTCTGTGATTATTTTCAACAGTTGTTCCTCAGTAAAAACTATTGTGACAATAGGGGCACAGATGATGTGCTGAGGAGAAACATCAAGCAGATTTTAGTATAAATAGGTAAAGCAAACATGGGCTAGTTTCAGTCCATCTAAGTAATACACAGCAACTTTTCATGTATCCCAAAGACGTTTGAATGCAAACAAAAGTAAACATCTGTGCCAGACTTTTTGGCATTACCTTAGTTAGATGTAGAAAAATGCCAAAAACAACAGTTTAACAGACGTTTAGTATTTCCGCACTAGCAAGGTAATTCCCACAAAGCTCTTAGTTGACATCTCAGCATGGTGCCTCCCATTTACTCCCACTGTCATTGCCCACAGGAACACTGAAGTCCCCCAGCAAAACAAGGGAGTCCCCAGAAGGAGCACCCTCCAACACTCCCTCCAAGGATTCCAGAAAGGGTGGGTACTCTGAACTGCCGTTCGGTGCATAGACACAGACCACAGTCAGGACCCGTCCCCTCCACCCGAAGGAATAGGGAGGCTAATCTCTCATCCACAAGGGTAAACCCTAACATTTAGGCACCGAGCCGGAGGCCAATAAAAATGCCCACACCTGCTCAGGGTCTCTCACCGTAAGCAACTCCAGCATTGAAGAAGGTCCAGGCCCTCTCGAAGTAACTGGTTCCAGAGCCCAAGCCATGTATCGAGGTGAGGCTAACTATATCTAGCCAGAAACGCTCAACCTTGCGCACAAGCTCAGGCTCCTTCTTAGAATTGTATGGAGATTATATGCATGTGTTGTTGTGTATGTGTGTAAAAGACATACAACATCTTGCAACATCTTAACATCCACTCCACTCTTACCATCCTACACAGGTTTGATTTGAATTTAGAGGAGATAAAGTTTGTCGCGTTGACAGCTGTTGATTTTTGGTGGCAAATGACTTTAGCCTCAGGACACACCTAAGATGCTGCACCAGCATTTTAACGTTGGGTTTGAGGCTGTTAAGAAAACAGTGTTGTAGCAGCAGCTGGGTCATTTATCAAGTGTTATCTACTCTGTTAAATGGAAGAGCTAGCATTCACATATATCCGTCTGTGTTTCCCAAAATCATTGTTTATGCTTGTTGAACCAAAACAAAAACAACATAGCTCTGCCATGGACTATTGAGGCGCTTATGGGAGGCAATCAAAAAAGTAATTATCAGAAAACAACATGATATTTGTTTTTAGATTGTTGTGTGAGAAAGCATGAAGGAAGTAATAATTATTTAGGAATGATTATCACTAAATTATCTTCTTATGCTTGCAGGTCTATAAAGATATCACAGGTTGTGCAGGAGCTGAATTGAATATAGTATTTTGTGTTTTTGACTTGTTTGACAATGGCTTTGTTTTGACATTCACTCTCATGTATTGCACTATTTTT
The DNA here is from genome assembly GCF_933228915.1 of Telmatherina bonti. Classification (NCBI taxonomy): domain Eukaryota; kingdom Metazoa; phylum Chordata; class Actinopteri; order Atheriniformes; family Telmatherinidae; genus Telmatherina; species Telmatherina bonti. The sequence goes on along the minus strand of NC_136628.1, from coordinate 27,127,545 downwards.
TTTTTTATTCCCATTAATGTTGTATGAATTTAGGAACACATAGCATACAGTGCATGCAATATGTTTTGTCTTATTTGCACTGTAATATTATGCTTTCAAAATTGTGCCAAAGCAGATTAATCCCCCCCCCAAAAAAAAAAAAAAATAATAATAATAAATAAATAGAATAAAAATAAAAATGAATAAATAAATAAAAAATTAAATAAAACAAAATAAAAATCCAAACATATGGTGAATTGTTTTTTTAAAAAAAGGTATAATACCACCAAATAATAACTGATTCATCACACATATTTGTTTTTAGTCTGCACCTGTGGGAAAAGAATGGATTCTACATTTACACATCTTTTTTTTTTTCGCTTCTGTTCTATCACACAAATTAGACTCTTTTATTTTCATTTTTATTTGTCCTCTTGTTGCAAGTGTATCACTTCACGGTACGCTTTCAACACAAGTTCAAATACACTCAGCTAAAAATTACCATGGGCTTTTTCACTTCTTTAATTGCTTAACATGGTAATTGGACTTGTGGAAATACCCCCCTGTGTTTCATTTAGGAATCCCACAACCTAAATTCAAAATATGAGGTGAAAGTGAAAAAAGCAAAAAAAAAAAAAAAAAAAAAAAAAAGGCTTTTCAATTTCCACAAGACATCTGGATGGCCTTGCCCTGAAAGCATATTCATAATTAATACACAAAGTATGGTGGAAGGTGGCTTTTTTTGATTGAAAGGTCCTTCTGCATTACTCTAGCTAAATATGAAAAGAAGGTGTAAATTTAGCATGCATGAATGTGACATTTGAAGTAGAGCATGCAGCATACCTCATTAAAATTAAAATGTGGAGTCCAGATGTAATTTCTCTGTGCAGTCTTGTCACTAAATGTGAGAGACTAAAAGCCCATCGCACATGATCATAAAACCTCATTACAAAAAAAAATCATGTTTCTCAAGTATGACCATCCATCACCAAACAGCATAAAGGCTATTTAAACCTACTGACAAATAGGTAGATTGGATTGGGCAATACCTATTGAAGATTAATATCTCACTTAAAAAGTGCTCTAATTCACCTCGCACTTTTTTTTTCCATGCTGTGAGAAAAGGATAAAAGAAAGACTCGGTGGGAAAAACGTTTCATTTGAATGCTGATAATCTTGCAGCATCAGAGATAACGGTCAGATTGCGTCAGCATCTGAAAGCTACCGGCTGCCTTGGATGACTATTTTACAGAAAAAGCAAAGCATCTAATGGAGACAAGCTCTTTCCATCACAACACCATCTGTTCCACCGAACGGCACTGCTGCTGGCAGCTGCACACATGTTGTAGCTAGACCTAGTAACCAGAGAGGGTCCCCATGAACTGGGACGACCTGACAGAAAACTATTTCATGACAAAGACTTTAATTAGGTGACCTGATCAATAAAAATCCCATGATACATTATGATGCTAATTAACAACCTTTTTGCAACACCCAAATATTAAATTTGATTGACAGATCTGAGGTATCAAAGACTGTACAAAATGGCAGAAGCTTATTTGTTTCACAACAAATATGTAATTAACCTCACAGACCCTTTTATTATTGCAATACTTATCGAATAGGGGGCTCCTCTATTGTTTTTGCGGCTGCTGTCCTATAACATGAATGAAAGCAATAAACAGGCTGTTGATTTGGTCAGAGGGATTCACCATAAAGCCATCCTTCTACATGAAACATTTATTTCTCCTAATTCTCCTTGCAGAAACCTTTGAGTGGTAATAACATGTTTCTTTCCGCTTGGTTGTGCCAGACAAGCGACAGGAAGACTGTAGGCCATAATTATCCTGTTTGTTCAGAGGCCCAGTGCTTTTTATTATTTAAATCTCCTAGGGCTGTGAAAGTGCTGGGAGGCAATTCTTTCTCCCTTTTTTCGCTATGCTGTGTTAGTCAGTGTTAATGCTGCTCTGTAATTTTTTGATGTTCTGTTTGCACAGTGTTCATCAAGAATGTGAAAGATGCCTTAAACAGGAGGAAGAAGTGGCATGACAGTGTAAACAAATAACACAAACAAATTGCTTTATACTAACATAAGAACTCACAATAAAAGGCATCAAATATCTCTATTAGAGAACTGGAGTAATGCAGGGGCTGTAGAAAGGCTTAATTCCCGTCGACATTGCAAATGTTGGCATAACAAAAGAAGCAGCGTTCTCCACTTCAGGCAGGATGCGTGATTGTCATTGTGACGTTCATCAATTCATTTTATGAATCGCTATATACGCACAAATGCGGGTTTCTTACATTTCCTCTGTGTCAGAAGGCACAAAAAATAACTCCGAAAAAGCTGGGATGCTGTGCAAAATAGAAATACCACATAATGCAATCACTGCAAATCCTATAAACTGGCATTTTGTTCCTGACAGTATGTGAATAATATATTAAATGCTGAAAATGAGTGATGTACAATCTCATGAAAAATATTGGCTCGCCTTGAACATGATCGAAGTAAATAGACAGGATGGCCACCTTACACAGTGCATGGTATTTACATACAACGTTGCATGTGTTACAATTTGGTTCATAATAAAATAATTTGTGGAATTTTTGAGATATATCAATTTCTTTCTGTAGCACTGGTGGAAAATTTGTTGTATCTTTCAAAAGGCAACTTAAAGGTAGAGTGTGTAAGATTTTCAATATTTTCAAAATAAGTTAACTAAACAAATAACTAAAATCATAATTAGATGGTTTTTTAAACATGTGGGTTCCAGTCTGTCCATATTTGATGCGTTATTAAATTACAAATTTAATTAATGACAAAGACCCTTCTTGAATGTTTTCTGACCAGTAAAAAAAAAGTTTATTTTTCCACCAGTAGGGTGAGTAAAGGCCCATTTATTGCAGAGCGGCTCTGAGCTACAGCTCACAAGCGATTCCTGCCCTCATTGGAGCTGACAAGGAGGAGGGGTGAGGGGTGAGTTTTGCTCATTACTGCCAACATGTGGTGGTTTGTGGAGATAGCAGCTTTGTGGTTTTGTTCACGACCTGCTGTTTGCCACCTGGTGGTGGAAAGAATCGCCTTGAAATCTTACATACTCCGCCTTTAACTGTCTTTTTCTTGACATGTGTTTTTTATTGTTTGTTTTTTTAGAATGACAAGTAAGTTAACTAGAACTCTGTACAACTAATTTGGAAGTAAAACTGTTGTCATTTGGTAACTGTACAAAAATGAAAACTCTGCATTCCTAATTCATTTGATATCACAATGACATTGTGTAATTTTCTGGAGCCATTCCCTGCTAGCAGTCCTGAAACAGAGAAACCGCACTTCATAACCTTTGCTTGTGGGCTTGCTGTGTGATGTTGCAGCTAAATTCCGCTTCACACACTGCGTCACCAGACAGTATGGGGGTATTGATATACAGCACATTTTGAATGTGAACAGTGGCTGATTTAGCAGAAAAGATGATAGATGGGAAAACGAAACATGGCAAGAAATAAGGCAAGAGTCAAGATGAGACTGACTTTTACTGTCTGGAGAGAGCTCATAATACAGGTAGATGCAAGATGGATGCCAAATTAGTTGTTGTTACGGGTCTAAACAATTGTGATTTGTAGTACCTAAATCTGAACGTTTGGGTACTCCCATTCTGCATACGCCAATGAATGAATGAAGCACAATGCCAAAAAAATCCCATTGTTATTAGGAAACATTAGATTCCTATAGGAAAATGAAACACTGTTTTACCTGAAAGTGGGTTTTTTCTAGAGTGCCCTACCCCTCCTCCCATAGGGCCTTTGCAAATCCAAATCTACTGTATGTCAGCAACAAAATAATGTTGAACAATTTGAGTTGTGGGCTGCTTTTAATTCTATTCTTGCTGTGAAAAACAAACCCAATGGATCTGAGCTACTTTTGCCTGCAGTGAACATATCCAACATTTTTAAAGAATCTGCTTTTTTGTGAACAGAATCCAAAATAAAATTTAAAAAAACTGTCTAATGTAGCTGTTATCTGTGCTTCTACTCTTGGAGATTTGTTTGTTTAAAAGGGTTTTTAAATGGTTCAGTTCAGCTCTTATTGGCTCAAAACTAACTTTCAGCCAATGTGCATTCAAAAATCATTTTAGAGGGATATGTGTTGGGGATCAAAGACGTTTCTTCACTCAGTATTTCATATTTTTGCTTACTATTACACATATTCAAGAATATGTGAACCTCAGGAATTACCAGTTGATTTGAAGGTGAAAGGATGCTCACTTGTATGCATATCAGCCAGGTATGTGCGTGAGTTGTCTATTTTAATTTTACATTAGGAACAAGTCACTGTCTCAGTTTTAACAGGCACACTTTTGGATGTGTGACTTGGCATAAAAAGGAATATTCTTGAGAAAGTAAGCTGATGTTTTTTTGGATGTAAAAGTTTAAAATACCTTCTCTAAAGACTTTGGATTCACCATTTTACACTCTGACAGATGGTGTGTTTTTCACCCAAAGTTAGATAGGTGCAGGTGAGATTTTTTTCTTTTTTTTTTTTTTTTTTTTTTTATAAATCGTTGGTGGCACTTAAGAGAGCACTGCTCCATGTAACCTCCCGTGACTCTTTATGCAGACAGAGTAAAGAATGACAAAGTACATAGAGTGGATAAGAGGCACTGACTCAAGAGCCCGGCGTGAGACGTTTCGGTACTCACAATTCATGAATTGCTTCGTGCACTCCTCCTCTGCGCTCCATGTGAGCTTTTCTGGTGCAGATTTCTCATCAAATGCATCTGAAATCTAATAATAGTCATCACTGTCAGCCACACCTGTGAAATAGCTCTGAAACTACTTTTTAATGTCTGAAGTGGCCACCTGTGGCACGTGTGATTATAGTGGAGAAAAATCTGAGTCCTCTTAAAGTGTCTTTTTTTTCCCCCTCTTTTCTGTTTTTGCTTTGGAAGGTTCCTAAAAGGGTAAAATAGGCTGAGATTTTAATTCTATTTATCCAGTTATATAAGTGGGATTTGGGTGGTGAAAGATGACAAAAATGTGATACTATGCAACATCATTTACTTTTGTGCCTTTTTTTCTTTTAATTCTGTTAAGTCTGTCACATTGTTGGACCGGTGGCAAAGTCTGGTTTAGTTTTAAATGATCATTTTAGTTTTAGTCACATTTTAGTCAATGGGGGTCACCTGAGTTTATGATATAAAGTGTAAGGGCAATGTGTTGTGTTTTCACGTTTTCCGGACATTTTTCGGACATTATTTACATCAAGGTTAAGTGGTATATCTTGTTCCAATTTTTTTTTTTTTATGGATGGAAACCAGAAGCCCACTAATGTCATCTGTTGTTTTCTCTGTCATGTGATAGCAAAACATAACTAGAAAAGAACTCGGAGAGCGCAAACCTCCGCCAGGGGCCAATGACCCTATCTCACAATGTTAAAGAATCATTTAAATAACTCAAAAAGTTATGAGACGGATTTTCATGAAAATGAGAACTGATTTAATTCCAGTGGTAATCCAGATCACCGTTTGGATCCAGGAATTTTTTTAAAGGATTCTTTAACATTGTGAGGTGGGGTCGTTGGCCCTTGGCAAACGTTTGCGCTCTCCGAGTGCTTTTCTAGTTTTGGGTTAGGTTTTAGAATGGCACTCTGCTGAATGGTTACATTTTTATTATGAAAATGTCCACAGGCATTAGTGTTTGTATGCATGCATTAGTTTTGTGAAGTTATTGTCTGTTTTTTGTCAGGAAAGGTATTGGTAGTTTATGAAAACTATGACAAAATAAATTTTAATTTGTTGTTGCCTGCTGTCACAAAGCTACCTTTTCAGCTTGATTTGCACAAGATTAGGATTAGCTAGCTACTGCTGAGACACGATGCCATCTCACTGTCACTTTATTGCTCTCTGCAATTTAAATTATAGTACAGTTTTTTGTTTTCTTGTTTTTGTTTTTTTTTTAATCTGTCACAAACTTTGATGTGTTGCACTTTAAAATCTCCCACAATCAAGCAAGATCTGATGTAGATTTTACTTGTGTAAGAGTTCACATGTTAAAAAAAAACAGCTCTCTCTCTCCATATATATATATATATATATATATATATATATATATATATATATATATATATATATATATATATATATATAGGTAAGACTTAAACAACACAATGTAACTCCAAGTCAACCACACTTCTGTGAAAGTGAACTGTCCATTTAGGAAGCAACACTGATTGACAATCAATTTCACATGCTGTTGCTAATTGGAATAGACAAGAGGTGGAAATTATGTGCAATTGGCCAGAAACACCCAATAAAGAATTGGTTCTGCAGGGGGTACCGAGATGAGATCCCCAGACCCCTTGTGGGACCATATGCTGGTGCTGTTGGCCCTGGGTTCTTCCTAATGCAAGACAATCCTAGACCTCATGTGGCTGGAGTGTGTCAGCAGTTCCTGCAACATGAAGGTATTGATGTTATGGACTGGCCCGCCCGTTCCCCAGACCTGAATCCAACTGAGCACATCTGGGACATCATGTCTCGCTCCATCCACCAATGCCAAGTTGCACCACAGACTGTCCAGGAGTTGGTGGATGCTTTAGTCCAGGTCTGGGAGGAGATCCCTCAGAACATCCACTGCTTCATCAGGAGCATGTCCAGGTCATATAGGCACACAGTGGCCACACACACAGCTGAGCCTCATTTTGACAATACATCAAAGTTGGATCAGCCTGTAGTGTGCTTTTATTTGTTTTTATTTTTATTTTTATTTGATTGGGATAAGTATGATCCATGAATGATGGCACATACTACAGCATTTTAGCCAAGGCCCTTTTTCCAATGCCCATCCCTAGTTGGGCTTTTCCACTTTAATTTTGAGTATAACCCCAAATCCAGACCTCCATGGGTTGAAACATTTGATTTTCATTGATATTTTTAATGTATTTTGTTGTCAGCACATTCAGCTATGGAAAGAACAAAACATTCAATAAAAATATTTAATTCGTTCAGATCTACAACATGTTACTTTAGTGTTCCCTTTGTTTTTTTGAGCAATGTATGTATGAATATATTATATATATGTTTGTTTTGGTGAGTTTGTGTATTTGTATTTTGTGACTGTAATATAAAGATGTTGGGAAAAAAAAAAAATCATTGTTATAGCATTAACTCCCTCAGGCCACATTTTTAGGGTTTGTGAACCACATGCTAACTTCTGCAACACATTGCACAGATATCTTAAACAATCTCAAAATAGTTATTTCCTCACATTCTGTTGAGGTAGGCTTATTTTTGTATGTATTAATCCACTTACTTTGAGCTTCTAATATTACCTCATTTCATTTATACTCTGCTTGCCAGCTCTAAAATTATGTTAAGTCAGTCACTTGGCTGGTTTTCAGTTATGAGGGAGAAGAAAGAGTCAATTCAGCAGAGATCCGGTCCCAGTAGCGGTGGTGGGGAATTAAAAAAAAAAAAAACTATAAAGCATAAAATGGAGAACCCCACAATGGGGCATGGTCCCTCAGAGACACATTTTCAACAGTCAGATCTTAAATGGAGTCCTCTTTGAAAACACAACTGACAAATCACAGTGCTGGAATGTACTGCGAGTTATTACTGAAGCTCTATCCTAAAGTACAAAATGAGGTATTACTTCTAGTACAACTTCCATTTTTTTTTATTTTTTTTTTATTTTGTTTACTTATTTATTTTTGCCGCAGTAGGAGCTATAGAAGTGGCCTATGTGTGTTTCATGGTGTTTTAGAATCATCCAGTCCCAGTCAGCTTTGTTTTAAAGAAAAAAAAAATTCTCAAGCAAAACACAAAATATGTCAAACCCAAGTTATTCTTTGCTGAATACAAAGTCACGCATCAGGGACACGGTAAGAAAATGATGTGGCTTTACAGTTAGTACAAAAAAATGGATAAAACCAAACATTCTCCTTTGGCTCAGTCTCCATCCACATGACTCTTTTAAAGCCACAGTATAGGTGATAGTTCCTTTTAACTTCACTGTTTAGCTAAATTAAACTTTCAAATTTAGTATAAATATTTTTAATTTGTATAAGGACTAAAATGAAGTCATATTCTTTGTGAAGGAAAATCAGCATTTACCCTTACAGACACAGGTGGGTGCGGTCACAGCAGCTGTCACACAAGGTTTTCTGCGTACCTATAAAAACTGTGATATCCTGTAATCCTGACTACAGAACTCTCCAGATTTCTCTGCATGACGGTCATGTATTACTTTGGTTCAATAAAGAACGCAGTTGCCTTTTAGACTTCTTCTTTTTCACCACATCTTGCAAATATAGCAAATATTAAAATGACTTTGTCTCAAACATTTTGTATTTTATGTTTCTGTACAGCAACATTTTGAAAGTAGGGATGTTGTACTGTGTTTCTGTGTCTGATACCAGTTGGGATTTACAGATTCCAATACAGAAATATGTTTGTCCAAAGCTGTGATGTACAAAAAGATCCTCTATAATGCATTTCAGTTTGCAACAGAATGTAATGGTCAAGATCTTAATGACTGACTGAATCCTTATTTCCATTCTGTATTATGAAACTCAGCTTTGCTACTAAAAACAAGGCAACAATCAAAAAAGAAAAAAAAAAAACAAGAGTAAACAAGGCATTGGTGAAATAAATAAATGCAAGTTATCTCCCATTTGGAGGGACAAAAGTAGATAGGATGAGCAGTGCATGATTTTTATTGGTGGAGGCGAGTGGTTTGGTGAGCACATGTTAAACATTTCAAAGTCATAACATTAGACACAAGAATGAACATTTTATGTCGAGGCCTGGAGAAAACAGACATTTCCATGAAAACTGGTTATATTTGGGTCATAAAGAATTGTTACGCACATTTTCAAATACATTTCAACACAAATAAATCAAATCAACAACGTACATCTATTTCCTACTGCTTGGTTAGACTTAAAAATCAAAACTACTTTGGTAGAGTTAAAATGTTATCCTGGTTATAGCTAAGGTCCTTTTTGTAATTTTTTTTCTGCGGGGGGGGGGGGTGGTTATAAAACAATTGTTGTTGCCTTGGTTACACATAATTATAACATGTCATTATAATTAGTCTCAAGTAGCCTATATCATTGTGGACTTCTGGTAAGGACAAATTTGAGTGAGAAGCACAAATTTGCAGATGCATTCTTGCATTTCAAATGGAAACATTTATGATGAAGGTTGTTGCTGCAAAATAAACATACATAGAGAGGGAAAAAAGCTGTTGCAGCTTAAAAAGGGGACACAAAGCAGTTGCAGAAAACACACAAAAATGCAAAATAGTGCAAAAAAATATGGACTGAGCAGTGCTCAAAATAAAGTTAAATGGAAAAATAAAGGTGAATAAAGCTTTTTTCTGCATGAAATAACTTAAATGCATAACAAATATCAGACCACTTTCAAGTTGTTCAATATGCGAATGAACAAAGGAAGAAATAAGAAGGTGCACGTATAATGTTCCACAGCTGTTTCTTCCCCACTTTGATGTATCTTGTGACCTTCTAGAGAAAGCCCACCCTGAGATGGGAACAGTTGCGCCTTATAACAAAAGAGATAAAATTAGCTCCACTTCAATCAGTAAAATCCTTTTTAGTGATACACTTGGCAGCATAATAAAACCTAAATATATAAGTCTGATACCTAAAGTACATTTTTGTCGTATTTTTTTTTTTTACAACTTTTCTGTATATCAATTTATAAAAGAAATTTTGCTAAAAGGCATGTTGATGTGTTTCCAATTTATTATGAGAAAACATTTTTTTGTTTTTGTTTTGTTTCAGCATAAACACACACTACATGTCCTTTTTTAACATTTCCTATTGTTTTTATTCTAATTTTTTATAATATACCATTAAAATATTTCCTCTTTATCCAACAAATCCAAGACAGGTTTTCTTCAGGATTACTGGAAAGCTCAAATTGGACACTCATGCTCGGAAGACAAGCGTGCAGGAGGCAATTATGTGCAAGACAACAGGCAGAATAAAGAGGTTAGAGCCAAGGAAGAGCAGGGATACTTGTACAAACCTGAATAAAGCCTTGGTGTGGCTTATGGTGCTTGGAATGAGACCCCAACAGGGCAGGACTGTATCCTCTGTTAACTCAACCTTGCACCAGTAAGGGAGTTCCACATAAAAAGGTGCACTGGTTAAGCTCTCCCTGACATTTCTAGTCATGTGTGTCTTCCTAAGAGTCAGTGTGCAGTTTTAGTCCTCTCTAGACGACACTTTGCCTAAGTTTTCAGCAAACTGATTTCAACACTCGTTCAGCTGTGAAAGCAGTTCATGCTTTGTTGCCCCTCATTAAGGGCTGTTCCACTGTCTCTTGTCCTTATCAGCATCTCACCTACATCTGCCTTTCTAAGTATCAGCCTGCCAGTGTTACTAAGGTTCCAGTTTATACAAAAAAAAATTAAAACCTTTAATTAAATAGCTGTTTTTGACATCATGGAATACCTCCTTACTTAATGTTTTCTGTTACCATGTAGCTGGAAACATTCCCATCCATCCATTTTCTACTCCACAGGGTCGCAGAAGAGCAAACTCATCCCAGCAGTTACTCAACAACGGGCATATTACATGTTGAGACAAGTCTCCAGTCTTTCACAGGGTTTGAGACACTTGAATTTAGCAATTTAATCTGATCTTTTGTCATTTTAAACTGTATTTGATTGTTTTATTAGATGTGTTGATTGTCATATAAAAGGATAAAATAAAGAATTTTAAATATAAGATAGAAAAGAATACTTTGACATTTGTCATTTAGTGGTTATAAAACACTCAAAATTACTAAAGAAGGCACAATATAATTCACACTAAGTGTTCCAGAAAAAAATAAATAAATAAAAATCAGAATTTATTGCAACAAATTTACTGCAAGAAATGAAGGTCACCTTTTGAAAGGGTGTTGTCCTGTCATCTTGACCCGTATCTTCACCTGCTGTAAGCAACTGTCTCCAAAATGGCTTTTTATTTACAGCACTTAAAAGCCATTTGACAGCCTACTATAAATTAATTAGAAATATTTGCAAGCGTTTGGCATTTCACTGAAATAATAGTTGAAAGATACATTAATAATTGTTATATCCATAAAAGTGAGCTTTGATTGTTCTAATTTCATGTCAAAATACAAGATGCTACTGTATTCCTGTAGTAACCCATGTGGACTGGCCAGGTGGAGCTGTTCTGATACCATTTAGTCTGACGTGCTAAAGAAGAAGATTATCACTATGTGGGTTGGTGTGCCTCTGGTGCCCTGGATCAAAGACAGCCTTACTAGTCATCCTTAGCATGTGTGCCTTCAGAACTGTGTCAGAGACAGTGTTCACCCAGAGCACCACAAGTGACATTTTTCTTTTCCCTGCATGCTTCAGATTTCAGGTTAACACAGAAACCTGACACATAGAGAAGATATCTTGTGACTCTGGGGGTGGTGGATCCATCTTGTCAAAGTATTAGAAGGTAGGGGACAGTATTAGAGATTGGTGTGAGCTTTGCATCTGCAGCTCAACACCAGCAAAACAATTTAGGTTCTTATTCTTTACAAAATTCAGAACTCTTCCAAATCCCCTTTAATGTGGGAAGAGGTCTTGATGTGCAGGAGTGGACACTCCTGTGAGTGTTTTACTGCACTTAGGAGTAACTCTTTACCAGAAGGAGCAAAATGAGAGAATTTACATTTTATTAGTCTGTAATGGCCAGTGTCATTATCTATGCTGGGGAATGATTTGAGGCTGAAGTCATAAGGTAGAGAACACTAAGAGCTAGTTTCACAGATTCAGCTTGAGTCTAGTCATTCAGTCTGACAAGCAAAAGGTGAAGATCATCACTGTGTTTCTTTTTTTGCATCACAGCTTCATATTCGAAACAGTTTAGGACATTAAAGTGATTTTTTTTTTGTTGTTGTTGTGAATGGTCATCTTTTTGGGTCTGTGCCTGGAAGTGATACATATGATTTTGTGGGAAAGGAGGCAAGGAAGGGCAAGGCACATTTATTTTTATGCCGCATTTCATGTACAAGATAATTCAAAGTGCTTTACATAAAGGAAGCAAAATTTTAAAAACAAATGAAAGAAATGAAATGAAATGAGAAAAAGCTAAAATAAAGTAAATACTGCATGAAATCAATTTCAAAGCATTTGAGAGATTCAGTTGCTTTGATAGAAAGTGGCAGTGGAAAAGTTTTTAACCTTGATATTAAAAAAAAAAAAAAAAAGCTGAGAGTTTAAACAAAGCGGAAGTTTTCTGGGAGTTTATTCTGCATGTGAGGAGCGTAAACACTGAAAGCTGCCTTTCCATGTTTAGTTCTGACTCTGAGAACAGAAAATAGATTTGACCCTGATGACATGAGGGAACTTGTTGTCTCAAAACAAACCAGAAGATCCTGAATGTATTTGGACTTAAACCATTCAGGGCTTTGTAACAGAACAGTTTATAACAGCTTTACACAGCAGGATTCTGTCATCAGTTCTTTGACAGACAGGAAGTCAGTGTAAAGATCTGAGGACTCAAGTTATATCGTCCATTTTTTTGGTCTTGATGAGGTCTGAAGAAGCAGCATTGTGGAAAAAATGCAGCTGTCTAGTGGAATGTTTTAGGGAGACCTGTGAGGACAGGGTTAAAGTAGTGTACTAAAGAATAAGCCATGGACAGGTTTTTACTAAATCCTGTGGAGACATCCGTCCATTAGTCCCCAAAATGTTCTTTCAGTGATTAAGGGCCAATTTCACGTCTACTAAAATCCAGATCTGAGTGCAGGACTACACCAAGATTTCTGGCTTTTTTGTTGATTTTGAACTTAACTGCTTGAAGCCAACTTCTGACTTTATTTATTCTTTTTCCGTTTTGTCTACATTCAGCTGAAGGAAGTTTCGATTCGTCCAATCTTTAATTCGATCAGCACATTTGATCAGTTTGAATCAGACTGTGGCCTCCTGTTGCGATGGTTATGTAAATATATGTGACAAATTTGTTGGTATTTGGACTATTTTAGTTGTTTTTCAAAATTTGAGTGTGTGGGAGCATGTACATGTTGAATAGCAGTGACCCCAAGATGGAGCCTTGGGGAACTCCACAGATTATTTTAGTTCCCTCAGATTTATAATTACATATAGATACAATGTAGTCACTATCTTTTAAAAAGGACTCGAACTAAATAGCTGTAGTGCCAGAAAGTCATACCCAGTGTTTCATCCAGTGTACCGGTAGTAAGATGTTGCAGTTCCCATGTAACACAAGTCAGTGACTCACCTGAAGTTGTTCTTTTGCAGGTTTTTCTTATCATCAGATTTACTAAGCTTAATCACAGACTACTTTGGCTCAGCTGAAGTAAAACCGAGGTTTCAAACTCAAGTAAGGGATGTTAAATATATAGTCAACTGAGGCTGGGTCACATACAGTATTTTGCAAAAAAAAAAAAAAAAAAAAAAAAAAGAATGTTGCAGGCATTCCAGAAATAAAAAAGTTATTTTTTAATCTTCTCTCTTTTTTTTTTCTTTTAAATTGTCTTGTCCAGCAAGCAGACTGATGTTCTGGATGCTGTGTTCTGTTGAGCAAATTTATTTTGCCAAGGGGAGCTTTTTATATTGATACCCTTGTATTTCTGGATTCTTCTTTTATTTTTCTATTTGTTTTGGATAATTGTTTGTATTACAGAGTTTATGCTGCTGGACCAGACTGGAGAGGACAGAAAAGGGACAGAAAGAGGACAGAAAACAAGAGAAAGAGATCAATGCATACACGTATATACACATACATACCCACCGACATACATATGTACATACACACACACACACATCTCTGTCTTGATTATTGACAGGTTTCAACATGAATGTTTCTTCTGATCATGAATTTTCTCTTCACAACACAAATAGTTCTTCAGTACATGAACGGTTCTTTAGAACATGAATGTGTTGTTCAGAACATAGATGGTTCTTTAAAACATTGGCTTTTTTTGCCTAGTCCTTGAAGTCAGAGACCTGTCGGTGCTTCCTCTCGCACAGCTGAGCCACATTTGGCTTGAGGGAAGAAGCAGTTGAGAACCTCACTAAGGCTGGAAGACGCTCGTCAGGTTTCGATCTGTACTTGAATTTATCAATCATGGTGGAGAAAAGCTTTCCACAGAGGTCTCTGCTCCCAAAAAGGAGTTTTAGGCCCCAATATCAGTTCATTTACCTTATTTGCGAAGATTGTAGTCATTTTCAAACCACTTTAACATTATTGGTGCAAGTGACACTCAAACAACAACTCAGCAAAAAGGTGCATTTTAACAGGGCCAAAAAATAGCTTAGCGGTATAATATTCAGATCAAGCCAGCGGACTGAGCCATTTATTAGTGGTCATCATAAGATGATGGTTTTATGGCATCACGTTGGTGTAGTCGCAAGACTTTGAAGTGTGTTTTTTTTTTTTTTTTTTTTTTTTTAAAAAGAAAAATTACAAGTTGTTCAGTAAGTAAAGAACGCATGTGAAGCTCCGTCTCTCGAGTTCATTTCTATCTTAGCAGGTACTTTAACAAAATTCCACACTGGGCTCCATGTCACGAGTTTTAGAACCAAGAACTAAAACAACTTTAAAAGCTCTTTAAAACAATTAAAGTAGTATAGTTTGCAGCCTGTCTGGCTCAGTCTAAGGTCTGTCTCTGAATCTGGACATGAAATCCTCAACAATCATATGCAGAAGGTTAGCTCGATCCTGCGGGAGAGCTGCGTAATCTACATTGAATACTAGAGAGGAAGACTTTGCTCTAAGTCTTTGCTCTAAGTCCTCTTCATCATGGATAATATCTCCCAACCCCAAAAAAGTGTTCTGGTTGAACATGTTCAGTCACAACTAATAACTCTAAAACAACTTTACACTCTAAAATAAGAGCTCCAGTGACACTCAGTATTGCTTCCTGCTGTTAATGAAATAGCTTTTTTTTTTTTTTTTTTAGTTTCTACATCTGATTTAGTTGTTTAATCTGTGCAAAATGTACTATTAGCAATATGGTGCGCAAACATAGCAAACTGTGGCCCCTCAAACAACTGAGAAATTATTTTGACACAAAAGATTAAACTCACGATGTGTTTGCCACTTACATTAGGAGGAGCAGAATTCTTGAGTTCTGAAACACCAACTCCCAGCATGACATTAAAGCAGAAGACCTGGGGATAGCATTGTCCTTTGGTAAATGCTGAGAAGGCACAAAAGCATCTCTTTCCCAACAATTCTGGTTGTTTACAGCAGGCTGAGTAACAGAGTTTGGGATTTATAGGCAGTTGTGATACAAGCGAACACAAAGACATGAAAATGTCAGAGTTTGTCAAATGGCTTGTGACCTGAAAAAAAAAAAAAGCACTATCTACAGTGTGAGCCTATGCAGCATTCAATAGAATCTAATCGAATCAAATTTTATTTATAAAGTGAATTTTGTGCCACAGGCAACACAAAGTGCTTTACATGATAAAAACAAGTTATGCATATTAAAATAAAACAGGTCTCCATGCGCCAAAGAAAACAGCATGGCAATTTAAAAACACACTCCACATCATTCTCTTTCACACGAGGTCACACATACATCTGCATACATACAAATACAAAGCAACCTCCCTCAGCCTGCCCCCACCCCCCACGCACACATACACACATATACACACACAAACACAATGCCCATATTGTACACATACATGAACTCCCTAATTTTTCTATCTTTATGTCCAAATAATAAGACTTGACAGGTAACGATGTCTTGGGAATCCGATCACACCTGGAACCAGCGCAGCAATGTCCACAGAGGCCGCCCACCCAACCACTCTGATCAGGACAAGGCCAGAGCCCACACTGCATGGACCATAGCAAGTCTGACAAGAGCAGTCGCCATGGCACCAACCCCCAGACTGATGGTGCAAAGGATCCCCATGAGGTAAAAGTAAGTCACTGTGGGCCAAGAGCAAAGCCACTAATCCCCAACTGTCCACCAGCCTTGCACCCGTTACTAGTAGTATAACTAGGATAAATAAAAATCAGACAAGAAATTTTCTTGGATTAATGTTGAACTAAATAAATATGTTTGCCCAGACCCAATGGGTCTAGCTTCACGCAGGGCTTACCGATATTCCCAGACTAAAATGGCACCTATGGCTGACTTTACCTCGTCATTTGCAGGGACTTGGCTTAATAAAGTCCTGGTTTTGACTTTTTTTTTTGCATCAAACTAAACCCATTGCAAAACTGATGATAAGAGCTATAAGACTAAGTTGATTTTTGGGGATTCTGGGGACTATAAACTATATAACTGACATAAATACTGACCAATATGCACCAGAGAGGCCTGTGACAGTATACTGCTTACAGACAGTAAGAGTACAGTAATTTTATTGTGATTAAGTAACTTTTCCACACCACATTTGTATGTAGAAGGAAAATACTTTAGAACTTAGTTCTCTGCTTGAGCTATGACCAAGTAAGACCTGCACTGCTGATGAACAGCATTGAGATACTGAAGTTATTGTTTCTCTTTGATTGCCTTTTATTATAGTGCATCATGTACATAAAAGAAAAAAACACATGTTCAGTTGTGTTCGTTTTTTTGTTTTTTTCTTGTTGCGTTAAGATCTTTTTTTTTCTGCTTCCTAAAATGGCCATTGTGAGGATAATCAACATGTTGCTGTAGCTTTAATATTTCAGACAGTTCAGTCTTGTTTTGTCACCCTGCTAGTATTGTTCAACTTGACTTTTTCTTTTTTTCTCCTACTATTGTTTGATTTTCAGATTTACACTGGTATGTGATAGTTTTGACTCCATTCGAGGTTTTTGTTATCATCAGGTTTACTTTACTTTATCCAGGACTCTCAGTAGCCTCAGACTAACTAAAACAACCTCAAATCAAGATCAGATAAATGACTTAAATGTGCCTCTATGACTAGTGCAGATTCATTTGTTGTCCGCTTTTACTCTAAGCCCTGTCTCTGAAAACTTCCTTAAATCTAAATTTAGGCTAAACCTCTTTAAAATCGTCAATGCTGAATTAAAAACTTGCTTTATCTACTGTATGCAGTCATGTGTACAGCAGCTCACTTTGAAATCATCCAAAAGAAGTTTGCTGCATGTGTAAAAGTAATCTACTCATTAAAGTCGTAAAATAAATAATAAGCTAAGAGTAAAGAATGAAATCACAATTTAACTAAGGAATTAGTTGCCTGGAAGATAATATTTCTCTTTTGTCGAGGGTCTCCTACAGTTTTACCTCCAGCTTTTACAGCAGGATATTTTTGTCCTGCCTTGCAGTTGTGTACAAGGTTTTTTTTTTCCTTAAAATTGCCCACAAGAGATGATTGAAATCTCTACATAATGATCATGAAAAATCATTATGATTGCTATCTTGTTTCCTCACAAAGTGCTTACAAACTTCAGTCTAACTAATAAGCTCACATTGCTGTCACAAATGTGCTGGCACATTTCTTAAATTGCCTGTTGTGATCTAATATGGTTAATGACTCTTGCAGAGTGGGCTGAGTTTAGGGACCAGCTGTGCAAATCTTCAGTTTTAATAGCTGATTGTTCTGAAGGATTGTTTGCTTACTTTTTAACCGCATCCTTTGTATATACTCCCCAAATTCGATAGCTTCTTCTTCACTATTTAATTTAATAATCAAGTTGCATGTGAAATTCACAGTTTAATGTCTTTTTTTAGTTGCAAAGTTACAGTGACTTGCACTTTGATGTGCAGCAGCGGTGGAGCTTATTAGGTCAGATGCCAACTGGCAACATTTGGCAGCTTTATAAGGGTACTGCTAAACCGCACTTTATATATTTTCAAAGCACCATGAGTCAACAGATAAAGACACCCAGAACATCGGAGACCAAGCTAAGGCAGAGCTGGACCACCTGTAGTGCTTTCATGAAGCGTTTATGTTTGCTGCTGGGTATTACATGTCTAATAGTTTAAATAGAGCAATATTTTCACATGTCAGTCCCAATTGCCTTCCCTCTCCATCTCCTCATCCTTACATCTAAACCAATTATCTTATGTGTCCCACTTGAGATTTAAAGCAATTAAATGTCAAGAAATGTTCACAAAACAACATCCTTGTTATGAATATGCGCTGCTCGCCCTCGAGGGGAACCGGCTTGTTTTTTTTTGCTGGATTCATTCCAACTTGTCAGCAGCCCTGAGCAGGCGTGTGTACTGCAGTGATGAAGCATTAGGATATGAAAAGGTCTGAGGTAAAAGGTCAAGACTGAATGACTGATGCTAATAAGAAGTCTTGAAGCAGTACCTATGCAACTGGAAGAAAATGATGTCTTATTCATGTCTCCTTTTGGACACTTTTATATTCTTCTCTACAGAAAAAGTTTAAGAAATTTCAACCGGTATAGACAGATTAGCATAATTCATCTTTTTTTTCCATCTGAAGCAAAGCAATGCAGCATTTGCAACACAGTGCAAGTTGGATGTTATAGTTGGTCAGCATCAGTCTCACTGGACATGCTTTGCAAGGTCAAGAGCGGAAGCAAGATGGGTAAAAGCAAAAAAAAAAAAAAAAATCTGTGAGTAGCAAAAGTGTAAAATCTAACATGTGTGCCAAAGCTCATATTAACAGTGCTGCAAGGTTTGGCAACACTTTTCTCCTCACACGTAAACAGTGCTACCCAGCACTTCCACTCTGAGACTCTTACAGCCCTACAGCTGAATTGATACCGGGACTGGAAATGCTCTGCTTCAAGTTGTAGTGTAACATGAGACTGGAATGAATCCCTAAATCCTATCTAATTTAGCCGTCTTGGCATACATATGAAAAAAAATAAATAAATAAAAATTTAAAAATGTTATATTTTTTTCTTACATTTCTACACATAACAAATATAAGATTGTACTAAATGGGCAAAATATGTCAATTAATGCAATAGGTTGCTATCACCAGAAGATGGCAGCAAAACTCACCCATAAGTCATCAGAATTAATCCTCCCTCACTTGGGTCATGATGTCCTCCCTGTTTTTAATCCATCACTATCTATTCTAAGAAACACTCAAAATCTGGTGATTATTTATTTAAAGCAGATTACAAATTCAGCAAGCTGGGTAAAGCTCATGTTTATTCTGATTTTTAGATCACAGTATTTTTAAGCCATAACAACCAAAAATGCTTCACAATGCCAAATTTGAAATCCAATATTTCATCATGTCCTTCATTCGCATTACTCTTATTAGTTTCCTCCTATTACTAAAGGATGAAGTTACTTCCCCTATCTTCTTCCCTAAATCAGTGTTTCCAGTTGATATTAAAGGTCTGAAATCATTTGGCAGTCGTCTCTGCTTGGGGGCTAATGCAGTGGAAATAGTGAGCACTGAGTCTGGGCTGCAAGAACAATGGATATGGATTGACTCCCTAACCCAAAATGATTTCTTTTCACCACTTGATGGCAGTGTAGCTGTGGACATTTGCACATGCTCAAACTATAAAAGCTAAAGGACTTAGCTTTGAGATATAGAGTAGTTTTGAGATATAGAGTAGTTTATATGTGGGCAATCAGTGAAAGAAAGGGGGGGGGGGGGACATTGTATTGATTCTAAAAATGAGATCATCCCACAAACATCATCACATGAGAATAATGCATATTGCATAGGAAGATAAATGTAGCTCAACAGCACCACAAAAGGCCCGTATCCACCGCCCACTGCACCCGCCAAAAGAAAAAAAGAAAAAAGCACATTAAAGAAAAGAAAAAATCTTCAAAAGTGTCAGCATGAAGGGTTCTTACTCTGTGAAGCTTATAGCTGGCAACACAGTTTCAAAAAGAAGAAGAAAAAAACATAAAGATAATGAGTATAAAAAAACTGCCACATTCCAAGTTGTTTGCCTACAGTGTCACCGAATGTGCAAGCCAAGTAATGCCTCTTTTTATGCCATACAAAAGCAAATTGCTTGAGATATGTCCAATGCTTTATATATTCCATCATGCCGTGTTATTGCCAGCCTTCTTCATTCAATGGAGCAGTAAGAAGTCTAGCTGACAGCCCTGTTTGAAATGGTAAACAGCATCTTGTGATAAAGTCACCATCAGTGTTATTAAACTAGAGGCAGCCTGCTGGCGAAGTTTTAATGTTAAACACAACACTGTGCTGCACTAAGATGAATATTTCATTACAAATGTCGTGGCATGCAGTGATGTGACCTCAGAACTGCATAAAATGACCAACATTCTGGCACTATTTGCACAGCGCTTTGGCAGGGATAATTAGATGAATGTATGCCCTGAAGTTGTTAAGCTGTTCTAGGTCAAAGTGGTGTCCAGTCTGGTGCAAGATGACTGTAATAATGTCCATGGTATACAACACAGAAAATGCTTTTAGAGCTTGACATCGCTGATAGGCAACCTTTTAGCATTACCATCTCAGCCATGACCCCATACTGTGCAGGAATATATGGTCTATCAAGCCCCTTTTTTGCCCCCCCCCCCCCCCAAGCTATTTTTAGAATGAAAATATCAAGAAGAACCAAAGTGACCCAGCAACCATGTCTCCCAAAGTGGTTAATTAATGTTTAAGTTAGTTAAATAACTTCAGGTTTGATTTATATTCACTGCTTATTGCATTGAGGGATTAGATTCTGCTTTTTAAAATTTACCTGCAAATGAGCTTTCATGAAACTGTCTTGTCAGTCCAAGTTAGGGCGTTTCGCCTGTCATTCAGCTGGGAATGTGGTGAGGTTGTACAAGGTGTGTCAGCGAGTTACAGCAGCGCCAAAAGCCCCAAGCGCAGTGTGTATTAAGGTTAATTTGAACTGATTAGATTAAGCAGTGGAGCTGTTGCTGTGGGGAGCGAGAGCATTGTGGTGTGTTCCACTCTGAAGGGTGTGTAGCATGCTTCATGTATTGCTTCCAAGTGCGCTTATACGGGTGGTACTCTGAGCTGAGGGACAGCAGGTCACATGAGTTCAACTCTTTGAGCACACATATCCAACAACTTGTCACGCTTGATGCTGAGTCAGATTGGCAGCGTCTGCAACATGGAAAGTTGTACTTCTACTAATGTTTATCATACTGACATGGTTGCAACTTTGCTTCTTTTCCTCTGTATCAAAATTCAAATTTGAAAGTAGTTTTTCTTTTTTTATTTCTTATTGTATGAAATAACATGTAAAACACCTTCCATTTCTTCAATAAGCCTTCAAAATAAATAAAAAAAAGAAAACTTGTTAAGTTTCCTGGCTAACAGTGATTAGTTCTCTGTGTTATGCCATGTCAGTGGTGTTAGATTAAGGTTATGTTGTATGACACGTGCCAGGGTTTGTCTTCCTTGCAGTTTAATTAGGAAATTATTCTCAAGGCATATTTGTCAAGAGTGTGTTGTTGTCAAAATTCAGTCATCCGTCACCGATAGCAGAATGCCCTGGTCCTAAAGTAAAATCGGTCCAAATCATGATACTACCACCACCATGTCTTTCAGCTCAAACATTTCTCACGATAAAACTATTTTCAGTCGTCTGGATATGGAGCATCTCATTTTTCCACATGATCTGTAAAAAGCTGTAAAGGAAAGGGAGACTGAGAGCTGTTGCTTTTTCTTCGTGGTCTGATAATGCACAACTTCCGAAAACCTGGAGGATCGACTAAAAAGCCAATGTAGGGAAGGAACTTGTCAATTATAAGTCACAGCTTGTTCCCTTGTGACTTTGCAGAATATTGCATACCTTTGGTCTTATTTGTTACAGCTGGTTGTTGATTGGTGCAATTTAAGCAATTTTAGCATGTTTTTACACCCTTTTTTCCTCATTCTGACAATCAACAACGTTCTTCTAGGGTTGGAAATGTGAGTTGAATGTGTCTTATACTAAATGTTGTGAAACCCAGACTTTGATCAGACTTCCATACTAAAACAAGGTGCATATTTGCAAATTATTACTGTGACAATAATTTAAAAAAAATAATAATAACTACAAAATTACCCAAAAAGTAAGTTGGTATAGAAGATGTTCATAATTTTGTCAGTCACAGATCCATAATTTTGTTTATCTTCAGTGAAAAAAACAAACAAAAAACGGCATTTCTTTTGCATTTCTTTAAAGACCAGTTTTCTATTTTTGCAACCATTTCTGGCATTTTAAAAGGCTTTGACTTTTTTTAGTCATGAATATTGTACATGTTGATTACATAGAAATAGAGAATAATCCAAAGGGTTCACAAAGTTTTTTTCTGTTTTGCTGTGAAGTTTTTTATGACAGCAGTGTTACAAGCCGATTCGACTACAGAACTGTAATTCATTGATATAAAACATATTTAACAAGGAGTGTCTGCTGTCATTTTTGTACTAAAAACAATATACTGAAGGCTAACAAGGACATAATTTGTTTCAGGCTTATTGTAGCTCCTAAAAAGAAGTTTTATTTGAAGCAGAGAAACTTCCTTGTAATATTTTACATCCCAGATATTATAAAGTCTGCATATGCGAAGAAATATTGCAAATTGCACACATTTCCTGAAGATGTTTGTACCAGTGTTCTAGTTTTGAAAAAGCTACATTTCACATATGCTAATCATGAGTCAGTGTCTTACTGAGTCTATATGTTGGAATTGGAGACTAAAGGGAAAATTTTAAATAATGGAAAATATTGCAGAAATGTAAAACTACAGGAAATCAAAGAGTTAGGAGGATCTCAGACAGTCACGAAGAAAAACGTAAAAGAGGGATATATTTTTTATTTCACAATGACAAAAGGCTGGAGAAAAATGATTAGCAGGTTGGTTTGGCCAACTTGTCTTAAAACTGACTGTGCAGTTGCATATCAAGAGATTTGTCAGCGATGAATATATGGAAAATTACAAGCCAAGCTGATTGGAAGAATGTGAGCGACTATTAGATAAACAATGTGATGCAGACTCAGTATGTCTGCAAAAACTGCCTGTGTACATGCTGTAATTTTTGACTTCTTAACTCCAAGTACTACCATTTTTTCTTGGTTCAGGTAAAGATGGGAATAATATGAATGCATTTTCATGTGTTACTTTAATTAAGCAATTATACTAAATTGAAGAAAATAAACCATCATTTAAACCCACTTAAAACACACAACAGGGTGTTGTATCTGTCTTTTTCTTGACATTGCTAAACTTTACAGGCTCAGTTTTGCCTCCTGTCATGCTGCCATTAAAGCTGTTTTCATCTTCTACAACTTGATTGTTCATCTTCTGATATAAACATACATGTGTGTTATTCAGTGTTGTTTAGATGGAACACATCACATTGAGAAAATTAAATCTCATGAAGACATGGTTGGATATGAATAGTACACTTTCATTATATCAGACAGGAAGAAGAACATATATGTCTCCTTTCCAATTAAGCTCCCTTTACTACATATTAGGAGCTCAACTTAAGCCGCAGCAGCAGCAAATGCAACTCAACAGACATGGATTTCTTTTCACTCTGTCTGGCATGTTGCTATGTAAAGAAA
This sequence comes from Telmatherina bonti, assembly GCF_933228915.1. Taxonomy (NCBI): domain Eukaryota; kingdom Metazoa; phylum Chordata; class Actinopteri; order Atheriniformes; family Telmatherinidae; genus Telmatherina; species Telmatherina bonti. The sequence goes on along the minus strand of NC_136628.1, from coordinate 27,104,111 downwards.
TTACTAAGCCTCACAAAATTTTTGGTTTATTTTTTGTGTATGCACGCGTGCATGTGTGTGTGTGTATGTAGGATACATTTATACATATATGTCTATCTATCTATCTATCTATCTATCTATCTATATATATCTATATATCTATATATATATATATATATATATATATATATATATATATATATATATATATATATATATACACATGCATATATATATATATATATATATATATATATATATATATATATATATATATATATATGTATGTATATATATATATATATATATATATATATATATATATATATATATATATATATATATATTAATATATACTGCTGCCAGTTTGACACTCTGTGACGTCTTAGCTTTTCCTTATTAGTATTGGCTGTTGTGTATATTCAGCAGGCTAACCCCCACCACTTTCTCTCTTTGCCACCCATCTTTTTACCTTTGATGAAATCGTGCCCATGCAGATTCAAGTTGACGCCTCAAGCTTGTTCCTCCTGCCAGTAGGTTGCATGATAGGTTCAAAGCAGCTTGATTTTATAATCGCAAGGTAAACTGGTCTACAGTCGTGGAATAGATAACATACACGTTCTGTTGAAGCTCTCAGTCTCATAGAGTAAATATGACTCTCCTTTCTTTTTTTCATATACGTTACAGTTTGAGGTGGTATTAGAGTTGATGCGAATTTCTCCTTTCTGAGGACCACATGCTACTTTTAAATGAGGTTCAGTTTTTAGTGAAAGAATAAGAATTGGCTGATTTCCCTGCAAGATGTGTAGTGCAGTGAACAGCTCCTCTCCTGGGAATGAATGCAAATATGTTGAATATATTCCTTTGAATCTCTCCAGTCTTGAGAACAGCATCTATTGTGCGTTACAGATCAGCCTTTCTCCCATCTGTCTGACACCCAAAACAACAGCAGTGAATGAACAAATGTCTAGAGGCTGCAGAAACACAGTGACAGCTTCTGTCATTTTTAGTTTTGTACATTGTTCGGGATAAAATGGAAGAAATGATTTTTACAGGAAATGGAAAGATTTGTTTAAAGTGCTGAATAAAAAAATAAGGGCAAACAAAGTCTGCAAACTACTTTGTCCATTTTGCAGAGCACTGAACTGATGGTGGGAGTAAATGTGTAGCGGTTGAGAGGCAGATTAAAAAAAAAAAAGGCTGCCTGACTTCCTGCACAACATTTGTTTACCACAACCAATAAGTAGGGGGCAGCAATGCAGTGCAAAGAATAGTCAATAGCAGCACTGAAAAAGTGATTATCAAACCAGCAGAGCCATAAAGGGGTTAGCAGAGATGTGATAAACATGGTGTCTTTTTGTTGGGCTGAAGAAACAGGAGTTTCCAGCTGAACTTACAGATTTCAAACATATGCACCTTTAGAGTTCCAGTCCCAAACCTGAAGGAATTCAATATGAACACAACAGCATTGCAATTTCTTTCATTACTTTCTTTAATCCTCTGTGTTACAAAAATGACTTTCCTGCGTAATAAACATTCAGTTCAGTTGGTGGGAAAGTCTGAACCACACTATTTAAGGTAAACTACAGAAAAAAAAACAGGTTTTAAATCTAAAAATTGAACTGTGCTGTCTTCCTTCAATACATCATTAACACGGTGATGAAAAATACACCTTTTATGCAGCTCCAGTGAAGTGACAGCACTCTCCCAGCTGCATCTGCCCTGAGTTGCTACTCACTCCAGCTACCATTATTACGCTTTTTTTATTATCAAATATTGTACCCAACCACTTTTTAGATCTGATGGAAAAACATGAACGGAAGCAACACCATTATTTTTCAATGACAAGTATTTTCACGATCGATTAATGTGCCAGAGGTACCATTGTGCTGTGATTAGCAGCGTTGCTGCAGGGTTTGAGAATCTGATCTACGTTTATGTGGTGTATGCTCTCATTGTGTTTTAAGTGGGCTTTGTCCATTTTTTTTATAATCTAACAGTGTGCATAGCATGTAAGGTGTATATATATATATATATATATATATATATATATATATATATATATATATATATATATATATATATATATATATATATATATATATATATATAAGCATACAGTATATTAGTGTTTGTCATGGCTTTCCAAGTTGGACTGAACTTGCTGGAGATTAACTCGACCTCACACCCTGTGTCTGCAAGGACAGGCTGCGGCACCCCACAGCTGTCTACAGGATATCGTGGGCGTAGCTAATGGATGGATAGTGTAACATTTTGGTGTCAAAAATTGTGAAAAATTCTCCTCACAATTTAACCATTAATGTCAGTGTGAGTTTAAAAGTGAAGCCTCTCTATATGGATAAAGGTTTTTGCTTGATGCAAGATGATGATGATGATGTGAATACAGACTGACTATTAAGTCCAGGTCAAATATACCTGTGCTGATAATTTTCCTTTCTATGATGTGCAGATACTTTGTTATAAGGTTCAGTAAATAATCATTTGTGTATACATTTGATCATCCACACAGCCTCATGGCAGGGTAGTCTTAAAATAAACTATAAATATAGAACACACCCTAATCTGCATGCTACTATCTTAAGCCCTTTGTCATCCTTGTCAATGGTGCAAGTTTTTTGATGCCATCAGTGGTTGAAATTGGAGCTTTGTGGCATTTAAGATCAGCTAAAACAAAACATAAAAACCGAAAATAAATAAATAAAAATAAATAAATAAATAAGACAAACACAATTTAAATTTTTTTTTCTGGGTTTCTCTCACCTCACCTGCTAAATACTGAGACAGGCTCCAACTGGGGATGCACTGATACTGATATCAGTATGGGTTCAATACAATGTGTGTGTACTCATACTTGGTATTAATAAAAGTGTACCGATACCACAACCGATACCCAATAATACACTAGTCAAGCCAGTGCAGATGTGTTTGATTAAAAGCTTCGGACATATTTTAAAAGAAATAAGTGCCTTGAATAATAAAATGTGACATTTTGTTACAATAAAAGCAAGTTCTTTGTTTCAAAATTGCACATGTATAGTTGTATTTGGGTAAAATGTGTCAAATCAAAATAAAACTTATTGAAATTGTTAGATCTGTGATGTTATTATATTTGCATTGGTGAGGTAACTTCAGAAAGGATGTGTAATTAATTGCAACTTAATTAAATCTTACACAGTTATAATAACAATAACCATAGTCAAAATAATGTTCACATAAACAGATTTCGTATCGGCAAATTATGGTATCTGTAGATATTCAAATTTCAGATATCGTTATCAGATCGGAACTCTCAAAAAGTGGATTGGTGCATCTCTAGCTCCAACCATACTGAACAGGAATAGGTGTAGATGTATGATACAGTTTTTTTATTGGACCAACACTGGTAATGTACAATTTGTAAAGGAGGTTCATATAACTGTCACGAACCCTTATTTATTAATCAGATAAATGTTTTTAGCCACAGTTAAATAAAAAAAAAACAACAACACAAACAAGCCCATTGTCCTGCCTTTGTCTTGGTCAACAATGTTAAAAATTCCAAATTCAGTCTAAAGGAAGAACATTTCTTTGATCTAGAAAGTCCATCTCCATTCAGGCATCACACACTTTGTGCATGTGGATTAAAATCCTACAGAGGCCGCCGTCAGTGTCAACATATCATAGCACTCTGTATTAATAGCCCGCCACTTCAGACATGTTTTGAATGTCATGTCAACATACGCACTTGAAGCATTCGCATGTCCTTTTACAATGCAAGATGACACGGGGAATGGTTAAGGTTAGGCTAAAAGGTCAGAGCAGGTTGTCATTCATCAACACCGCGTGGTGCAAAATGACATGCTGAAGACAAAAAGTGTCCCGCGACAACACAAGATGTGACTAGGCATGTTATTCCAACACCATTTCAAGATGCTACACTGTCAAAGAAGGAACTGATTAGCAGATGTGACTTCAAATTTAAACAGGTGCACTGGACACTGGAGGCATCAAACTGTCTTTTAGGCTTCAGATAGTTGGATTATTAATTGTGAGGCATTCATAAGACAGATATGTGTGTTGCATTTTAAGCTTAAGAGTACCAGCTGTCATCATAAATCTGCACAGGGCCTTTTTCCAACACATGCAACTGTTCTTCAAAACATAGAAATTTAACCCAGCATGCCAAAACCTGGAAATTGGTATGATTGTAAGGCAAACGTTTTTCTCCCCTGTTTCTCACTCCCACCCCTGGTGACAGGAGTAATCACTGGAGCCTCTCAGTGGGCTGTTGGTACTCAAGGCTGCAAGAAGGAATATTGTCACTTCTCAAGGTAAAATGGCAAGTTATGCACTTTCACAAGCAGTTTCATAACAAAAAAAAAAAAAAAAAAGGAAAAATAAAAGCTCTGAAATTCAATCACGTATACAAGTTGTGTATCTATGGATTGTCATTGTACAATGCAACTGGAAGCAAAACAGTTCAGTTCTTTCAATCTTTGTTAAAATAACAATGCAAAATAGTTTTCTTAAAATTATACATTCCACATTTTCTCTTCTTTGTTCTACTCCTGAATGACGGTAAATGTCAACAAGAAAAAGCACCGGAATGAAGTGTTTTATAGGAGGTGCATTTGTTTGATCTGTATTTTCCACTGCCTAAAACATCATCAAAGAAAAGTAATAAAAAAACATTTATTTCAAACACAGAATTTATTGCTTCTTTATCTGAATTTAATGAATCAACAAAATATTGTGACTGAAAAAAAAAACAAAAACATAAAGTTAAGACTCTTATGTTGGCTGCCATTCACTGTAAAGATGATAAGCTACTAATGTTAACATAATGAACATTGAAGGAAACATTCATTTTAGGATCAGAAACAAGAATTCATATCATAAAATGCTTCCTATTGAGGCTTTTTTTTTTTTTCATTAAATGTCTAAAATTTACATGTGATATGTGTTGTTTTTGTCTTATCATGGTTCATTACCTAATTCAGCCACAACTAATGACTGCCCCCCTTGGACATTGATCTTTTTAAAATACTCAGATAAGCTGGAGCCATTTATTTTTTACATAATTTAATTAAAAAATGAACAAACAAAAATACCCTCACAAAAAAGAGGTTGAGAGACGAAAATGCTACTTCTCGTTTCGTCACTTTATCTGCTGTCTCTTCATGGCTGTCAGTCTTCTACAGTTTTTGCAATGCAGTGCTAGACAAGTATTCCATAAAGTCAGAACAGTGAAATCTCTGCAAAGGTTGATTTAAAATACTTGACAGCTTCCACGTTTAGGGTGACCTCAAGCAATCCTCTACTTTTAAAAAAACAACAACACAATTATTTGTAATTCCATGAAATTACCCATGAATAACATTCAATAAAGAAACCAACAAATACAGACAGTACAGCAGAGCCTTAAACATCCTGAAACAATGACAGAAAAAGACATCCATTATTGTTGGGGCTGCAATTTAAAATGATTATAGGGGTTGGTTATGTTGTTTATTCATTAAAATAAAATAAAAAAAGCTTGAAATAGAAGCGTGTCTGATAAAATCAGATGTGTCAGCATTGACGCTTCATTATAACCCAACACAACCATTGTAAAGTCCAAACCTAAGAGCTCAAGAGGGTCTTATACAACACATCCTGTTAAGTTCACTTTCTGGTCCGAACTATCGATGAAGTTACGTTTTCCATAAAGTGTTATCACCTGCAAGTATACATGATTGTCTTGGATAAGTGAAGATATAGTGACATTTTATTTCGCAAAGAGTCAGTAGACATGAGAATCGTGTTGCTTCTACTTAAATGATTAGTAGTGAAGATTATGATTTGTGAAGAAGAATTGACGTTGGTGACTAAAAACAAAAGCATGTGGATGATGAGCTTTTGAATGTGACACTGTAGATCTTTATTTGGGGGGTTTAAAATCTTTTTGTGAGTTTGTATATAAAGAAAACTCAAAATCTTGAGATTTCCAATCTCTGTTTGTGAATCCTAATATCTGGGTGGAAACAGAGCACTCAGATGCTGATTCGATTTGTTGGGTTCAACTCTTTGGTCGTCTCTTTCAAATGCAGCTAGATGAAACATGCCAACCAGTGTCCTCAAACCCCAATGTTTTGTTTTGCAACAATGATGAAATCAGCTGTGACTAAGTTAAATGTTGAGGCAATCTGAGTGTCAGAGTAAGTCAGGATAGTGTGAATTCAGCTGCTGTCATGAGAATGGGCTTTCTGCCCTTTTTCTCACGAACATCAACACAGCACAACATGGTGTCCTTGAATGTGTTTTACATGTTTTTTTTTTTTTTTGTTTGTTTTTTTCTTCCCAAGGTTGAGAGGTAGGAGTATTGAATTTTTCTCACCAACTACATGTCACCTGCAATCCAAGCCCCATCTCACGTCTCTGTTCCTGCCACCACTAGGAATAAGACTGTAATGTAATTCTTTCACTACTATTATGGCAGGACTCACTGCATCTGTTCCACCCAAATGCCGTCTATGACCATATTAATTCAAAATCTAGATAAACAGCACATTTCTTAGAAATGTTGTAGAGTCAAAAGGTCTAAATCAGAGCAAACAGTTGTATTCCACATATTTGGACACACTTAAGTGCTTTGTGACTGTTAAAGTCCTTCACTAAGTTCCACATTCACTGACCTTAGAAGTCCCAAATATCAGAATAACCAACATGCTTCACCCAAAGCCATAACTTTTTTTGTGTTTCCTGGAATGTGCTGTCATCAGCAGCGTGGTATTAATGCCCTATGTTTGATTAAGCTGTGACATTTAGAGTTTGTCAGTTTGTTTAGTTTGTTTTATGCTGTTTCCAGGAAATGCATTTTCAAATTTTTTTGTGTATTAATGTGTTATATTAAAGTGGAACAATTATGTGCATTTCAGGCTAATTTATTTTTATTTCTGAGACCAGAAGGGCTTGGATTGATTGAGTTATTGTCACAAATCGCTTTATTTACTTCAGACCAACCCTCTCCATAGGCTGTCAGATCAGCCTGTGGGCAAAACAAGTGGATTGAGACATTAAGCCCCGCCTCCCGCCACTGCACTACATCGGGAGCGCGCACCGCACCTGCTTTCGCCGTCATTGTAACATATCATAAACAGAAGGATTAGGCTAATATGAACTCAATAAAAAAAAACAAAATACAATGTCAACACATAGCATACAGCCCTACATGTTGGAACCTGAATCAGACCCTGAAAACGAAGTGGAAAACAGCAACCCACAGCAACGAATGCAGCAGGATGTCTCTCTTTGGTAAACTCACCAGCCATCGTTGGAAATAACTTTATCCCACGTTTTCCACCCGCCTGATGTATTTGTACATGCCCTTGTTAACCAGTAGAAGGTAACCAATCACCGAACCTTATCCCCCGGGACGTCACAAGGATTTTGAAGTAGAAAAAAACTCTCTAAAACGACGCGTTTTTCGTCGCCATGGAAACCAAACGGAGAGAGTGCTGGAACTCAAACTCAAACTCAAACATGCGTTTAGGGAATAAAAAACAGTGCCGTTCACATGTCTGATGAGGATTCAACACTGTAACACTGTAGAAAGCTCAGAAAACTTGAAATACCATAATAGCACCCATTTAAGCTGCAATGCAGTACATTTCCTCAGCCTGACAATGCACCTTAACCAATGAAAAATACCTGCAAAAATAATCCACAAATATTTGTAAAAATGAGCAAAATAAGAAACTTGTAACTCCAAAAACCTAATCTTAAAGTTCAAAACTTACTGTGTCAGGATGAGGTAGAGGAGTGGACCCAAATGCAGAGGTGAGCAGATGCTAAGTAGCTTCCAAAATGGTTGTTTTTAATTACTGAATGGCAGGGGACTAAACACAAGTCAATGGACTAGCAAAGTAAAACCAAACGTGAGGGGTAGAAAACCCAGAACCAAAACCAGACACAGGTCACACTGATGAACTGAATTAACCCAGGTGAACTAATGAACATGGAACAAGGCAAAACAGGAAAAAACAACAAAATAAAGGAAGAATGCAGAACTAAGGACAAAGGAAACATAACCTTGTGACATACTGGAATGTAAAACAATATAGCTGGACACATATGCATATTCATCTTAAGTGAAATAACACTCTTATAGTGTGAAGTTTGATAATGAATTGGAGCCCAGTCTGTTTAATAAACCAAACACTTTCTAGAACAGACTAAAGTAGTTGAGTGTAGTTCGAAGGGTGTTATTGCCATGGCAACACAAATGTTTGACAGCAACCATTCTCACAAAAGGAAGGAAAATACCACATACAATTGATAGCTAACTGGGATCAGGTCAGATCAGATCCCAGTAGTCAGCACTGGGTTCGTCACTACCGTGTCTGAGCATTAACACACAGACCAGTTCTGAATCCTTCATAAATATTTCCTTTTAAATGTTGTTTGTTTGTTTGTTCCTCTTTGTCTCCACAACTTGTGCCAAGCTACAAGCTTCCCAGCCGGTGTGTATCATTTGATGTCCACACTATGACCACAACACCGACATCAAATTTCTTACAGACACGTAAAAGAAAATGTCTCAAACTGTTTCTCTCACCTGCCTCTAAGTACAGCTCTACCTTTTCAGATCTTCATTTCAGGAAGTTTAAATGATTTCATATGACAGCCGAACTTTTCTTTCATTATTAGAGTAGAAAAAATCTTTCACTACATTTCCTACTGGACTTCCTGAACCTCCTGGGAGGCAGCCTTACTTGTCTAAATATTTTTTGCCGATATAAAGGAGTGACAACACGACCGAGGTCCTTTAGGATCAGTAAATCCCTCACCCTGTCAAGCGGAGCGAGGCCTAAAACTCAGTCACTTGCATCTGCAAGTTCATTTACTTTCTGGTCACTACCCAGAGCCCGATAGGTCAGTGCAACACTGACCAGAGAACAGTCAGCCTTAGCTGATGCACAAAAACTTACTGCTCCTCTTTTCCCTGCTACCAAACACACCAGAGTTCTGCTGTGTAGATAATAGGATTCAGGAATTCTACCATTTATTCAAAGGCATATCTCAATCTTTATTTGGAATTTAGGAAAAAAAATATTGATAATTGTAATGTCAAAACAATTACATATTTACATTTTGTTGATAATGTGTGTGTGATGAAACTGAACTGATCTGAACTCAAAAAACTAAAAGCAATCCCAAATTCAGATGTAGATTTTGTGCAGATATTTTATCTATTTATTCTTTTTTTTTTTTTTTTTACCTGTCCTTACCTCCAATTTTAAGGTTAATTCAGCTGCAGGTTTTTTTTTAGACTCAGCTGATTTTTATTTATTTACTTTTTACCATTGCTGCGTTTGGCCACATCAATTGTGTAGGGAAAATCTGTTGTCATGACAACCCCTTTTCTTCACAAATGGAACTGCTGCCAATCAAGAAATTTTGTTCACATATAAAAATGGAGAATAGTTTAGGATGTTTAAGCAGTTTTGTCATTTTTTTTTCTTTGTTAATGTCACAAACTGCAACTTCATAATGTTCCTCTTTTTCTTTAGGATAAAAAAACAAGAAAATGTATAAAAAAAAAAAAAAAAAAGTATTACATCTAACCACACAGCATATGGTGAAGTGCATCATACCTACATGCACTATAAACTATTTAACATAGTGTTTGATGCCAAATTCAAATTGCCACCTCTGGCATGTTCTATCTTGTTTAAACCAGTAAACTGCTCTTTCAGAAACATCTAACAAGATTACGAGGTGAGTGCCACATAACTCTCTCATCCATGGCTACCCGTTTGTAACACAGAAAGGGGCCATTTCTATGGAAATACAATGTTTACACGCATGGGAGAAGTCTATTATCTGCCATTTTGAAAATGTTATGTGCACACCGATTCCTGGTGTTCCTACCTCATATTGCTCTCAGCATTTTCTTCCTCGTTTTTCCATTTTTTTTCCATGTGCTCATCCAGAGAAAAAACAAATGGTGTAAACATCTTTCCACTTGATTAGGCCCAAACCTGCGCTTTCCTTTACACGACTATGTATTTCAACCAAAATAGCTCTCTGGTGTTCTCAAAAACTTCTAACAGAAGCTGAATGGAGCCTTTTTCACCTTGAAAGCATTTAAATGGAGCCAAAGGATTGGACTTTTCTCTCTCTCCACTCTAGCAAGGTCTGTTAGGAGTTCAATGATGTTTGGTGGAGCATGAAGTTACAGAGGAAGTGATGTGTCCACTGCAAGTGAATAAAGTGATAGTAATGCATTGACAGCACCATGCATGGCCAAGAAAAAAACAGAAGTCCTTTGAGACGGACATCTCATGATGTTTAACTCTGATTTCAAGAGTCATTCGAAAGTCTGAAACACACGGTTTGAGAGAAGTCATACAGCTGAAATAATTAGTCCCATGGTTCTTGTTTCTTTTGTGCACAACCTGTAAGGTCCAATGATTATTTCCAAGTCCTTTAAAACTCAAGAGTGTTTGAAAGCTATCCTAAACTGAAAATACACAAATGTAAAGTTGCAACTTGCATCTGTCATGTCTTATCTCCTCATAGGGTGAATGAAGGTCAAGCAAATATATCAAATCAAATCAAATTAAACTTTATTTTATATAGCACTTTTCGTGCTTAAAAATGATGCAAAGTGCTTTACATTATAAAACAATTTAAATCAAAATAGATAAAACACTAACACACATACACCCATAGTCCCCTTTCAACCACCCAAAACCACCCTCACCCATGCTCTCTTAGCCCTATAACAGTTAAAAGATGAATGGCCAGGTACATTTGTACCAGATGTGCACCAGATAAGGAAACAATATTTTCAGGAAGCCTCTACACAAAGGGCCACCCCCAACCAAGACCACCCAGGCCATCACCATGGGGGCCACCCGGGTCCAGGCAGACAGGACACGCCACAACTGTAAGGCTGCAGCGCTGGATCCCGACCCACCTGACAGGGACAGTCCCCACAGCAACACCCATGCAGTCAGAGCAGGGGCAGCCCTTGGTATGTCAAAATCAATCTAATGGATGAAATTTCAATACAAACTAAGCCAAAGTAAACTAAAGTAATTTAATAATTGCTTAATCTTGGGGCAAATTTCATTATGCAATTAAAATGTGATGATTTTTAATCGAGTCCCACCCGTAATATACATATACATGTCCATATATATATATATATATATATATATATATATATATATATATATATATATATATATATATATATATATATATATATACATATATACATATATGTATATGTATGTATATATATATTATATATACATACATATATATATATATATATATATATATGTATATATAATGTATGTATATATAATATATAATATATATAGGGAGAGAGGGGGATAGATGACATGTGGTAAAGGACAGCCCAGGACACAGACCAATGACAGTTGAGGACCTTTAGCATCTGCACATGAGGCACCGACTCCAGTTGAGCCATACAGCACCTGAGAGGAATGAAATATTTAACATCTGCAGTTGTTGGGTTGAAACAAGCTTGTTCATCTGAATTGATCTCAGATCCGTCAGTCAGCATCCTCAGTGAACATGCCCAGAGCTTCTCAAAGCATCAGTCAAGAACCCATTTCTCTGCTATGAAAAGCTTTCATGTTTGCTAAATCAAAGATAATGCTGCATGTGTGCATGAATGACTATCATAGCCATATATCACATTGAAAATTCATATTATTTGTTCTATATTATACCCCTTGTTTCTTTAATTTCCACACATAACACTGTGACATAGTTTTAAAAAAAAAAGACTTTGATTAAGGTGTTTTGTTTTTTTTTTAACTGAACAAAATGCTAAGGGAAAGTAGTAATACATTATATTAATTCTATCAGCTGAAACTACACCACAGTAAAGTTTTGTGACATCTTTCATTCCACTAAAGAGTGCAGGACTGGTTACACACAGTTGTGACCTTATCATGCTGACATAAACTGTGCATAAGCAGACAAACATAAGCACATCTAAAGTAACCAAAACACACATAGACTCACAACATGAGTGTAATACTAGACATGCTGTCATCATTTATGAATCCTCAGATCTTTGGCTTAAATCTTAAGGTGTTACCACTGTGTAACCCTGAGCTTTTAGACAGGGGTTTGGCACTTGTATGCAGGTTTGGACTCTGTGGTCAGGACACATGTCTACTCTACTCTCAGTAAAGCTGGCAGTGCCTGGTGTTGAACACACTGTCACACACACCATCTGTTACCTCCAGCTTTCTTGGCCTGAACAAACATGGCTACGAGTAGGTAATGGTGCAGACAAAAATTCTGACCTTGACAGTGTCTCCTGTGTGTGACCAGAGGTAGATTGATGAGAGTCACTACTCCTTTTGATTTTGCTTTGTTTGACATAGGTGACAGAACCCCCTCGTTGCCTGGAAACCTGTCTATCTCAATGTGGGATGACAGTAGGGGGGTGGCGGCTTTGTCTGCCTTTCTTATCTTATTGAACTTCAAAGATAAACATCAAATTAACTCAATACATGATTTTTTTTCTTTCAATCGTATGTTATTGCTGTCAGATGCTATTACACATTTATCTTTGCACATGTGTCATTTACTCGTGATCCTTTAAACAACATGTTCATTAAAATGCTTTTACTTTTAGGTCTACCATGAATGATTCTTCTAAACATGTATTATTCCTATTGTTAAGCATTGTGTTAAGGATTTAAGTTATCTATATACTTGAGTCCATATGTGGGCTCTATATCTGTATTAATATAGAAACATTTAGTTTGCAGTAGCTTTGGTTAAATGCAGGCAATTTCAAACATACTAGGTAGGTGATTGAAGGAAGCATCTGTTTGTAGCCGTCTGTTGCAACAATTTCTGGAGAAAGTGCAGCAGGATTGCTGAGACTGCCTATTTTTTGTCTTTTTTTACGTTTAATGTATAAAAGTAGAACAGTATTGATGGAAGATGTTTATTCTCGCATGCACATGAGGGTGCCGGAGGTTTTATTCAACCAAAGTTTCAACCGAAACTACAGTAAGGAATGCTACCAATGATCTTTTACTTGTTCCTGATAATAGCCTTGCTGTGCTGGTCCTTTTGGATCTTAACACAGCTTTTGACACAACTAACCATGAGATCTTGCTGTAAAGACTTCAGCATACTATTGGGATTAAGGGTTCTGCTTAGAACTGGTTTAAGTCATATTTGTGAGACACACTACAGTTCGAGACATGGGAAGGAGGTGTCCTCTACACAAAGCCAATCATCTGATATTCCCCAAGATTCTGGTCTTGGCCCCATTCTTCTTTTCTATTCTTTTTTTTTTTTATAACACATGCTTCCTTTAGGCAGCATCATAAAAAATCATATTATCCTTTTTCATTGCTATGGCGATGATACTTTACTTATTGCTGAAACTCAATGAAGCAAATCTGTTACTGAGACTGCAGACCAGTATTGGAGATATCAAGACCTGGATATGCCATACTTTCCGCTCTGAAATGTAACAGAAACTGAAGTCATTATTTTTTCACCACAAACTTGTTAAACCTTCTATATGTAGGCACTAACCATTGTTGGAGACATAACAATGGCTTCAAACACTATGGACCTTGGGATTATATTTTACCAAGATATATCCTGTTTTCCCCGCTGCAGGCGGGTATCAGAAACAACTTTCATTTATAAGGAATACAGCTAAGATGAGGAAAATATTCTGTCAATGTGAAGCAGAAAAAGTCATACATGCTTTCATCCCCTTAAGACTTAATTATGATGAGACCATTTTAACAGGTTGCCCAAATTTCTATATCTAACAATTCTTCCGTTAGTCCAGATGCTGCAGCCAGAGTCCTGACTCACACATCCGGGTCTCATCATATCGCTTCAGTTTTAGCATTTAATCATAGACTCAATAATAAATTAGAATTCATTATGAAATTCCTCTCATCACTAACAAAACCCTTAAAAGTTCAGCTTGTCTGACATGAAACATGTTATCGCCCCCTATTAACCACAACATCTGCCATCCCAGAATCCTGTTTGGCTGTTGTAGTTTTCAGCAGCTTCATTTTGACACATAAAATTTCTGAAGTTTTTAAATCAAACTTAAACATATCTATTTGAACTTTAATTTTATTTAATATTTCATTGCTTTTATCATGATGTAATTTAGTATCCTTTATTATTGCAATTTGCCTTTTATTCTCTCAAACGTTATTGTTCTTATCGCTTTCTTGAGCTAATGTTTGTGCTAGTTTTAGTCTAATGGTTTTATTGCTCCCCTCCTTGAGCCGTCACCTTATCGTGGTGGAGAGGTTTGAGTGTCACGAAGATCCTAGCAGCTGTGTTGTTTGAGGCTTTATGCCCCTGGTAGGGTCACCCATGGCAGACAGGTGTCTAAGGGAGGGATCAGACCAAGTACGGCTCATAGACCTCTATGATGATGACAAACATGGGCACAAATGTTCCCTTGCCCGGACGCGGGTTACCAGGACCCCCCTCTGGAGCCAGGCCTGGAGGTGGGGTATGAGAGCGAGCATCTGGTGGCCTGGACTTTACCCATGGGGCCCGGTCAGGCTCAGCCCTAAAGGGTTACATGGGCCCCATCTCCCGTGGGCTCACCATCTGCGGGAGGAGCCGTAGGGGTCAGGTGCAGTGTGAGATGGGCAGCAGCAAGGGGCGGGGGGCCTGGTGGTCCGATCCCTTGCTGCAGAAGCTGGTTCTAGGGACATGGAACGTCACCTTTCTGGTGGGGAAGGAGCCTGAGCTTGTGCGCGAGGTTGAGCGGTTCCGACTAGATATAGTTGGACTCACCTTCACGTATGGCTTGGGCTCTGGAACCAGTACCCTCGAGGGGGGCTGGACTTTCTTCCACTCTGGAGTTGCTCATGGTGAGAGGCGCCGAGCAGATGTGGGCATTCTCATCAGCCCCCAGCGTGGTGCCTGCACGTTAGGGTTTACCCCGGTTGACGAAAGGGTAGTTTCCCTCCGCCTTCAGGTGGGGGGGACGGGTTCTCACTGTTGTCTGTGCTTATGCACCAAACAGCAGTTCAGATGTTTTGCAGATTTTTTTCTTTTGTTTGTGTTTTTTAGTTATTGTTTGTCTGTTTTTCTTTTTTTTATATAGTTTCCCCACAAATGTTTCTATATTAAACAACAAATAATAAATTATGAAATATTTGATACAAAAACTGGGCTAAGTTCTCCAGCTCCTCTGACAAATAGACTTAAACTAGATGCAGAAGTGTTACTTGAAGAGCTGAGTCTTCAGCTTGCTCATAAAAGTAGACAAGGACTCTGCAGATTGGACACAGTTTGGCTGGTCGTCCCACCATCATGGAACAACAGAGGAAAAGAGTCTGGCTAGTGATTTAGTCCCATATAGTAGTGGTAAAGCAAGACATCTTTCACTAGTTCACACTGAATCTGAACTCTCCTAGACTAAGTCATGTAAGCTTTTCTCTTTCCAGCCTTGAGATGCTTCTCTGTGGCTCTGTAGCATTTTCTGCTTAAAAAAAAAAAAAAAAGAAAAAGAAAAATATTATTTATTTGCAGTAGTTTTTGTGAGGCTTATTTACTTTTTGTTGTTCTTCATGAGGTATTCTGGACTGACATTGACTAAATTATGTGCCACTGCAAATGGATGAAGCTGTTTGTTATGATTAGCACCAGTGAAGTTCTTCAGAGATTCAGCCTCCAGCCTATTACGTTTGTCTGGACGAGTCTCATTTCAGGATATGTTTATACATTATTCAATCTTGTACTTTTAAAAGTTGAACTCGTAACTGAAATAAACAATAATAGTGACTAACGCAACTATTTTAGGATATCTTTATATATTATTTAATCTTACCAGGTAAACACTAAAATGACGTGAATTTGTATTGTTAATTGTAATCCACAAAGTGCATTGTGTTTCCTTACTGAAAAAAAAAACACTGTTGAGAAAAGCATTTGCTATACCATGCAAAAATAATTAGGATGAGAGAGGACACCACAACAGCATGGACAGAGATGTTATTATGGGGAGGAATTTAACGACTTTGAAAAAGCGTTATGATGGATGAGATCAATCTAGTTTAATGCCCACTTTACACCCCCTTCATGCACATTCATTTTTGTCATTGCCGACTATTATTATTCGATCTTCTCCTGTCAATGCGGTGCCAAAAAATGGTTTAATTGAACCCCTGGATCGATAGCACCTGATACAGCCTATTTCATTCTCATCTCACGGTGAAGCGCTGCATTTATAATGCTATTGACGATATTGAGCAGAATTGACAACAAGGCAGGATAAGCACCTCAGGCTGTGGGTAGGAATGAAGTACCATTTCTTTTCAGCTGTACTTCTTTGTAATGGCTTTTTCAACCATGAACATAAAAACCAGAATCCAGTAACTAAAACTCAATTACTTTGTTTAAACCTATACCTACTGAATTTATAGATGGAAGTTTAATAGGAAATAGAGGAGGTGTGGCTGTGCAGGTTTAGGTTCAGGAGCAGTGTTGCATATCATAAGATTATACTGGAGGATGCTGTTTTATTTATTTATTTCAGCTATGTGTTTTTCTTAGCTTACTAAATGTGAAGAACTAAACATGCATGCAGTAGACTATATGCACTTCTGTTAAATCATATCATGGCCATGATGCAATCAAAGAAATATAAAGAAAATCCATTGTAAATGTCTTGCCCATTAAAATACTACTGAAAGAAAACAACAGAAAGGGAATAAGGAAGAAAAAAGAAAAAAAAAACAAAAAAAACAAGTGTCCACAACAGAACATCAACCAAATGTCCTTCATCCAGACTGCCCCCAAGTTTAACTGTACATATATGTTGTGCGTGTTTTACATTGGCGTGGTACTTTCTCCCAGCAGGGCAGTGGAGTGGATAGGAGGGGCTGAGCTGTGCTGCACCGTGCAGCGACTCACCTCTGACTGAATCCCATCTCCACCTTTCATCCGTCCACTTGTCCCGCGTGAGGATGGATGCCTTTTGCTGCTGTTGGACCAGGTGAAGAGTCAGGAGAGGGGTGTGAAAAAAAAAAAATGCGATTGGACGCAGGAACAGTCAGCAACTGGAGTGCGTTTGGGCGTCGGTGATGTTTGAATTGGTGTCTGCAGAAACCGCCAACGTGTCGGCGTGTCGACAGACCACAGCTTACTGGTGCGCTCCTGGAGAGGAGGAACGGACATGTGAATGAGAACGACTTCCCCCCTCAGCGCCACGAATAACATTTTCTTTTTGGGGGGGTTGTTTTAGTGAGCTAACCTCACGCAGTAAATTGTCACAAAGTGTTGCAAGTGAAAACGGGACTGACTGATTAATTGATCGCTTATTTTCTGCTTGAGGAAGAATTCATGCGCCGATAGCTCATGAGGCCAATATGCCAGAATGGGTTCTCTACACTATTTATTTCTTTGTGGACTTCTGTACAGCCAATCTGAAGGTAAGTTGTTTTTGTTTTTTTTGTTTTTTTAACATCTTCCACTTTGAATTTGTGAATTTAGTTGCTCCACATTAAGCTGAGGAGATCTGGATGTGAGCTGAAGCGTCAGCTGCTCTGCACACAGTTTCTTCTGGATGCACTTGAGCTGCAAAACTGAGTACGGTGCATTCTTTACAGAGAATTATTTTTTTTTTTTTTAGTTCCTGCTGAATTAGTGTTTATGATGCGAATGCAGCATGTTACAGCTGGCTGATTTAATTCTGATGTGAGACGTCGCTCCAGGCCAGCTCCTCAATGGCTTCCTCAGACAAAAGTTGTTTATTTATGCATGAGGTCTGCTTTAATTGAACTCATTTCTTACGAGAATTAAATCTTTTATGTTAATTTATCCACATATGTACCTGTGTGGCTTTAAATGGGCTACATAGCAGCCAAAATTAGTCTAGGCTTTGAGCTTAGGACATCCTGCATTTATTTAAAAAGAGAAATTAATCTGTTTTGTCTTCATTTTTTGTCACTAAGTCTGGTTCTGTTTGTCTTCTGGTCTTTCAACTGTGTTGTAAACCTTTCCTTTCCATATCTTATCGCTATTTTTTTGCAATGCTCAGGTTGCTCATTTAACTTGAAAAGAGCTAATTGTGTGTCTCATACCAGCAATATCTGATGTCTGTATCCATGTGAATTCTAGAAATGGTCTCTTGCCTCCAACTTGTGCCTTGTCCTGTATGGAATGTTTATTTCATTCTTACTTTTAGTTCTGGGAAGATTCTTGGAATACAGATGCGTCCATTTCACAAATGCTGTCACGTTACTTTAATCCTATGCATAGAACACAAATGTGTGTGGAATAAATTAGTTGAAGTTCTTAGCAATGTCCCACACACAAAGTGGGTGTGAATGAGGGTGTTTCCTGGACATCATGATGGTCTATCAATAGAATCTAAACAAAGCAAGGTTATGATGCTGCTCTGCATCCCATCTTTATTACGCTGCTAGTGTTGAGTATGTGTTGACATAATGCCATGGAGGTGTTGATTGTGTTCTGAGGTCATTTTAGAGGCTGCAGTTTCCCCCCCCCCCCCTCATACAGTTAACCAATCGCATTTTATACTACTGTAGGTTGAATAAAAACTTCTATTGTAGTGCTGTGTATGTACCATGTTCCCAGACATCTATTCCCTTTCATACTGCACATTTCAATTTATCCATCACCAACATTCTGTGAGAAATCCACGAGAGGAGGCTTAAATAGTTCTGATTTGTTTTCGTGTGACCGACCACTTTGGCACAAATGTGAATAAACAAATCTGTTACAGTTTGCAGAGGGAACATTTCTGACACGCAGACAGTGTTTAAATTCACTACTTGATTTTTTTTAAAACTCTTGCTGATTTCAAATATGTCTTTGAGAGTGACCTGACATTTCAAATCTGATTTTTAAACCATGAAAAATACTTGAATGACAAGTGCCCTTTGCTTGACAGTCAAATTAATCTTTCAGTTAGAAAGCCAAATTGAGTTCTTCTGAACTCTACTGCTAGAAGGCTGTCACGTTAAATTGACTTTTACCAGAGTTGCCTCTGCCTATAAGCCCCAACATAGCCAGTTTTCTTCTGCAAACCCTTGATTTTCTGCTTCAGCACCATGGATAGGTCCCTATAAACAGATGATGCTTGTGGAGGAAACTCAGACCCTAACATCCATGCTCAAGAGTTCGAGGCAGTCACTATAAAAGATTCTACCTCTAAAAGCATCCTCCGTCTGCAATGTATCTCAGGTGTCTTTATAACTGATTAATAAACTGTAATAGTTCACACAAGTACAAGACAATTAGGTTTTCATACATCCGCATATGATTTAAAAAGTAAAAGAAAAATCTAAATCTGTTTTGCTCTGCAATGCTGTTATAATTCAGGGTCGTGGGCCACACAGTGCTTGCATTGTGCAGAAGGCAAGCAAACTCCCTGAACAGTCTGCCAGTCCATCACAAGGCCAAAAGACTGACAGGACCCCGCAGGACCTTCTTGCTGTTAGATGACGGCACCAACTGCTGAGCCAATGTGCCACCCACAACTTAAATCATTTACTTAAAATTCTGTTGTCTGACAGCACCAGTATGAAAAGCCACAGAACAGACAACCAATTAGACAGCATCAGCATTCCACAAACCTGTGTGTTTGTTTGTGCGCCTCTTATGGATCCACACTAATATTGTTACTCAGGAGGCATATACATGGGGTTTATAAAAGCATCTTTAAAACACGGTGTATCACCACGGTTCCGCGTGTTGTTTCCAGCTAATGGAATGCTTTTTGTCGACAAACCTCTTAACGTTATAGCTGTCACATCGGTTCTACTCACATTTACGACTTCATTTCTGTTGCTGTGCAGCAGACGATCACCATGGTTGCCTTTGCCATTCATACGTTTGTCATCATCAAAGTCGAAAAAGATGAGAGACCGTGCCACATTCCTTTCATGTGTTTATATCTTATTCATTTCTTTGCCTTCCAAAAAAATCTGCTTTAGCAACTCAAACATCACCCTCTTGGTTGTTTGCATGCGCACAATAGAGGAAGAGGACCTTTTAACACGGATATTATAATGTGCTCACACACCATGAAACAGATGAGGGTTGGGAGGCTGTCATATCTGTAAACAGTGTCCCTACATTTGGAATTTCTCTGGTTTGACATTTAAAGGTGGGAATTATAAAATAGAATTGAACTTAGTTGAGGTTGGTCATCTTGTAAATGGAAAGACTAAGCAGAGTGTGGGATGTGCTTTGGCTTGTCATTAAACAAATCACTACACCGCTCTCTCTGCAACAGTAAAAGTTACACATTTCTACTGCTATTTACAGAAGACTAACGATCAAAGACTATTTTAAAAATGTAAATATCATGCATGATGATACAGTAATGTAGAGTCTTAGAAGGGCAGAGAAGTGTAAATATGTTTATCCGCAGTATTATGGTAGAAAATGAGAAATTCCGTGTAGCAGTTGCTGTAATACTCCCACTGAGACAACATGTTTGATAATGTCAGTGTCTGATGAAATGTGTTAATGAAAAAGCTAATGAGATGTAATGACTTTTCTGCTCCTGTCTGTGAAAGTAAATATGAAAGCTTCAGTCGTAAGACATCTTAAAACGCAACCAAAAAGAAAACTGCACTAATTATATTTCCTTTCAAGGCCTTTGATACAAAAAAAAAAAAAAAATTGTTTTATTCCACCAAGCATCGCTAACATACTGCTGCTGCATAAAGATACAAGTTCCATGCATTTTCTAGCATCAAGAAAGTATTTATTTAGCTTTAATGGGCAGAACAGTGTGTATTTAGTGAGTAGGGTTACTTGTAACTTGGAAAGCTACATTTATCATCTGTCTGATGCAGCATTTATTTGTTTTCTGCCTCACCTGGTTACACCTCCCACCTCTTCTACAAAACATGGTGCACACATGAAAGACTCCTCCCAGTGAAACACTTCACCTTGAAAGCTTTGCTATGAGGAAACAGAAATGTATGCATCGATTTCATGATAACTTCATTTGATATTTTTCACCTCGTTTTTCCATTAGGCTCTCGTCTTCGCCAAGAAGATTTCCCCCCTCGCATTGTTGAACACCCTTCTGACCTCATCGTATCCAAAGGGGAACCGGCAACTCTCAACTGTAAAGCAGAAGGCCGTCCGACCCCAACAGTGGAATGGTACAAAGACGGCGAACGAGTCGAGACCGACCGTGAAAACCCACGCTCCCAGCGCATGCTGCTGCCCAGCGGGTCCCTCTTCTTCCTGCGCATCGTCCATGGGCGACGTAGCAAGCCAGACGACGGCAACTACGTGTGTGTGGCCCGGAACTATCTCGGAGAGGCCGTGAGCAGGAACGCATCTCTGGAAGTCGCATGTAAGTCATCACTTTATCTTATTGTGGAAGAAAACTCAGCTTTGCATGACCAAAAATAAATAAATAAATAAAATAAAAATGGATATTCAGAGGTGTGATGATTGGTAACCTTTTGTGGGGTTCAGAGAAATAGGAAAATGTGTTCATCCTTTAACATGTGCATTACCTGCTAAATTAAGCATAATGTTTTTGGGGCAGTTGTGCATCAGGATCCATGGAAGATGTCATCTGTCACATTAAATGCAACCTCACCTTTCAGACGAACCTGCAAATGCATGATTGTATGTGTGTGTGCTCAGCATGTGTGTGCGTGAATATGTTTTACAGACTGTTAGTGAGACCTGTTTGGATGACCTGTTTGAGTAATGTATGGGCAAAGCTGTGAACTGCTCCAGGGAGGAAGAGAGAAGGGGGCAGGATTTTAACCCAGCTAACTCCCTTTCACTGTTTGGACTTGGAAAGATGCAGCCAGCTCCCAGCCAGATCTCTCCCTGTGTGGGAGAAAGGCGCTCTGGGCTATTCACATTTCCATTATGTGCTAAACTGAGCTGATTTCTTGCCATGAACAAGATGCACACATGCTCAGACGCACACACTGATATACATGCGAGGACACACAAACACTATCTTCCCTGCTCTCTGTTCTTGCAGATCACAAATTCTAGACAAGCGTCGTCTTGCTGTTTGGTGTTAAATTTACAAAATGTTAGATTATATTTCCATTCATGAATCCTAAGATGTGTTTAAAAAAAAAAAAAAAAAGTTAAGATAAAAACATATTTGGATGTAATGAATTGAGTAAGATGCACAACAGACTGCAGTTTTTTCTGTGATTAAAAAAAAAAAGAAATTTCCACAAATGAAATGATGGTTCTTGTAGGGCTGTTGTGACTTTTCCTGATTTGTCACCCAGTCTGGATCTATACGTGGCTTTGTGGAGAAAATGGACTGGAAGGGTGGGGAAAAAAAAGAAAAGAACAGAGATAAGTGCCATGAAGCTAATAGTAGCTCAGCTGAGACACTATCTGAGATCTTCATCCATTTTTTTTTTTTTTGGTGGTTCTCATCTCTTTGTCTTATTGCTGTTTCCACATTAGACACTTTTACTCCAATATTTCAAATCATGAGTGGCAAACTGTCCTGGAAATGCCATTCCTCATGGAGATGCTGTGTGTGTGAGATCCATCTTCAAACAGGACTTTGTACTTGCCTGTGTTTGAATGTGTCCAAGCACATACAGCAGTAGTGACTTTCAGCAACACAATGACACAGTCTGGTGTTTGATACCGTACCAGCTTACTTTCTTGTGCCAGTGCAACTTTAAGAGTATCCCTGTCAACCTGTAATCACAATTTACACTGCACCGCACATCACATTGACACTACACGTCTTTAGTTGTACAGTTACATTTGAGGATAGTGAATAATTCTCTCTCATAAAGAAACGAGAGACCTAAAACTGTCGTCACAGTGTCAAGAGACTAATGTTATGGCTGCTTCACTGATTCCCTTGACTGAATAGAGGGCGACTTTATGAACACAATGACTGTGTCAGAGTGATTTTGTGGGGATTTTCTGGTCCTCTTTGAATACAATGAAGCTCATTTGTATTTCACCGCTCAAACAGACATTTTTAATTCATTTTCTGATTTCATTGTCACAGTCTTTGTTAGTCTAGGAGTTGAATTTATTTTTGTTGAATAGTTTCTTTTTTTTTTTTTTCTTCAATCTTGTAGGAAGAAATGTATGGCATTTGTGTCAGCAATGCCTATAAAGGGGGGGGGGGGGGGGGGGGGGGGGGAAAGCAAAACAAAGCAACAAAAAAAAGAAACAACCAATATGATATACTGCTTTAAATGTCAAGTACCAAATGTACAGGAGCTAAATCGAAATATCATAAAGTAGAGCTTCAATCGTTGCCCCAGAGCAGCTCTAATGTTCCTTGAAATGCTATCATGTGAGTCTTGGATGATGTATAGTGTTGTTTAGAATTCCTGAAGCCATCCCAGAGACACGGTGGCGTGCATTTGGTTACATTTGTTGGTACAGTAGCATCCCGGTGAGTGAGGACAACATTTGCTCAGAAACATCACATCGTACTGGCTCTGAATTCTTAAGCTGATATATGAACCACCATAACACAAACGCATACTCTTAACACATTCATTTTAAATAGCTGTTATCACTTCACTGTGACTGTGGGGTCATTTCTAGGTGCCATTGTCTTGTCTCTCATCGAGCCAAGTAGCTTTCTTTGTTAATTATTTAGACATCTTAGATACCACAACCACATTTTAGCTTGTGCCGTACTGTTGGATGGTTTCATTTTCTAAGGTTTCTCTTCCATCAAAGACAGAACAACCAAGGCAGTCTCTGGTCTTCTTTGTGTAATGCAGACTTTCCTGGCGGCAGAGATGCATAATCACATGACTCCTCCAGGGGCTGCAGGTCCCTGCCAGTATTGCTGTAGCCAAAGTTGCCATGCAATGCTGCGGGTGGGAGCAAAAGGGTAGATTAAAGCGCTGTGCGGTTGATTTGACAGTAAGTAACAGCTCCAAATAGTCAGTTTCTCTAAGAGCCCGCAAACATCCGCAAATTTTCTAATGGGTTGTAGCTCCGTATCTCAACCAGTGGCTCGGAAAATGTATCTAACCAGAGGGGCGCTGGTCCCCTGTGTGCATTTGTGCTGTACAAGCTCAATTTTGGTGGTTCATCATGCATTTTGTGAGCGTCAGTCAGACTGGAATTTGATGTGGCATTATTCATTCCATCTGATGCAAAAACACTTCAGCTGTTTAAGATGGCAGGAGGGCTTAAAATATGTAAATTATGCAGCTATGCCAGACAAACCTACAGCTGGCAGGTTTGCAAAACAAATAATATACCTCATAACATTTGTTTCTTATTAATTAAGCACTCTGTGCTCAAATATTTATTCATACTTGTTTGCTTTTCCAGTTGTGTTTCGTAGCAAAGCTGGAAAATAAATTCTTAAAATTTAGGATTACACAAAGCAGAAAAACAGTCAGTACACACCCACTTTCTCCAAACTAATAAAATGAATTAGAATCATTTAAACATCACTTACTTGCTTTCGTAAACCTCAGCATGTTGTGTTACAGTTGTTACAGTTTTAAAGCTTTCTGCGGTTTACTTCTTGTGCCTAATCATCTCCCTTTGGGCTTATTTCAATATGACTGTGATCTCTGCAGTGACATATTTTTATTCCATCTGCATGATTATTTCATCTCCGTTAAATCTTTTACCATATTGTTTTGTTTTTTTTTCTAAAGTGATGGATTTGCAGGGGAATTGTATTACACTCAACCCATAGCTTGCATTTGTTTAAAATGGATGCATTAACTCCATTCCATCCCTCTTTGCCTCTGAATGGAAACCAGTAAGCCAAATAAGGACACAGAAGATAAAAAAAAAAAAAAAAAAAAAAAACTTTGATCCCATAGGCCAACAGGGGGGGTATTTATGGCATTGGCCAGTTGACCATCATAAGGCACAAACGTGAAGTATTTTCACCCTTGCTGAAATTCGATTTCCTGAACACCATTGTTGGGTGAATATTTGACACAAATGATAACATCAGCCATTTCACCAAGAAATGAGGCCGTGCCTTTTTATTATTAGCAGGTCTTGTATTTTTGCTCGATAAACAAGAACCATTGTGTTGCGGGATGTCGCTTGATTCTCACATGCAAGAAAGGAATGTAATATTCAGTGGGCACCTGGTGTCGATGTGTACATACTTTTCACATCTTCAAGTCTGCTAAGTCAGACAAAGCAGCTGAGCTGCACTTATAAGCAACATCGATGAACAACCGTGCAACCTCCAGGCCACCAGTGGACTGGCACTAATGATCAGAGTGAGTGGCTGTTGATGGAATTAGAACAGCTCCCTCAAACTATTAAGAAGGGACGGATAGAAATAAATAGTGATGTGTTGATGGGAGCTGTGGGTGGAGGGGCGGCTAATGCGAGGATGTTTATTAGCACAAAACTCAACATGAACCTTCTTCTGTTTGACTATGCCAAAAGAATTAGAGTTATTGTCCCTCAGTCTGACAAGAAACAATCAGTGTCTTGATGGGGTTTGTCAGTACAATCCATTATCGCATGAAGATTCAGCTAAATGGACATTTATTTGAAGTATTAGTAGAACTTGAGGTTAGAATTATTTCAATTCATTCCTTAGGTTGCAGCTGCAAAGAGCTGCACTGTAGAGCATGTTATGTTCTGCCATAGCAATGAACAGGCAAAAAGAAAAGGAAAAAAAAAACTTGCACATTTGCTCAAGAAATTAATCTAGAATCTGTTAAAAAAGAAACTCAGAAAAACTTGGACTACAGCTATATTTGTGGTGCCTACTTGGCTGGTTGAGTTGAATACTTGAGTCAACTCGCAGGTCAAGTGCGGTAACCTAGTTGTTGTCAGTAGTTGCATTGCTTAGTGATCAATCTTAGTTTTGCATGTTGGCATTCTGACATTTATTTTGGAAGCCTGAATATAAACAGAGCAGCTGTATGGAACCAGATGGGTTCCTCCATCAAATGACTTGCCAGTCTATCCAATAAATAGTTTATGAGACACTCTTAGCGAAATCCTCTGCCAATGCCAACTCCTGACCTTGCAATGTTTAAAACAAAGAACCCCAATTAATATTTTCCTCTGTCTTTTGGTTTGTCATGCTCAAACTATGTTTCATAAAAAAAAAACATCTTCAGTTTTGGCAGAAACTTGATGTCAAACCAGTGAAAAAACTAATGGAAGTGAACAAAGTGCCACTTTGAAAGTGCACGTGACACTATTGAAGGTTAAAATGGATGCTAAATATGGTAAAATGGCAGCTTATAATAGAGAAAAGACAAGGAGAAGATAAAGTTCCACTGATTCTTGAAGTGGAACTATAATGAAAACAACAAAACAGCCACACGTATTGTACAGCAACTAGCGTAACCGAATACACAAACAGAGGAATGAATGCAATTTGTCATTTCTTAGTCATGTTTACCTCACTTCTTTGTCAAATCCAACAACAAATTAGGCCTTCGTTGCAATGTTTGCATAGTTTTAGGAAAGTAAAGACTTAGAAAGTCAAAATGATTTGCTAATTTGGTTAAGTTATTGAGTACTAGAATATGACTTGTTTTTACAAAGGTCATTTGCAGCTGAAAAGGAAAAAAATGTGGCGTGAATATATTATTTGTTTCTTTAGAAAAACAGTAAGACAAAATCACATTGTTCAGTTAAAAATTAATTAGCTCAAATAAGGCTGGATACCGATGAAAGGAATAAAACCAGCTGCCCAGACTATTAAATCAGGGGCAGATTTTAAAGTGTACAAATTATAGTTTGCTGCATTTGGCTGTTTAGTCTTACAAGTACACGTCTTTCTAAACTAAAACAGTGTCATGGAAAATAAAATTACTTGTATTTTCACAACATTCAAAATAAACATGTACTCATTTTCGTTAATCAACATTAATCACTTGAGAGTCATCAAAGTAGTTTTGAAAAAAAAACTAAATTGACCCTTTGTTGTGTTGTTTATCTCAGCTGCCTTCATGCCAAGTCCTCTTCAAGGATGGACATCCCTCTGAGCCATTAAGCACTTTGCAGTGAACAACATAGCCTTGTTGGCATGATGACATGATGATAGTCAAAGCCAAGCTTTCTCCAGGCATGGAATGGTCTTTTATAACAAAGTACATAACAAGGAAGTTACTGTTTATCCATATTTATGTTTAACAACTGCCATGCACCATGCCGTTAGCTGATTGGAAAGGTGTGTTTGTTCAAGCATCAAAGAGATTCAGGCATGAGTTGTGGGTGAGAGTTTTGTTGTGAAACCAGACATGAAGTTGAAGTCAGCAATTACTAAAATGCTAAGCTGTGACTGGTGGTATAAGGGAAATGAAATGTCCCTCCCTGAAAGTTCCACTGGGAAGCATTCTGTTGTACTTTAAAAATGTGGCAAGTTGCCTGTTACCAACTGATAACGTCCAAAGTTAGTGCTTGCCAACCATGTGTGTTTTCAGGCAGGCAGTCAATATTTTGTATTAGTTGATAGGTTGGCCACCTCACCAGTCTGTCACCATTCCAGCATCCCTGTTGTGTACCTGTCCAGTGTTTGCATTCCTCTGCTTTAGCTCTTGTTAAGCCTGAACCAGATTCAGCACTTTCTAAAAAACAAGACGATCTTTTTCTGCTAATATTAGGAAGTCTGCATGTATAATTTAGTCATATTTATTATTTACCAAGTAAAAAAAAACTTATAAGTAATTATTTATTGCTACTGAATTGCCAAAACAGACTAAATATGGGCAACTCACTGACAATTAGAACTAAACTTGACATCTGAAGAGCACCATTAGATCAAGTTAACATAATTTTAGAGATGATGGAGGAAAGAAACAGTAAATATTTAATGGCTTCTTCATTGTCGGTGGAATATGTGTTTGTTCAATCTCACAAGAATAGATTAAAAAAAAAAACAAAACAAGAGCTCCATCTCTAAAAGATAAACCCAAACTAATTTGTAAACCTGCCTGTAGACCGGTGCTTATAGTCTAATTATTTAAAACCCTTAGGGGGTGACTACACACAGGAAAAAGCTAAGCCTTTCTGCTTCATTTGTCATCCTAGTCAAAGTGATGCTGTATTTTTTTCTTTTTTTCAGCGGGGGCAGCTTGCTGTTACTTGGCAGCCTATAATCAGCCATCAATTACTTGTGTGCCCACCAGCAACATATAACTATTTACTGCAGTAACGTGAAGCGCAATAAATAAACAGTAACTTAAACACAAACCTAAAAGAATTACCCAGAAGTGTCCACTAATGTACTTCTAAGCTTGCTGTTTATGCATAAATCATATCCCGTCGCTCTGGCTGCGCAGTCCTACCAGCCCTGCTCTCCATTTCTGATGTTGACATTGCAGCTAGGATGGCCAGCCTCTGAGCTCATGCGATTAGACAGGAGGGAAAAAAGCTGAAATACCCCACAGCTTTTATCTGCACAGAGCTGAACTTCTTCCAAGTCAAGGAGCTTATAGCTGTTTTTGAGATTTGCACAAAGTACAACAGAAAAAAAAAAGCAAAAAAAAAGCACATTGCTTTGCAGATAATCACCACCACCATTTATTCTGTACTCACTGTATTATTTTATTTTTTTTTTTTACGTTTTGGTGAGGGTGATGGTGGTGTGGTGATTCAATTCAATTCAGTTCAACTTTATTTGTATAGCGCCACTTCACAACAATGTTGTCACAAGGCACTTTACATACACATCATTTCAAGCCAATTCATACATGTCCTATAATAGAAACCAACTGATTGCATCGAGTCATGACTTCCATCCAATCCCCCATCCTGAGCATGCATGAGGCGACAGTGGGAAGGAAAAAACTCACCTTTAACAGGAAGAAAATCTCCGGCAGAACCCGGCTCAGGGAGGGCAGCTGCACTTATTCAGGAAGACCTGCGGAAAAAAGGAGAAATAAGTTAGAGACGGCAATATTGGCATATATTTAAAAATTAATATATTAGAAAAATTGAGCGAGGTACTTCTCAGTGCATCAGGTAACATCCCCATTGCTACATAAGTAATAGATGGCTAGACTACCCATAACTATAAGAGCAATGAGCATAACCTGGACAGTTGGGTCCCATACATGCAGACTCCAACTCAGGAGATGCTCATATCCTAACTATAAGAATCATGAAAAAAGGAAGGTTTTCAGCGATTTCAGTGATCTAGTTACCTAGTAATGTCTAATTACTGGTCCACTGAACTTATATGTCTTGGGCATATAAGTTCAGTTGGACTGGGAGGAATTTGTAGCCTGCAGAAGGAGCCCCTAAAGTATCAGGAAGCATTATTTGCTCTGAGGTAACGGTGCCAATTACTGTATCACCTTCTCTTGCCAATGTGTTTTCTGATCATTTACATTTCCACATAATGCCTTTGACTAAGACTCTATGATTAGTAAATCACTGAGTAAGACTCAAAAAGCCATACAATTATGGAATCATGCTAATATGGTCTGTAGTCATTTTTACAGGTTAGCATACTGTATTATGTAATCCTCTCTCTATTGGATAGTTGTGGTGTACTCTACTGTGGACCATGAAACAGTAAGATCATTTCAATAACTGTATATTTGCAGACTTTATATCACTAGAATGTATTTTTGTGTCAACTATTACATTTTGAACATTACCACACAATGGCAAGTGCTTTCATTAAGACAGTGGGAATAAAGGGGGGATGTATTTGCCTCTATTGAAGGTAATGTCATTTTTATAAAAGTGCACATTGAGGTAACCAGGGTAAGCAAGCAGAACTAATTCCTAGATTTTTTTTTTCCTAGATTTTTTTTTTCCTTTTTGACTGAATAAAGTGAGATAAGGGGCTAGCATCTGGTGCTAACTGGGCCATGCTCACTCCTTGGAGGTCTGCATGTTGTGAGGTATGGTAACTTAGCTAAGGGCTAGCATCTGGTGTTAATTGGACCATGCAAACACCTTTAAGAGCTCTGGTGCACTTTCTTACAGTTGGTTGAAAGAAACATATGTCTGGCGTAAAGAGGCACGCTAACGCGATTTAATGTGTTTAAGCTTGTTGTTGCTGTTAAATTGTGGAACAGCTGCATGTTTGCAGGAATTCAGATGAGTATTCAGTTGTACTTGTTTGGATCTGTAACTTTAATAAATGCTTTTTTTTTTATTTTTTTTTTTATTTTTTATCCAAAATGGACTTCGGTTGTTTTCCATACATTTTACATGTATTCATCTTCAGATTGCTCTATGTGATATGAAAATGTGAAATATTTAAAAGTGTGTAATTATACTTTGTTTAATGGCCAGCTTAGTTTAAATTTAACTGCCTCTATTTGTACAGCTACATTACTTTTTGTTGGGATTCATAAAATACAAAATTAGAGATGAAATGTGGTTTATAATAATTTGGTTTGAATTAATTGTCTGTGTGTTTTTGTTTACTGTAACATATGATTCTTAATATGAATATAAATACATTCATTATCAAGTCTAGAGATAAAGTTTACAATTATTGAAAAGGGTAAGCATTTCAATACATTACAAAATAATTAAAAATAAAAAATAAAAAAAATTAAACAAAGAAATTACATTATTTTTGAACTCTGCCTACAATCGGATCAGTTTTAAGTTAAATGTTTCTCAGTCAACGGAAATGTCAGCAGTAGTCAGTGTTTTTGAGGGCTGTAGCAAACTTATGTTTATGGAATTATTTGTTTAGGTTGGTCACATTCATTCATTCGTCATATGACTTATGGTAAATGTTGAAAAATACATTTTAATGTCAACCTTAGATGTTCTGCAATCTGATAAAAAAAAAAAAAAAAAAAAAACTTCCAGGAAAATTTTAGGGAAAACGTTATCTACCAAAATACAGATTTCAATATGTCTAAATATCAAAGTAGGCCTGAGTGTAACACAGGCAGCCACATTTTTTAAGCCAATAGTAACATTTTTATTTATTTTCATTAGAAATACAACTGTTAAGAGGAAGTGATTAAGCTTTTTCCTATAGCCAGTAGCAGCATTTATCCTCAGTGTGCCGATCGCTTCAGTGAACAAAGTAGTGGCGCCTGTAAAGTACAAAATTATGGCGTTACACTTTATGACTGCTTGGACCGCAGCTTATGAAAAGTAAAACCCTTTGAGTTGAATATGCATTGTCATTTTTTTGTTTAGTTAGTTTGTTTTTTTTACTGAACCATGGCTGATAGCTTCACATAGTGGAACTGAGTAATTTGCTAGCAGTCTTGCAACGTGGTGAATCAGTCAGACTTGTCTGTTTTTGTCCATGAGTCATTCAGAGATGCACATATTTAACATGTGCTTCCCATTGTTTTGTTTTCATTAATATTGATTGCAGCAGTGAATTATATGCAAATTCTGCATAACCATTAAATGCACACTTGACTCCAGTTAAAGACTTTCCGATTGCACTCAGAAACCAGATGTAAACTACACACTAAATGATATACATAGGACAGTCTTTGTTTGAAGCATCTATCCACGCCACATGTACAAACGCAACTGACAGTATGATGTTTGTTCCACATGTTTGGATTGGCTTTGGCAAAGACTGTGTCACAAAATCCATTTTCAACAAGAAAGATTACAGAATGATTCATTGCATGCCACTGTCTACTTTCAGCGTAACATATTGGATGCCATACACTGTACAATATTGGCCATAATTTAACGTGGTCATGTTCTTACATTTAAATTTGAAATATTGTTTTTTGTCGCCTTTTAGATGAGTTGGCACTAGCTTCTGCTACTCCATTAGCAAACGCTGAATGAGGACTTCACTCTTTCACACAGCAACTTATCGCTACTGTGTAAGTTGCAGCTGTAGCCAGGAGCAGTTTTCTGTTTTTAGAATGCTAATGTCATTATTATATTATATAAAGTCATGTCTCATTATGAGGATATATACCGGGGGGATTACTGCTTACAATATTTATACACACCTCTAGCATGATGTGTTCACTGCATATATTTGTGGGCATGTGGAGTGTTTCCACCAAAGTGTATGAGTGTGACAAAGCCAGAGCGAATTTGTCTCGGCAAAAGTCAAACAGTAGTTAATTTGCAATCATTCCATAAAGTTTTTATTTTATAAGAGGGTGTCTTCAGGCAGATTCACTTATAAAGCAAAGTAAGACGAGGACGAAAGAAGAAACTGGTTGTAGTTGTCTGTCTTTGGTGATAACAGTGAGGAACATCCTCAACCAGCCAGAGGGGGTTTGTAGTCAGTTCTATTATTTATATGGCCAACCCAACATTCCACCCAATCTAGGGCGAATCGCTGTTATAACTGCTAAGTGTCACTTCTAAAACTTTCATTCCCCTTTTCAATCACCTCCATCTCGTCAATCCTCCCAGGAATCATCAACCACTCTATTTGAGCCATCTTTTGATTCTAAAGAAGTGAATAGTGCCAGGCCCAGGGCAGCTAGAAAGTGGCATCAAACCTCCCCAGTATACACCTGAGTGAGTAAAAAGGAACCAGGAATATCCGGAAACCTGATTAATTTATGAAAACCACCGAACCCCCAAACCTAGACTCTTGAGCATCTGTTTCCTCGTGCTTTTTACCTGTGATAGGTTATTTCATAAATAAATCCCCAAGACAAGTAAGAGTAGGGCAATGTGTCCGGTCACTGCCGGCTACATCCCAGTGAGTGCCAATTCTTTCCTCATGGCTGCAATAGGTGCAATTGCAGCAAGACAGCAGACACAATTTTATTCTATTTTGCTTGTATGTTGTCCTGTAAGCCAACAGTGTAGTTGAATGGGCCATTGGGTTCAGTGAATTGGGACCAGTGTGTCTGAAGGGAGACAAGACTTGACACTAGTAAGCTGACAAAGAGCCACATGACAACTTTTTCTTTTTTCTTTTTTTTTTTTTTGGGGGGGGGCAGGTTCATCCTGTCATGATTTTGAAACTCTGACAGTGTCTTATTTATGCCAAGTTGGATTGGTTATTTGGCTGAATGAATAAGTGCATGAAAAAGTAGGCCCCAGAGAAGACAGAAAGCTAAAAAATCATTTAATAATCAGACATACAATCTCTCCTTCCATGTCATTTTCCTTTTTTTCTCTTCTTTTTTTTATCTACATGGTCTTCCCACTTCCTATATTGTAGTAAACTCTTTCCGTAGCCCCCTTCTACACTGGCAAGCAATTGCACGTCTTATTCCATAGGAGAAAATTGTAACCATTTGCAAGCTGAAAGTTGTCTTTGTTGTCAGCTCATGTGTATTTTTTTTTTCTTTTTCAAAAGCTGAGACCCAGCAAGGGGGCCTTTTGTCTGGGCCAGCTCCTCACATCAGTTATAAAAACTATAATCGGTCCACTTTGGCAGCTAACCATGCCTTACTAACTAGTATTTCCTTTACTTCCACTCGTTTATCATTTTATTCTGTTTAGAGATTTGTACATAACCATTCAAATCATGCATGTATTTACCCTCTCACTTTTTTAGTTACTTTTGACAAATATCCCATAACGTCTTTCCTTGATGACATCAGGTTGTCTTCTGGGGAATTTACATACACATACACGCTTTTTGGTTGTTGCATTCATTTTGCACCTTTTGCTTTGAGGACTCTTAAATCCGTCCCTTCAGCTATAAAACCCCTTATCTGAAATAAAAGTGATGGGGAACACATGTTGTGAGCTCCACAGTCTATAGTGGTTTAACGTCATATTTAAAGACACTTTACACCAACTTGCAGTAAAGAATGGCATGCCGTGTAATTGCTTTTTTTTTTTTTTTTTTGGGAGGGAAAAGTGAAACATTTCTAGAGATCCTCCAGGTTCTCTCTCTCTCTCTTGAGACTGGCTTTACTGTGGTGCAGAGACTTAAAAAAATAAACAGGGATGCTAAATGGAATTGTATGCATAACTGGTGAAGAGATAGAATGAAGTTATGCAAAAAAAACAACAACCTTATTTTGTCTTTTTAGCTTGTTCTTGCAGTAATCCTTTTGTTACCCATACAAATTACAATTAATGTAAAAGTTCAAACTTTAAGGCTTTAGAGGTTGTATCCAGTAGGAAACAGTTTCGGAACTAAAAGACCAACTCCCTTCATCTGCTTATGGGATAGAAACAAAACAAGCAGCTGTTTTTATGAAGCAATTTTGTCGCAGTGTAAATGATGACCCTCACAGTGTGTGGGTTAGCTTGGTCTCATGCTCCAGTAGCTAATGTGCACTAGTCCATTGCTGCAGATGTTGTCCGCATGGGGACTGGAGCTGAGGAGTGACCAACGGAGCTCAGCAGGGGGACGGTGGACAGTGCGTTCCAGAACAGATGTTTCCAGCCTTTGTGCATTTGTCATGTGAGCTTTAATCTGGTCAGTGAAGGGCATTAGAGTACACTGAAGGCAAAGGGGATAGATGCTGCGTGCACAGGGACCCCAGCTGTCAATGGCCTTGAGAAGACCCCACCAACCCCAACCCCCTCTCCAGAAATTCTAAACACATTCCCACATTCAGTGCCCTCCCAGTTAAACCCATCCTCATATACACACGCAAACCAAAAGCCACACAAGTCTGTAATTGGCTGAGAATTAGGGCACAGGATGTATTGTTGAACCTGTAGAGATTATGCATTATGCTTGAATCTGTAGAGATTATGCAGAGCTGGGATATTATGCCTCCATTTTCTCTGATTGCCTCTTCATATTATTTCCCTGTCTGTGCCACGCTGAATATCCCTCTCATTGTATCCTGCTTCTCTTCCTTAATACTGCACCCATTCTCTCCTCACTTTCCTCACTATTTCCTTCTGTTCCACTCATTCTTCCTCTTCCTCTTTCCCCACTATTCTCTTTTCATTCTCTCCTTTACTCCCTCTCTCTCCTTCTCCTCCTTAGGGCCTCTGGCTGTCTCCCCACAAGTGATGTTCTCCTGGCCAGATGATGCATGCACATCTCTTGTGTCTTCTTGATGCTAACTCACGTCGACATTTGCACGGCATTGTGGGATTCTGCTCTCGGTCATATTTCATGTAATGATGAAAATGATGATGGTGATGAGGATTCAGGGAGGGGTGTGGAGGGGGTTGCTTCTATTTTCTGCCCTTGTCTTTTCTTCAATATCAATCAGCACAGTGTGATAAGATGGTAGATAATGGGTGGTCACAGAAGGTGTGGGAGCTTGCTTTGCTTTGACTTTGGGGAAGCGTTTCATTTTTCTCTTTGTTCATGGCTCCTGAGGAACAGCCAGTCTTACAAACAGTGGTCTAACTTTATGGTCTGTTTTGCATTTTAAACTGCACACGTATTGGATTTTTTTTCTTTTTGCTTCGCAGACGATCATGTTCACTTGAACACTTTGTTCCAATGAAGCGACAGGAAGTGAAAATCATCCCTAATAGGATAGCCATTTTCTTGCAAGGGTACTAACAAGGAAAAATGTGTTCTGAGCAAAACCAAACTGAGAAGGAAACAGTGAGGATGAACACATTTTGGGGAATGGAGGAGGGGGGAGCCATTATTGGATGAGTCCTGGCCATGGCAGACTTTTGGCCCTCCTACAGTGTCTCCTTAAATGCATGAGCAGTGTGTGTGAGAGTGTGTATGTGGTACTGCTGGTTGTGTGCACGTTTTAGAGACTTGCCGGCATGCAAAGCTGTGTCAGTGGATATAGCATCTATGGATGAGAGATTTCTTCACAGTCTTTGCTACACCCTAATTAATCTTCTTAAACCTGCTAGGCCTGTCTCCAACACTCTTACACATCAGAAAAGCCAGCTCCGGATCCAACCAGGATTTTCTCCATGGATGCTGGTAGAAAATCACTCCAGCCTCACATCTGACAGCTTTCTGTCAGTGTGCAGAAAAGCCTATAGAATAAAGACAAACACACACCTCATCATTTCCTATGATGGATGTTGGATGGGGGAGGTTATCACAAGAGGTCATGAAACCCCAACAGACAGGTTGCTGGTTTATATTACCAACCTGCCTGGGCTCCTATTTAGATGACATACACATCGGTAGCTAAAAGATCAAGCAATTTATCACCACTATTTCCTTAGCCTTTTCCAGGTGCAATCAGGATATTTAAAAAAAATACCAATAACTGCAAACCAAAGTAGAATAGCATAAGCTGAAATCAGACCCATTCTTTAACGAAAGCTGTCTAGACTTAGCTGAAATCCAGCTTACTCATCTAACTACATTCAAGTCTGCCGAGTAACAAGCTCTTAAAGACTTTTTTTTATATTGCAGTCTAGCTTCCCATAAAACCGGTGCATGCTGTTCTGAATATCAAGTCAGAGCTGAAGATAAGGTTTCAGGGTTTTGGTTGCACTTAAGTAGATTACAGTGGAACGACTGGTGAATGAGGACTCATCACTGAAGCAAAATGAAATGTCCAATAGTCTCTTGGCAATGGGGCCAACCAACACAGCATGTTTACAGAAAGAGCGGAGCACATTTATTAACAAAATGAAACAGATTCTACATTATGATTATTCTCTAAGGTATATTTGACAGAAACAAAAAAAAAAAAAAAAAAAAAAACGTCTGCTATCCATGCAACCTCTACAATGAAGACGTAGGGTACATTCTGGCCACCACTGTACATTGCACAGGATTTTCCCTCATTTCCAAATATTTCTTCTTCTTTTATGAAGCTAAATTAGTCAGTTGAGATTATGTATTATTTACATTTTTCATAAATTATTTGAAACAAGGTATCAAATACTGTTAAAGGTGTGGAAAAAAGCTGGATTGGTGAGATTTGGCAACACAGTTACAATGTATTAAACATTCTGTGGTTAAATCACTCTTAAATAATGTGAATAATGGTTGTATCTAGATAAAAATAACAATGAGATTGATTTAAGAACATAGTTTGTAGTTGTCCCTGATGCAGTGTGGTTAAAAAAGACAAACAAGACAGCAGATGCATTTTTCATACTGATTACAGTTTGCAACACAGTTCCTTGGTTTGATTAGTTAATATCAGCCACCCATTTAAGTGCTTTTTAGTTGTTTTTTTGTTTGTTTGTTTTGTAAGTGTGTGTGTGTGTGTGTTTGTATGTTTTTTTTTGTGAAATGAAAAATCTCATTTATCATCCATGTGTTGGATCACATTTTGTCCTTGTATTATAGGCAGGGAACACAGATGCAGCCCTTTATTTTCTGGTCCTTAACTAAATTAATTTCTATTTTGAGGTGTTCCACTTTACTGAGTACAAAATAGATGAGAAGATTAACAAAATTAATCATGTTCATGTCATTTCTTAAACTAAAACACAGGGTTGTTTTTTTTTTTTTTTTTATGGATTTTACCGATGTATTGAACAATATCCTCATCTACTTGTGTGGTGAAATAGTAATAGCTTCACGGGAGAAACTAATAAAGATCAATTTTATTCTTCTTCCGTGTTTTTTATATTTATTCTTTTATTTTAATAAGATTTTATGAAGAAATTTGCAGTAAAAATTACTGCAGAAAAACTGGAAGAAAATGGGGGGAAAAAAAAAATCATTTGAAGTGTCGTAAAAACAGGTTTCATGAAAATTTACACATATTGCGATAAATCCATCGGGGGTTGTAGTCTGACAAAAACTGAGCTCACATCACATTTAACATCAAGAGCAAAACCTTTGTAAAATAAAAATAAAAAAAAGCAACTAAAGAATGAAAAAAAAGAAATACAAATGGTATGACTGGACACTGTCAAGAGTTCAAAATCAGAGTACAATTGTAAGTTAAATGTCCAAGAATACAACATTTTCTGCCCCATTTACTGTCGCTCATCTCTCTGCGGTCTGTCTGAAAGCTAAGTCGAGTAAGATTATTTACGGAATATGTACTGCAGGCATGTTTTCGTGAAGCATTACTGATTTTCATATATTATGTCATCATCAGAAGTCCAATATTGTCTATTTTATTTTTTGCTAATGATAGCCCAAAAATGGCTGAAACATGCTCCCTTTTGTCATGTGTTTGTCATCAATTCTCCACCGTTATTTGTACTTTAACTGGGATTATTTGAGTTTATAAATAATATTTAGTCAATAATATTTAACCCTTAACCCTTGCCAGCAGAAATCAGCATCACAACACCCACAAGCAAAAGAAAATATAAGTGAGTTTTCTTTGCTCTTTTTAACAAAGAAAAACAAAGAAACGGAACGTTTAAATACTTCTTTTTGCTTTTTTTTTTGCTTTTTTTTTTTCACAAAAACGCATCAAAGACATGTTTGACGTAAGACCATAAATGTCATACACACATCAGACCTATTTAAGAGACTCTTACAGAGTTTGACATCTAACTCAAAAGTCAGCTAATTGACCATTGATTTGAATGCAGGTGCGTTGCAGCAGGGAAACTCTCAACACTTGTAGGACTGGGGCTCATGAGGACCGGAGCTGACCATCGCTACACTAGATAGCAGGTAGCTGCCATGTTTCAGCAAAT
The DNA here is from genome assembly GCF_933228915.1 of Telmatherina bonti. Classification (NCBI taxonomy): domain Eukaryota; kingdom Metazoa; phylum Chordata; class Actinopteri; order Atheriniformes; family Telmatherinidae; genus Telmatherina; species Telmatherina bonti. The sequence goes on along the minus strand of NC_136628.1, from coordinate 27,065,732 downwards.
GGGGTGGTGTAGTTTAGGTCAAGCGCCCATGATTTTTTTCTGTAAAACATATTCATTTTATTTACATCCTCCCATATTCTGTATGTATATTGCTGTGAAAATGTCTTAGATAAACACGAGCAGTCAAGGGTTTGGACACACATAACCGTTATGAATGTGTAGATGTATCCAAACCTTTGACTTGGACTGTACTTTATGTAATGTACTACATACCCTGTACTGTATCTTTCATCACTATGTTGTTTCTTATTCTACCTCCCATTTAGCACACTTGTACTTGCATATTTGTATGTTTGTTTATTTCTTTTTCTTTTTCTTAAAATTTACCAAACTGTTTCTGCTACAATGAATGTCACGTGCATATTTTTTTTACAGTGACAGTAAAGTCTTTCCCTTATTTATTTTCTGCAGACAACACCTACATCAAATTACAGATCCAATTTGATGTAGATTCCTAACTTAAAAATATTTCTAAAGACTTCTTTCCATTTTGCTATTTTTTAAGACTTCAGGTTGAAGTTTTATGTAACTCTACTTCCAAACAGTTTTGTTGTAGTTAGCAGCGTCTTCTTTTCTATATTCTTTTCAAGCATTCACAATTAGCCTATATTGAATAGTGCCAAACCAGTCAGTGGGAACCAGTAATGCAAACCATCCCACAGCAAAGCTTATATAAAGCTATCCTCTAAGAGTTTTATTAATGAAGGGAAAATAACTAGTGTTGTACTTTGATCTTCATTCAATAAAGAAATACAGTGTTTTTTATGAGTCATGCTATCATAGCACCCATGCTAACCTTTCTAGAAAGTGCTGATTGTTGACCGTATGCCAAACAGCCTGTCTGTATCTTGCAGCAAAGGATATAAACTCTTCTGGTCTGCTGTACAAACTGCTACAAATATGTGATATGAGCTCTGGGAAGATGATTTCTCTTGGGACTGAGGTGCTGCGGATCTCACGGGAACCCATCTGCCAAGTTAAACTAATAATCTCACCAAAAGGTTAAGGGAGCCTTTTTTTTTTTTTTTTTTTTTTTTTTTTTTTAATCTAATCATGGCAATTAATTTTAATTACACTTTCTTTTTCTTGAAAAGAGCTTTTATTAAAACAGGTGATGGCCTCTGTTTCATCATCTTTGATTACGCCTATTTAATTGGACAGAAAGGGAGAGCTGAGTGCTCCTTGCTTTGAGACTATTCTCAAGGTAATAATAATTCCAAGGAAGGTTAAATGTCTGGGACTAAAGGTGAAGTTTTATTTGGGACTTTTATTTAAAACCATAAGCTGATTGACAGATTTTTTTTCGAGACAAGACTGGGTCTACTTGACTTTAATGACAAACTTTGTATGAGTGTATTAGTACTTGTAATTATTGTATGATTTATTTTAATATCTTTTAGTAATGTAGTAAATGGGTTTTTAAATGGCAATCCACCATATCTCTAGCATTGGTAACAGGTGAATATTGTATTTACTTAGTCAGGTGCAATAATTTATCTTCCATATTAGAGTCAATATTTCTTTTCAGGAAGACTTGAACATGTAAGTTTAATCTTTAAGAATGTGTCCTCTTTGCCCTCTCTGTTCGGCAAAGGAAGTGATGAAATATTTCATTGTTTTTGTCAAGAACTCTGCTTGTGCAGCACAAAACATGCTATGATTATAGACTGTAGATAAAGTGACATGACAATTAAATGTTAAAGAAAAAACAGACTTTAATGGTCTCAGTTTGTTAGTGTGGCAGCCTCTGACCACCATCGTTCCCTGTCAGCTTGTTTGGATTTGCCTCAAATAACCAGCGTCTGTCATGACCCAGCTCTGGCACAAGTCAACCCGTCTGCAGTCATCCATACTGAATGCTTTTCACCATCACTCTTTTTCTTATCTCTTTTGCATGTTTTATTAGATTAATTTTCATCTCTCTAAACTATTTAAAATATTAAATTTGAAATGACATCATCATACTTACTCAAATCCCCTGTGCCGCACTACCACAATAACTAGAAAAAGGGTGTAAATATTTAGTTTTCCTGAAATGGGTTCATTTACAATCTTGCTCAGGCTCGCAGTGACAGGAAGTTATAAATAACCAAAATAATTATTTCCGCTCTGCAGATTTCGTGTCACTTAAGCGTGGCTCTGTTTCAGATCACTTTTTCCTATGAAAAGTGGATTATTAGGATAATTTAATGTGACTTGACACAGGATATCAATGAATTTTTAATGCTCAATTAAGTAAACGCTTCTCTCATTTGAAAATCATATCAAAGCAGACTTTTTCCATGAAGCACACGTGGCTTGTCCGTTCTGAAGTCTCTTTTTTTAGATCAGTAATCAGTTTTTTAATTGTTGGAATACCCTGACTCCAGAAGTTTACAGATCTCCATTACATCTTGCCTTTTAAAACTGGCTAATATTTTGTAATTTGCCTGATCCATTGTTACTACATTTGATCAATAGTTTTACTTTTTTTCATATTGGAAATCAGTTCATTTGGTTGCCAGTGTTGCTTTGTCCACCTTCTGCAGCCAATGCTGCAGAAACAAGGCTGCATCTCCAAATATAACCTTGTCATAATTCTTGAGGTTGAAACCAGCAAACAATCTCAACTCCACCTCTATTTCCTGTGTCCCTGTGCAATATACTGCGCAGCCTGATCAGTAGGTTGACTTTTCTCAGATCACACACATACACACACACACACACACACACACACACACACACACACACACACACAAACACTTCATGCATCCACACTCGCCGCAGTCTTGCTGCACTGACAAGCAATCAGATAAATTATGTTTTAATTGCCTTTGGACAAATACTTAAGTAGAGAAATTCCAACGCCGTCCTTCTCCTTCTGTGTTAGCTCAATTAATCCCTGATTGGAGGTAATTGCTTGTGCAAAGTTTATTTCAAAAAATGGTGGCTATAAAATAATCTGAGCATGCTCCTTTATGTTGCTTTCCTGCCAAACAAACCAAATATTTGACGAGAGGCTGTCTAATTGCCTCCTCCCTGCCTGCGATTAACAAGCACAGGCAGGTGCAAGTGATGCCGGAGTGTGGTGGATTAAGATTTATATTCATGCAACATGGATTATATATATTGACTATGCTATACTTGTCAATCACTAAATCACCATGCGCCAGTGAAGAAGTCACATGTGCTGTTTTTCAGTCATTAAAACACTCTGCACTGGCTTCACCGGGGCTATTAGAAGCTGTTAAACAGGCTGAAAAAAAAAAAAAAAAAGCTAATGATTAGAATGCATCTGTGGAATCTGAACTTCATAGCACCGCATTTAGCAGCACTTAATTAATCTTAATGGATTCTGAAATAAGCCAGCCAAACAAATATCTTATCCATAAATTACTTTTCTCTATTCCATGCTACATGTTGCTCCAAAGCACTCCCAAGGGATGCTTCAACACCCACAAAATTAATGTATATGTGTGTGGAATATGTCTGCACACAGACACACCTACAGTAAAACACACATCCTCTCAAATGGAAGGGAATTACATTTGCCACCATCAGCATCTTAAATCAACGTCTTTGCCAGCTTCCCACTGTAATAATCTTTATTCTGTGCTTAAATTTGTCTTTACTTGCACCATCATTTTCTGCCTGTCGTCTCATCATGAGGGAACAAAAGGAGTCGGAGAGACAGCACCGGCTCAACCTCAGCTATTTGAAGGGATGCCATTTAAAATTCTCTTGCTGAAGTTTGAGTGAACAGTTTCCGTAAGTGGTGTTTGCAGGAGCAGTGTTTATTTGTTTGCATGTGTGTGTGTAACACTTGTCACAGCGTTCTTATCACCTCCCCACACACCTGCTTCCCTCGAAGACTGAGCCTCCCCTCTTCTCATGCCTCCTCATCAAAGCCAGATCCAGCCGCAGTTGTCGCTTCCCTCTCCCTGCATGCCTGCCCCTCCCCCTTCCCAGATAGTTTGGCTTGTGTTCAACCACTACTGCTACCCTTGTATCAGTGTGTTGTCCAGGCAGTCAGACCTTCCTGGTATCATACCATCCCTGAGAGGAAAATTCATGTGGCATGCCGGATGTACGTGCGGGTGCTGGAAGTCTTGGAAGGCCTATTAAGGATTAAGGAAAGATGACAACTGCTAAAAGCATAAAGCCTCAAGTTGCTTCCACTGAAGGGGAAGGATGTTTTTATTCTCTTCTGCAAACTAAATCAGAGATTTTGACTACCTAAACACGGTGACATGTTATAGAAAAACATTCCTGATGACAAAGAACTTGACAGAAGCATAGTTTGTGTTTGAACTAAGGGAGGCATTAAAATGATTTGTGACACTTTACAATAAAACTACAAGTCATATACTTAAGTAACGCGTAACGCATGATGAACTAATGCATTAATTAATTAAGGCTTTATCATGAATTCTTGTTGCTCATCATGAACTAATAATGATCTTAATGTTGAGTCGTATGATCATCAGTTGATTAATATTATTTTACTGTTAATTCAACAAAATCTTGACAAATTTGCCAGTTTAAATACAACCGTATCATTTAATTACCTGCTAAAGACACACTCAAAGAAGTTTACTTGCCTGACCATGGACATGTAAAAGTGCTTGGAGTGATTATTAGGATTTTAAAATCACTGCATTGTTGCAGTCCATTGAACAAAGATGTGACACTAGTAAATATGAAAATATTTTATGTTCAATACATAGCTGCTTTAAAAACAACAAGACAAAAAACAAAGAAAATTTCAATCAACCTTGATTAATAGTGACCCAATGCGCTTTTACAATCCATGTTCACTCAAGTGAACTTATTTAAATGTGTCTTTCATAAAAAATAAAAATTAAAAAATCAGTAGCAAGGAATCAAATTATATGTTTTGATATAAACTGGCAGATTTGTTGACATGTTGACGAATCACAGGGAATTATTGATGAGCCCTTAGGGGTCAAGTAATCAAATAAATCAACACTGAGATCATCATTAGTTCATGATAAAGTCTTCAATAATAAAAGCATTAGTTCATCATGAGCTACTGATTACTTAAGTATGTGAGTTTGACCATTATTGTAGTGTTACCAAATGACCTAATTAAGCTTTCAGTATTTTACTTTTGTTCTTTTGTTCTTTTGCCTTCAAAAACAGTGATGTTCTTTCTATGGAATGCACTGCATTGCTGACATGTAATTTAACCTGGAAAAAAAAAAAAAAGTCCTACCTAATTAAAAGCAATCTGTGTGGGTGGAAAGCATTTAATTTGGTTTCCAGTCAACCTTTGTGCTCTTATAAACAACAGTATTGTCTGAGCCACAAATGCAAAACAAATCAGAAAAGAAGCAGGTTATGTAAATATATGTAAAGGTATTCTACTGGATGTAAATGTGTTTCTTAAAATCTAGATTATTACACAATGCAGTTTTTTTTTTTTTTACATGTGTGCTTATTACAGACAAAGTCCTGACCTGTGGTACATTAGCCAAGCTTTAATTTCTCTCCTGCCTGCTGTTACTGTACATACAAAATGATAATGGTAATTTTGTCTTGCATTTCCCATGACTTTGGCAATCTTTTATGCTTTATGTTTCCCTACACAACACTTCATAGTAGTAGCAATCATGCTCATTTTTAATTAACTGCTAAAAGTGGGAATGTCTTTGGGTTTGTAATTAACTGATACTGAGGTTTGAGTATATTGAAAGAGTGAAATGAGAATCTCAATTTCTTTCACCCCCCCTTGAGGCTTGGATTTTAAGAGCAATGTTGTTATGTCTCATTAAGCATCTAGTGCAGGGTTATTGCATTCAGGTCTTACCACTTTCCCGATTGCTTTGATAACAGTGTGTCTTTTAAGAGATTACGTTTATGCCACTTCCTCGCCCTTTTTTTTTTTTTTTAAATAATGAGTTTGTATTTGTCCAACTCACCTAACAAAAGCTGCAATTTTCTAGTCACTGAAACAATGTCAAAGTCAGTCATGCATGTAATGTAAACAGTCCTTCCTCCAAAGCCCCCTGTGCCAACATTTATGTGTGGTGTGCACCCCTTCCATCACCCCCACCCCCCCCGTATCCTTCCAACCTCCAACCCCCCAGCTGACTGCTACGTCCTCCCTAGAGAGCTGCAGCATTAATAACTGTAAGTGGATAATGCTCCAGCTCGAATTCCGATCAAGGTTTAATAAGAGCATGATTCAGGCGGCCACTGGCAGCAGGAGGTACTTTGTGTGTGTGTGTGTGTGTGTGTGTGTGTGGATTTGCTGGTATGTTTGTGTGTCCTCACATAAGGTATAAGTGTATTACTGCTGGTGCATTCAAGGGCTTCAGTGGTCATTTCCTGACCTTTTTGCCTCACAGCAACACAAATGTTAGGAAGTGTCACATGGGTGAATTGGTGTCAGGGTCAGGCTTTGGTCAGTATATAAACTAACAAGCAATTTCATGGAAGAAAGGCCACAAGCTAATATTGTAATCTGGAGGGGAGCAATACATCTGTGCTCACACACCTGTGCTCTTTGTGGCTACAGACAAGGATCTTGAAGATATGTGTATCCTATGTATATGTGTATCTTTCTTTTTAATAATTTTGGGGTTACCATAATGTTTACACACATAAATATATGTGCAACACTGTACAGCTCTGCAAAGGCTGTGCATACTTTCCACTTCCACCATCGGAGCATTACATTCAATGCAAGCGTCTTTTCGAAAGCCAGCTTTTAAAAACAAGCAGACTGATAGGCACTGCCGTATAGAATAACATTACACAGCATGAGAAGTAAAAATGTAATGCAGCGTCACTTAGAGGCATTTCAGAATTATTAATGTTTTCTATGTATTATGTAATATTAAGGAAGTCACGGGACAATAGAAGAAGAATCATTATTCATGCATTATTTTTTGCTGAGAGCCCAAGCCATTAAATATGCTATCTGCTCATTGCTATTACTTCCAAATGCTCAGAGAGAAAAAACCTGACTTTGACATCTAATCCTCTTACCCGGAAGAGGACTAATGCACTCAGAGTATATGTTGCAGTACGACTGACAAACAGATCCATTTTTATGTGCATACATTGAACGGCGTAGCAGCCTATCGATGAAAGGCCCAGATGTGTCGTCTCCCTTATCTCTTTTGACTTGTTTCTGCTGCCCTCCTCTACATCCCTCCACTCAACCAGATGGCCTCTCTCTAACCGAGCATTGACACCAGATGTGCAGTTCCAGTGTCGACACAGGGACCAGCTGGGGTGTGTGTGCCAGTGGTTCTCTTTATGAAAATGGCTGTGCTGTGTGTGTGTGTGTTTGTGTTGTTTACTGTGGTTCAGTGGCATGTGACAGTTGGGGAACGCTCTCTGTGGGTGAGGGTTTTTTAGAGTGAGCCACAGCGAGTTGCACTGCAAGCTCAACTCAGCCGTGTAGAGCTTAAAAGAACACCTACCAAGGCTGGAACAATAGTGCGATACATTTTATACTTCTTTTTCCTTATCTGAAAAGTCTTTTACAACCTCCTTCTTCCCTCTCATGCAGAATTATAAATTCTTTCCTAACCTATTTAGCAGCAAAGGGGATCACCAGACTTATTACTAATTCAAACATACTGCTCAAACAAAGAAGTAAGAGTACACACTGTATGGGGTAGAATTTGGCAAGCTTTCACTGCTTGCACTGAAACATGTTCATTTTCATGAATTATTGCTCTAATTTTGATTGCTCACCGATAAAGGCGTGGTTGCAAGGTAACACCATAATGAACATTACATTGCGATAAAACCTCAAGCCCCCCGCTAATGAAGTTGTAACTACACGCTGCGCTCTGTCATTTGCGAATTTGCTCAGAAACAATTCATTATTACACATCATTCTGTTGATCAATTAAATGATAAGGAAACAAAGAAATAGTGTTTGCTTGGCAATAATTCAGACAGCTTCCATATGATGAAGACGAATCCACTAATTGAAAATATTTCGGGGTGGAAAAAGTAGTCCGTTTTTTAAATGTGTAACAAAAAAAAAAAAAAAAAAAAAAAAATTAAGAAAAAAAAAAAAGATAGATACGGAAGCCTACCCCTGTGATAGCCTCGTTATCTGAGCTGATTATGTTTTGCTCTTATCTCCTAGAATGGAGGGTATGAAGGAGGTAGTTTAATACCTTCGCCAAATGGCTGACGAGGTGGATGAGATTCTTCAAGCTCGTGAACAGCTCCAGAAGAGGATTTTTTTGCACTTAAGAGATAAATTGCAGGCTTTCGCAATTCTTAAAGGAAATGTAGAGTTCGCTCACCTTTGTATCATCAAATTTTTAGCATTTTGCTGAGAAAGAAGTGCTGTAGCCATGTAAGATGGAAGGAAGGAGAGGTTCCAAAGAATTTAGCTCATTAAGTTCTGTAGGGACAGAGATGTGGCTCCAGATTGCAGAGATGCTGCTGTAATGTATGTGTGGACCTGTATATGCATGAATGGAGGTGGTAGCAGGGAGGATTTTATTAATATCAATGCTATTATCAATTCTGTCTATCAATTCCTTTATCGATTCTTGCCCCAATCTTCAGAATAAACAAGAACAAAAGATGGAGGTGAGGTGTAAAAAGACTATTTGATACCTAAAAATAGTAAACTAAGAGTTTTTAGGTTTTTGAAACTCAACAAAAACTATGTAAATACTAAAGCTGTGACAATATGCTTTTGTCCCAGTTCGATTCAATTCTGATTTCTGTAGGTGTCGATTCAATTTAAATAGCGATTCTCACGATTCTTCAATATCGCTGATTTTTGTAAATTAAAAACAATAAAATAAATATGTACAAAACTTATTTTGCTCATCATTTTTCTTCATTTCAATTTGGAAAAAACAACACAGTAGTCAGAGCATCATTGTTTTCATGCCCAAGAAGACAAGACAAGACCAAGATAAATAAAAAGAATAAAAATGAAGTTTTATAATTGATTATTTTTATTTATTTGAAAAAAAATAATTTTTTTTAACACAAAAATCTATTTTAAAATTGTGAAGCAAAAAATTCTGATATTCGATTTTTCGTTTAGATTTCCTACCACTAGTAAATACCATTATTCAGACAAATAATATCTTTAAACTGAAATGGATGCAAAAACTACTGATCTGGTCTGAAAAAGCAAAAAATGATTCTTCACCTATTACAAAGCTCAACCAAGAATGCAATAAAATAACCTTTGATCAGTATATTGTGGTGCCTATTAATGCGATTATTACTGACACTTTCTGACAAATTCACCAGTTGAAAAAATGAACGATGCCTTAAATCCAATATTTGACTTATGATTGTATGAAACAGTTTATCCAGCTATTACAACAGGTTGGTGCCCCACATTTATCATTTTATTAAACAACTAAACATTGTGATGTTATTGATCTTATGTACACGGCTAGACACAGTTTCTCCTCTCTATATTGCTTATGGCCTGAAGTGTATGCAGAAAGCGTGCCACAAAAGATGCTCCCCACCCAACATAACTGTTTTTGTTAACACTTTACCCTGAGTGTGGCTTAAAATACCAACAAACCCAAATATAGCTTGTTAAGGTATCCACAAAGGATATAGATACACACCTACGGCTATAGGTGAGCTAATTGCTACATTAATGAGCAGCTAATCACCTGCAGATAGAGATACTGCTGGAAAACTCAGTCATTCCATCAATTTGACTGCTAGATTGAATTAAAAGACAAAGAATATATTATAGCTGCACATCAGGCAGAACTCCAGGAAATACTCTGCTCCACTCGCATAAGGAACCCTGAGCGAAGTTCCAGTTAGGCTGCGTATTTCTCCACGCAAGAATATAGGCGTGTCCTATGATCTATTACGATTAATGTTTTTTCCAATGCAGACATTGACACTGGTGCGACTGTCATGTATCACAGTGTACTGGTAATGTACATGCTCTGGATATTCTGCCAACAAACATACTTGTATGTCCAACAATGTTTATTTGTTGTCAGTGAGCTGGCCAGCACCTGAATGCAGCGACGGAGGCACTGAGAAGCCAGGTGGCACATGAATGCTTTGGAAAATGTTGGAACCGGTTCCTGAGTGGAACCAGTTTGTGACTCCCATGCATAACTCAGTGGATTTTTACTGATTGTTTTTATGTTTCAGGCAAAATATACTAAGATAAAATCATGTGGGGTTTTTTTATTTACTTTTTACTGGGACATTTATCTGACATGATTCATTTATGAAAATAGTAGTTAAAGGTATTTCGTTGACCAAGAGAAGCAAACCAAAGTAATGCACAGGTTAATGTTACCCCTAGTCTCACAGGTTATGAAGCACTTTTCTATTACAAAGTGCTTTACACAGTAGCAGATATAAGTAAAATAAAGTAAAACAACTTAAAAGCAATACAACAGTACTAATATAATTGTGTGGCAACAATTGTGTCAAGTAAAATCAGTAGTGTAAGATCAAATCAGGAACGGCTGTCAAATCAAAGTATGGTTTAAGAAGAGAGTTAAAAGTAACCACTGATTTTGGTGTCATAATCTTCTCAAGGACCTTATTTCACAGTTTAGTTGCTTTGACCACAAAAGCACCTCTGGTCACCTCTGGTCACCTATGGTCTCTAGCCGTGTCTCTGGAACATTAAAATATTTCTGCCAGATGATGGCAGACTTAGATAGCTCTAAAATTTCAGATAAATCAAAAGTGAAAAGCCACAAAGGACTTTCAAAAGAAAGATCTAAAAGTCAATTTTTAAATAAACTTGAGAAAACATGAAGAGTCAACAGGAGTAATATGTTCTCATTTAAAAAGGCCATGGCAGGAGTCGGTTTTCAAATATTAGGTGATGAAAATACACCCGTACAAGTTATCTTGCAGCATTGACAAAAAGTCAAAGCACTGTCAAACCAAATACCAAATTTCTTTTACATGTTTATCAAAAACACACAACTGTTTTGGCTTCCAACCCAGTTTCAACTCTGTGTTCATGTTGCTGAAATATATTTTTGCGAATTAAAATCCTGCCATCAGACCCTACCTGCTACTCTTTCAAAAGATTTTCTGACTAGTCGTTAGTTTTTATTTTATTTAAAAAATTACAGGATTACAGGAAAATGCTGTATGAGGATCTACATATGTAGTAAGCCCATTGTGAGAAGGTTAGTATGTTTTGATATGGTTTGACCTCACACCAAAGTTAAGCATGTTAGCAAGATAACAAGTGAGAAGTCTAGCGGGGAATGATCAATGAGACCCGGCTCCAGCTTGCTTGTGACCCCTATTTTGTAATATGCTGTATAAAAATTAATGAATTATTGAATGAATCAATGAAAACCTGTTGATAATGTCAGCATTGCAAATTTATTACGGTTCATGTTTTCTTCAGGACTCAGGGAAGGGAAAGGTACCTGAGCCAATTGCGCTAACTCCCAGTAAATTTAGCATGTTGCTAACCATCAGAACTTTTAAATCACTGTGCATCCCTTTAATTTATGTTTTTTTCATCTAGACATTTAATAGATTTTATATATCAACAAATGATCTGGTTCTACCACGGTCAAAGAAACATAACTTGCACAATAAATAAATAATGAATAAATAAATGAATTATAAAAAATAATAATAATAAGTTGAAGACTTACAAAAAATATCTAAGCTATGGTAACTTCAGAGTAGTTAGAAAAATCTAAATGATTTCATTCCCCACCTTAAACCCAGCAGCAAGGAAAAAGAACAAAAATAAACAAACACTTTGTACCTAAATATTTCTTTACAAGCAGCTTTTTCTTGTTATTGTGTGTAAGTAGAGCTTTTTAAATGTGGTTTTGCATCCTGTTGTCTGCAAAGTGATGATGCTTGTGATGAATGCTTGAACTCAAAATAGTAAAGTGTTTTGCCTTGGGATTGAGATAAACATACAACATTTTTATGTTTAGAAAATCCACTATTCTTTGGCATTTTTATCCATATAATATCCATGTAAAGTACAATCAAATACAGGCAAAACAGTAAGCAAAAGTAGAACAAAGATTGAGCGTAATTCACATTATTTTGAAGCAGTTAGGTGCTTAAATGCATATAAAAAAGTTCACAGCTCCACAAAGCTTTGTGGGAAAACAGTTTTTGTGCATATTTTATGCAAAACTCAGATTTTATTTTTTTTTTGCTTATGGTGATTTGGACTGAATACTGTTTTTCTGCCCCAACAGCTGGAAGCTCTGTTAAGTTTGTACATCTTCTGCCTAAAGGTTGAGACCCAGAGGTGCCCAGTAAAAAGAAAATTAAGAAGCAATGCAATAACTTGCATGGTTTTCTGTCTCTGCAGAGAAACGATAAAAGGAAATTCCTTCAAATGTATATGTTGTTAATTTCCCATTCTTTAGCCTGGTATGCTTCTATATTGGTAGGCATCATTTCCAGTACATTTAATGTAAAGCAGGTTTTTATACAGCAGATGTTTATAGATTATTATGATCACATTTACACCCGCAGGCAGTGCAGAGTTTTTAAGTCAGCTTGTGTGTCTTTAGGCTATGGGTGAAAAACAGAGAACCCAAAGGAGATGTACACAGAACCAGGAAAAACATGCAAACTCACTTCAAGTCTGGAGTCTTGTTGCTGTTTGGGGACAGTGTTCACCACTTAGTGCTTGTGCTGCTGCACTCTTCTTTTTTTCCAAGTTCCATTTTGAAACATGGCTTAACATTGGGATTTTATATAGAAGTAAAGTTAAGATAAAAAATATGAATATTTTAATACAGAAATAGTTCATTTAAATCAAAGTGGTAGTGCTGTATGGCTGCACAATGTCCAATGTGTCAGCATGAAATGTGACTCCTCTGCTGCCATGTGGATTAGTCTCCTGAGCGAACTGTGAATGCAGCTGTGTTTACACACATCACTGCTTCCAAAAATGGTGGGAAAAAAAAAAAACTGAAATGCATACATTTACCTTCACTTCAAAGATGTAAAATACTTCAATGAAATAAATAAATTTACACAATGCAATCTCACTTTTGACACTGACTGCTGCATTTATCAAATACATGTCAGTGTTTATAATAACAGCATGCTATGCCAGACTGGGGCTCTGAAAATGAAAACATGAACCAGGTACTCTTCACACATACAGTAAGCCAAGTAATAATTTGCTGAGGGACTGGACGCTCCAGCGGGTGTGTTGTTCCACGGTGTCTCATCAATTACATTCCCTGAGAGAAAAAGCGGGGCTGTTTTCTGTTTCTTCGGATGCTGGGGTTAATGGTGCTTTTCTCAAAAGCCTCTGCCACCAAGTAATTGGAGCAACTTAACAATCATAAGTGCAGTCTTTGTAGTGCTGGGAGCATGGGCTGAATACAGCTTTATTAGGCAGAAAAAGCCGACTTGTATTGATTGACCTCTTCTTCAGTCTTTCATTCCTTCCCCATTTGACTTCTCCTATCTGCTCGGGTTTTGTTCTCCAGATTAAAGGAAAATGTTGCCAAACATCATAAGACAGTGATGAGAAGAGAGTATTTTTTTTTTTTTTTATAATGTTTTGGTTCATTTTTAGTGTGTTTCAAAGCTGCTAAATGTTTAGCTTGAAGACAAAAGGAAAAAAAATGCTCATTGGCGTTGGCATTTGTAAGACATGTTCTTATAAAATTCCAATGAAATGAATTATTTCAAAGTGTTTGAATATGAGGGATTTTTAACTCTGGCATGTTCCAAGTAGGTTTGTCTCAGCTCCACTCTGACTTTACTGGTAATAACCCTCTTCAGAATTTTATTTCAATATCAAACTGAATTCTTGTTCAGTGTAAACTGACTTAAACAAGCTCAACATAAACATAACATACATTTGCAGAGTTTTTCACCTTTAATACCGCATTTTTTTTGTTTGTTTTTTTTCCTTTGCAACTGATACTCCAGCAATAAAACAAAGAAAAAGAGGCACATATCAAAATATGTTTTGTTTGCAGTCTGTTTATATGCTATGGGGTATTGCTAAATTTTTCCTATCCAGTGGAGACAGGATTGTCAGTTTTCTTACATGTTGCACCTAGAGAATACGGCTTGGCATATTTGTCCACGCTTCCATCTGTCAGTCATTTATTGCACATCTTACACTCATGACCTTTCTTCTTACTGATACGTGACACAGATGCTGCGTTGTCTATTCCTCTCTCTTCCTCCTCTGACCACAGACAATTGAGTTTGGCACATGGCGTCGTATGCAGATCAGATAGTAAAAAAAAAAAGAGTCCAGGCTGGCTCCAGCATGTCAGCAACAGAGATGTGCAGCGCTTCGTCCTGCAGAGTCAGCCTTTCACAGCAGTCATTTCCACCATGATTTAAGGGGTTATTGCACTCCCCAAAGGAAGAGTAGCATCCCTGCGTTGTTTGCCACAAATCATCAGAGGGAGCACTCTGAAATGAGCGATGGCGAGTCTGTTAGAACTCTGATTGACAGATTACAAAAGCGTCGACAAATATGATTTGATAAAATCAAATAAAACACGGGACTAGAAAATCAAATGAGTGTGATCCATCTTTATATTGAGAGCATCTGAGCTAACCATGTGGATTTGTCTCATATGCAACGTGTTTACTTGCAGAGCTGTGTGCTTTATCTTTCAGCCTTCAAGAGGATTTTCTTATGATTTTCTTATGAGTTGCCATATAAAGAAGCAAACAGAAGCAACAGCACAGCTTTATTTATTGCTTTATTCAGTATTATGAAGACATGGGCATACTTGCTCTGTCTAGTCAAACTAAGATACTTTATATGAAAAAAGTATTTTTTTATTTTATTAAAAAAAAAGGACATAAATGTTACAGGACTAGAGGATAATTAGAAGTACCGCATTAATTATACTAATAGAACTTGTGTCATTTATTTATCTGTAATTTTACTGCTCTGAAAAACAACATTTATGTTCTTTTCGTTATGACTGTGGTCATTCTGGCTTCCGGTGTGTTGCAACCCTGATGAAACTTGAAAGAAAACAACGTCAATACAGCTATTTCAGGCTTTTGGTGTGAGATTGCAGCAGAGACAGTAATATTTAGTCAAAAGTCTTCTGGTGCACCACAAAGTCTGTGCTGTTTCGAACTGCGCTCCAGCGCTCACAGATTCCCAGCTTATCATGTCTAAAAGTGAGCATCAGACCAGTCTGCTGCCTTTAGCCCACTTGGCAGCCTGGTGGCTGTTGCTCATCTGTCCCCAAGCCAGTGTGAGCACATCACCGATCTGGACCAGGATTAAAAGACCTAATACTAACAGCTGTGCTGAGATTAGCCATTTCAGTATTTACAGTTATTTTGTCAACCAGCACACCACACACACTGCTCAAATAATGAACTGTGATATTTGAATTTACTCATCTGTTTGTTTTAATTCAGACCTTGCCATTATATTCTCTCTCTCTCTCTCTCAAAAATAACGAAGACATGCCTATTAAGATGCAGGAGACATAGTTTGGTGCAGATTGACTTGTTTGATTGAGTTGGAGAAGAACGATGGGACCTACGCAGAGGTATGTGGATAAACAGAGCTGGCTGAAGAGTTGGAACGAGTCTCCTCCTTTGTTCCACCAAAATGTAAATTATGAATATGAGTGGGGAAAAAAAACAGATTGAGACAAAGAAAGAAGATTGTGCAAATCTCCTCAGCTTGTGTTCATATGATTGAGATGTTAGCTGTGAATCTGTTTGCGCAGGTACCTCCCTGTGTGAGTACCTTTCGCTATCAATGCATGAATATGCATGTGTGTTATTTACACATGCATGCAGACTGATCACCTCATAATGATGGACAATCACAGGAAGATTAGACTGATTGTTCACGGCTTTCTCCTCATGGAAAGGTCACAAAAAGGCCATTTTCTTAGACTTCTGTGAAAGCATCTGAGTTGTGAAGATGCTTCACATCTTCAAATCTTGGGAAGTTGTTGGAGACAGCAGGTCAGCAAGCAGCAGCTGCTCCCTTTCAGTGCATGCCTATGTAAATAAAGCCTACGTGTCGGGTGGTCCTGGGCTTAGCAGGGGGTACGCATGGGTGTGATTAACAGAGATTTTGGGTGAATAATCTTCTAAGCTGCTCAGTGGAGCATCACTGTTGGGGGCTGATGGATGAGATGGGTGGCTCTTAAAGTCACCAAAACATGCACCTAGAATCCAATTCTCCTACATGGAATGACTTGTGACTTTCAAATGCTTGATTAGAGTCTGATCACTGGCACTGTGGAAAGTCAGTTTTGTTCTTTTAATCAGTGATCCAATAAGAGACATGGATTACTTTGTGCAATTATTATTCAGAAAACAAATATATACCTGATTCATCCCAAAGTTCAATAAGAATTCTTTTCTGTTTACAATGAAATCAGATGAACGAGGTCACATTGTCTTAATATAAAATTTAAATTAATATTTAGATCAAGACAGATGCGCATTTACTGACCGGATATGTTTAAATCTGCAACAAGCTAATCTACTTACTCATGGTCAAATTAACAAATTAAAATAAACACAGACCCACATTTATGTCAATACTTTGTTATGTTTAAGCAGCTGTGACTTTATTTAGTCTCCTGGAATATGAATACAATTGAAAAACCAAGATAAGGCAGGTTTTTTAGTATGACACGTTTTAGATACAAGACAGTTCAAAGTTATTTACATAAAGCATTCAAAGTACTACAGTGGAAGGGAAAGAAGGAGCATTAGAAAGTAAATAAAAGAATAGAAATACAAACAAAATCCTATTAAGACAATTAAAATAGTGTGCTAAAATCCTAATAAAGTCATACTATTAAAAGCAGGCAACAGTCTATATACATTAGGTGTGCAGGCGTGTATCAACAAGGTTGAAAGAGGGAAGAATTTAAAGAAGAGTTCCATCTAACCTGACTGATGATGGTTACTTTTTACCTGGAGAGGTTAGTAGCATGTCATGGGGCTATCACACACTCATATCTATCCCAATAGTCAGTTGAGAACCACAAATTAACCCATACCCCATAATTAACTCTTTATACCGTTGAGGTGGTTTGGGGGGGACCATGGATGTGAAAATGCATAGAATCCCTTCTGGGTCACATTAGCCTGGGGTGCTACACTCATATTTGACAATTAAATTTCATTTTTCACATTTAAAGATCAAAGGTCAAATTAGTGCAATCAAAGCTGCAAAGTCTACCTTATATAATTGCTTAATGCGACATTAACACATTAATTAGTTTGTCTTTTAGACCCAGAGCCAGCAGGAGTGCGGGAGCAGTGCCTCGCATCGTAGCTGCAAGCATTTTATTCAAATGCATTCACACATATCTATATGCTATCCAAACATGCACATATTGTGGGCCATCTGTATGTGCCCATGCAAAGAGGGATAAAGCCAGGATGCTGGTGGTAAACACAGCTCAGTAACCATCTCCAGTGGCCACTGTGAGATGTCTTTGATCATGTTAGATGGTGCAGATGTACAGATGATCCCAGG
>NC_136628.1:26948277-27043277 GCF_933228915.1 Telmatherina bonti | reverse complement strand
GTGTATCATTGCCGGATTGCATATTTTTAGATAGGCCTTGTAATTAATGGATAGCTTAATGGATACATGAGACATTTTTTTTTTTTTATCCAGATAATGGATTTTGTGATTAACTGCCCTGTCTGCGCAGAGCTTGGTTGTGTTTTGAAACATCACCTCCTATACCGGCATCAATTGGCTCTTCTAAATCCATGTATTTGCTACCAAATGGAAATGATTTTCTTCATTTCAGTCACCCAGAGAGCTTGGCAAGCTGAGCAACACGCCTCAAGATCTCAAGTGGGATCTTTATGGATTTGATGTGATGGTGAAATGATGAAATTCAGCTGTGGAGTGCTGTTTTAGAGAGTCTTAAGAAATCAGAGGGTTAAGATGGAAAACATAGAAGCTCACAACAACTATATAACCTTCCATCCTCTGTTAATCATATCAAGATTTACTTTACTTTTTGTTTTGTTTTTGTTTTTTGACAGGCCTTATTAATAAAAAAAAACAAAAAAAAAAACACTACTAGATATAACAAATTTAGCAAACAGGTTTATTTTCATCTGTTGTCTGTGACCAGGTCAGAAAAAATTTGAAGAAATCAATTATACATCAATCTAAAAACCTATAAATCAAATTCCTCTCTGTGTATAGCTATTTGTATTCACATATTTTACCACCCATTGTGCCATGAAATGAAGTCCATTTACAAATCATTCTCCCTCTGATTTGATAAATGTAACAGGCAAATGGTGAGTCTCCTGAATGCCTTGTTTGAATAATTGAGCAGTACTCAATCAAACAACATTAGGCAGCAGTGGCGGCCGCCACCGTCTGAAATAATTACCACCAGACAACAGACTACACATGGATGCTGCCTCCACAGGGGGTTCCTCATTTGAGAACAACAGATTAGAACAGCACCACCTCCACCCGATGTCTCGCAAGTCATTGTGCGTACCACCCACATAAACCTGCACAGGCCTCTCCGGAAGCAAAGGAAAAGACGGAGAGAAACCAGAACAATGTCAAGGTTGTCGGATAACTGCCATTAATGTATACTGTCAGGCCTGAATAAATCACAGCCACGGTACCAACACTGCTGATTATCTGACCCCACCTCCACAGCCTTTCAAATTGGCAGCGGCCTATTACCCAGAGACTCGATGTAATAAGTTATTCACTTCCAATTTCTTTCGACATGATTCACCATGTACAGAATCAGTCAGATACCACAGACACAAATGAGTGAAAAAATCTTTAGACAGTAAATTAAAACTTATGAAAGCAAATGGCCAACATCTAATTAGTACCTGCAGGCAGGCAATATATTACATTTGTTTGCATGGTGTTTTCAGATTATTGTCAGAGTTAAGAGGTCCTACTATCAGCACCATTTATGAGACAATTCCTTTTCACCTCCTTGCCTTTCTGTAATTGGAGCTTACTTCATGTCTCCAATTATCTCCAGCGCCTCCTGTTTGTGTCTGAGTTGCATCGTCTCTGGAGACAAGCTTTACTGTTACAGAAGCATCATCAACACAAGGACAGGAATTTAACTGGTGCGCTTGGGTGAGTGTAGCTGTGCCGTCACAGAATGGGTCACTAACTGTATAGTACAACATGACAGCCAGCTAGGCATATGTCCGTGCCAAAGTGCTGTCTGCAACTGAGACTCATTTACAGCAGAGTGTGATTGACAGCTGGGCCAAAGGGCCGCTGGCTGCCTCCTGATTTCTTTTTCACTAGAGGTGTCCTCTGGGACTTGGAATTCACGCTACAGTATATCAGCAGACTAGCTTATGGCGGTAATGAGGATGAGAAGCATTCTGAACAACGTGCCAGATTTTTTTTTTTTTTTTTTTTTGCTTTTCTGAGTTTTACAAACTCTCATTTACAGTGAGATATAATTAACCTCACTTGTTTTCATTAATTCAATGCAGACAAAATTAGAAATGACAGTAGCTACATTTTATTCAGAAGCTGCTAGCTCCTGCACAGAAAAGAAAAAATAACTTTAATATATATATATATATATATATATACTCCAGTGTGGTGATTGTTGTCATGCACTGCACTTTATTATGTAAAACAGCAAGACTTTTCAAGCAAACAACATGTCATAAGCTATTAATGCAAAGATGTTACAACTCGTTGCAGGATCCAAATTACAATCTCTATTTTTAACCATAATCCAGAAGATGATGAACAGTGCTGTCCTTCCTGCAGCTTCTTAAAGCACTCGCCTTTCTACTGATATTTGAGTTAGCAGTTGTGACAGAATTAGGAAGTTTTGAAGCTTTAACCTTTTAACTTTGCAGTAGCTAGCTCATACATCTGTTCAATATGCATACGGATGTCTTGTAGTGGAGCTGTTTGACAATATCGACAATTAAGGCACAAAAATTCCTGCTGTTGATAAATGAAAATATTGAAAATAGGTTGGAGAAACTGTTTGGAATTCAAATGAACCAAAAGTGTGTAGATGGGACATTAAAAAGGCATTATGTCTCCTTTTTTTTCATGTGGCATTTTTAGCAAAAGGATCTTTTTTGATGTTTGGTGGAAAGTAATCGGCCTTCTTCCAGCTGCTGTTTTGGTTCCTGTTCGGGAATTATGGAGGTTTCTTTTTCAAAACAGACACTGCAACTGTGCAGAAACATGAAGTGTGTTGCTCTCAGTGAGGTTTTCTGACATGTTTTGTTTTTTTTATTTATTTATTTTCATTCTTGCTACCAAATGAGACCTTGCAGCTGTTTTGAGTGTTTGATCCTCGGTCATTTGTACATTCTCTTCAAATTTGTATATGCTGTGGCACAATCTCTTTCCATGAAAACCAAGGTCCAGCTCTGTGTCCGCTGCAGAGGACAGACACATTTTATTGCTGCTTTCTTTACCCAAGGTTTCAGAAATAAAACACTTTCAGACAGCATGTTATGAGGGAACTAACTCTGTTTATGCTAATCTGATCATAGTTCAATTTACAGCACATTTACCATCAGCAACTGCATTTGCAGATGTCAAGTAATTGTTATTTTAAAGCCCATATTGCATTCTTTCATACGCTGCCGTCTTAGGTGATTTTAAAACATCTGCAGCTTGGACTCGGTGTGTGGTTCAGCTTATAAATGTTTTCACTGAATGCAAGCTGCTTATCTTTACCATGTCAGAGATTACATGCAAGGCTTTCACTTTTGTGCCAAACTTGGACATCCAATATTATTCTTAACCATAACATTCATTTTAATGCCTCTGCACTGGGGACAACTGTGCTTTGTGCTTCAGGGTTGTCTTTTCTGCTTGTTCTCATGGAGTTGATATCTCCTGAATGCCTTGAGGGAGTTCTATTTTTTTTTTTTTTCTTCAAATTTTGGCATGAAAGTGGGAAGTGATTGGAATTTGATGGCAAAAGGTCAAAGGTCATTTTCACCGCAACCTCACAAATCTTGGTTTTAGGCAAAGCAGAAGTTTTTCTCTGCTAATACTGAGAAAAATAAAACTAAATGAATAAATAATAAAAAATAATGATAATAATGATAATTAACATTACTTATTTGGGACAAATCATGTCCACATTTTAATTTGCTAACAGACTGAATGGGTGGCTCTAATTTTGGGCTCTCACAATAAATACTTGCATAGCTCTTTTATGATTCTTCTCTTTTCAGCTTTTTCTTTATTTTAACAGACATAGATTTGAATTTGATACCTGACCAGTTAACAGCAGCAGAAAACTGTGATTCTAATTGTGATGGGACAACAAACATGATCTGCCCATAACTTCATGTCTATGTTACTGTCAGTGGGTCTAAAGCAGGTGTTCTGTAGAATGTCGAGGAATGAGTTTTGAAGACACTCCAACAGGGTAATTATTAAATTACAACAAAGGTGTGAAATATGTTTTTTGTTACACATTATACCCAGACAATGCATGACATACCTGGGGATTTGAAAGACTAATACTGTTCAGGTAAAGGTGAAATGACTTGTAACCCTCTAAACCCAACTAAACAGAATATGATCCATTCTATGGCAGCAGTGGCAACAGTGCAGTCCACTGTGCTGGTTAGCTTTTTGACATGGTATTAGAGACGTCTGACATCGATAAAAAGTCACAGTATTTCACACTTAAGCCTCCTGTATTTGGCATTGTATACATTTTCAAGTCATTATGTACATTAAACATGTTTTCACTCTTAAAATGTGCTATATTCTATCCAGGTGAAGGTGCTTTTATTTTCACTTCTGAATATGTGTAACTGTGTCTATGCAAGTAATTATTGGGATATTATGTTAAAACAATGTTGTTAGATTTTCTTTCATAAATCAGTTTTAAAAGAAGGAATTACCATTGCATGATTCTGCTTAAATGTCGTATATTTATGATTTCAATGTAGTGTGAATGCTTCATACCTCCTGTAAATTTTAGATGAAGGTTTGATATGCTTAACTTTTTGTGAGTACCCTGACTGTTTGTATATTTAGCCAATAACTTTACTTTTGCATGTGTAATGGTCTGTTGATTTAGTTTCATTCAATTTCTTTTCAATTTACTGATCTTTCATAGTAATACTACAGCTTGAACTCAAGACATTAGCAAATTTATAGTCCTTATAGGCTGACGTTGCTGACATTATTGAGGTAAAATTATACAACTGAACAGTTATGTGTGTTTGTCTGAAACTAAAACATGTACCTGTTATTTGATCACATTATTGGACTCATTGATACCGCCAGCACAGCTTTGGGGAAATTTGAAATGTACCTGTGTAATCTCATTGATTTTATAGGACTCCCATGTAAGATGTTTAGTCTTAATTTATGTTAGATTTGTCTAATGGTTTCCATTAGACTGTTATATATAAAGAGGTTTTTAGAAAATCCCTTAATCCTACTAAGATGTTTCCACAGTGAAACTTATCTGCTTTAAATCACCGAGTTCATACCTTCGCCCCAAGGGGCAAGATTAAAGACGGACAAATTGCAAAAGATCCAGAGAGACACCTACTTAACAGAATTATCTTTTGACTTTAACATTAGAAAATGATGTTAGAGTTCAATGAAATTCTGACGGTTTGTTCTTGAGAGTGACTTTCTGGTTTCCATGATGCAACAGCTGAACTGGAATTAAAATGTAAACTTTCCACTTAAGTGTGAGACAGTAACAGTAACAACCCCTGCTCTGTTTCCTTCTTCTTTTTTTTTTTTTTTTTTTTGTCTCCTAGTATTACGCGATGACTTCAGGCAGAACCCACAGGATGTGGTGGTGGCGGTGGGAGAGACCGCCAGTTTTGAGTGTCAGCCTCCGCGTGGGCATCCTGACCCCACTACCTTCTGGAGGAAAGATAAGACTCGTGTTGACCTCAAGGACGACAGGTTCACGGTGGGTTAATCCTCAGGAGGGAACTTGTCTGTTTTCTTGTGTAAATCACACCCTCAGCCTCACTTCTTTTTTTTTTCTTTTTGATTCAGTTCAAAATACTTTTTTTTGAGTGTATTCATATTATAATTGCTTTTTTTTCTCTTCAGGTTCGAGGGGGAAAGCTGACAATCTCCAACACCAAGAAGAGTGATTCAGGGATTTATGTGTGTGTGGCCTCCAACATGGTAGGAGAGAGAGAAAGCGAAAAAGCTCAGCTCTCAGTGTTTGGTAAGAAGTCTGTCATACACTCATTGCGTGGCTCAAACACTAATAGAGCATGACACTTTTCTCCAGCATTTACTCCGCCGTGGCACATACAATATTTAACCACTCTGTCAAAAGTATATTTAGCAGCTATTCTGTGTTTGCTGCCCACATTTAGAAAGACCAGCGTTCGTGCAACGGCCTGTGAACCAGGTGGTTTTAGTTGACGAGAGCGTAGAGTTCAGGTGTCAGGTCCACGGTGACCCACCACCTGCACTTCGCTGGAAAAAGGAGGATGTGGATATTCCTCGTGGCAGGTGAGGACTGTGACTGAATGTGTGTCCACATGTATGCATTCATGTCTGTGTGAGAGTACCACTAAAGGCAAAATAAGAATTATTTTGCACTTTCAAAAAGAGGAAAATTCCTAGAAGACATTATTAAAGATTTTTCTTAAAGGCTGCCTTTCAATTCCCACCGTGTAACACTACATGCATAGTTCACGCAGACATTTATGTTTACCGTTACGCATCAGCCACACGAGATTTCGCACTGGTTTGAAGTTAATAATGTCCACTTTAGCTGGAAGGGGGGGTTAATTGAATTATGTGGTAATTTCTGAAGCCAGTTTAATGTGTTATTACACTGGATTGCATCATCCTGCTGGGGCTCATGCGGTTCGGTCTACGCATGAATACACACATACAAGTTATATACAGACTGGTTTAGTATCAGAGAGATGATAGGGAATGCCAAATCCCATTTAGTTATGCAGTCACACTTTTATTTATTGCCTTGAATGTGAAATTTCATGGCCATAATGTAAAAGTGATTATAAAAAAAAACTAAAATCTAATTACAGATTGTGCTCCTTGAAATGTGATAACTTTTGGAAATGCTTTCAAGACAATCAAATACTAGATAAATGAATTAAAGTTAATGGGAAAGACAAATCAAAGAAAAATAAAGAATAAAAAAACATAAAACTGAACACCTGCTGCAGGACTTTACAGCTATAACCAAGCAGGTTCGTACTTCTTCATGTCCCGTATGTCAGTGTATTAAAATGCACTGTGAGACATAGTAATTACTGCCAGTCCGTCTGTCTTGCAGTCTGTCTGCATACCTACGTTGTGCCCTCCACCTCGATACCCCATGACTCGAGAAACATGTCCTACTTTTCGACATACCTCGCCTCACTTCCCTCCTTCCACTTCCTTCATTCTTTTCCGAAACCCCGCCGGCCTCCTGGGAAGTCTGTATCTGGGTCAGAGATGTGCTGTGAATGGAGTCCTCACCAGACTCTGGACAGACCCCACAACCCCCCGTCGATATTCTGTCCACACCCTTTGGAAACATCTATTTCGAATGTGACTTTTTCTCACCCTTTTCTGCCATTTCTTTGCCTGACTTGTTTCCCATCTTTGAATCAGCATGGCTGGCTAGACGACTTCACAAGATATCTCGTGCCAAAAGGGACCCCAGAGAGGGAGAGCCCAACTCTTTGCTTCTCAGCTCATTCCGTTTGTGGGCCCTCTGAGCCACTTATCTAAACTCTGCTAGCTGAGATGTTTCTCTCAGCATAACTGCAGCGCTGATGCTTTACGATTGCTTCGCTGGTGGATACACTCTGATGCATGGAACATCTCTATGAATTAGTCATGTCTTACTGCTTGGTTCATTCATCAAATTCAGTTTGTCAGACTATGCCACTCCCTGACTCTCAGATTGTTTGTCTCTTTTTCCGACCTCTCTCCTACATCCACATGCTTTCTCTCTCTTTAATGCACACACACATACACACACACAGCAGCAGCAGCAGCAGCAGCAGCTATACTGCACAGCCCACATTACAGTGGGTGGCTTCTCTTTATGAATATTGAAACAGTGGAATAATCAGGGTTCCAGCTGAAAGCACCTTTCATTTTGCAATGCCTTCATCTTGGTATAATTGCTCTTCCTTTTCCACCATTACAGCAACTGCCTGAGAAAGTCTGTTGTAACACTATCAAGAATGACACATGCTTCTTAAAGCCTCCGGTCTTAAACGTCACATCTTCACACAATACACAATTCATGTCATTCCAGCCTTTGTTTTGTACATTTACTTCATGATATTGAGTTTGATTTGTTTCAGATCAACCTGACATGTATCATGACTTGCTGTTCCGGCTCTTTTTCAATCTCTAGATATGACATTAGGTATGAAAGAGAGGACTTCCTGCTGAGGATCAAGAAAGCATCAGTCAGTGATCAGGGAACCTTCACTTGTATAGCAGAGAACCGTGTGGGTAAAGCAGAGGCCTCCGCCTACCTGACTATCAGAGGTGGGTAACTGCAAACGGTCTCACATGTGCCAAATCTCATAACCCTTCAGGATGGTTTTGCGTTTTTATCCCAAAGTAGACCACAATACAATCAGCATTTTATTGCCTGCTTTATAAATATTATTACTCCACTGTTGAAAATCTGAGCTTGACCTCAGCTTATTATTTTTTTTCATATACCTTACTGATGTAGCTGATCTCCAGCTAAGCTCCATATATGAACAATTTAACCTGCTTTAAGTAAACTTTTATGACCTCTCCTGGAGGAATAAATTCCCTGTCCAGGCTATACACTGCAAATTCATATAATATTAACAAGAGATGCTGTTTCATGAATAAAGCTCACAAATGAACATTAATGTTGATTTTTTTTTTAGTCAGATTGCCTCTGCTTTCTTTATAGTATACGTTTTTTTTTTTTTTATAATATTTTATAAAAGAAAATACTCATACAACTCCCAGAAACACAAGCTCAGTTAACTAAGAACATAGTCTTGACACTCAAACCTATGATAAACTGTCATACATGGTGGGCATCACAGATCTCATTCCATTTACATTTTCATTCAGGTATACAGTAATTATAATACTTCAGACTCTCCTCTGCAAAAGATCTGTTTCATATACTGTATATCTGTTTGATTTACAAACAGATCCGTCAGCCATGTGAATGTGCTATTTTTTTTTTTCAAATAAGTAATGTGTCAAAGTTTTTGCCATTGGTTTCCCTCCCCCCCCTCCGTTGATGTTTTCATGGCGAGGCCCATGCCATCACCTACATCGGTGACTGAGCATCTCCTGCCTTGTCCCTAAACTTCATGGATGGAATCCCAGCTCCACCTCATTCATCTCTGATTTTCATTTCTTTCTTTTTCTGTCCCTCTGTTCTGCTCCCTCTGCTTTCCTTCTCTCTGTGTTGTGTGTCAATGTCACCCACACCATTGTTGTGTCACCAGCTCGCCCTATTGGTAAGTAAGAGCTGCCCCATTGTGCATGCGTTGCATCTCTTCATGTTTTCAGTCACACACATGGTCAGTATGAACGCGCTGTTGTGGCATTCCACAAGCACAGTCATCAAACTGATATGACACATAGTTTCTATCAGCCTCTGACTCTTTCCAAATTGCTACCTCCTGCTGGCTATTATGATTTAGCTCGAAAACCTCAGATGGACAATAAGGTACTCTAATTAGTCTGTATCCATCATTCATACTTTCTGGCAGTTGGATGGATGGCTTGTGAGGCTGGCGGAGTAAAGAAAAGTAGTTCTAAGTAGTTATTCGAAGAATATAAAGCACCCAATGCATGAACCCTTCTAGATTGCAGCTGGAAATTGACTCCAGAATTTTTTTTTATTTTCAGTTGCTTTGATAGTAAATCACACTCAAAATTATATGTCACCAATGTTTTTCCATTGTATTATGGTTTTATTTTTATGTTGAAACTCAGAGGCACCTCAGTTTGTGGTGCGACCCAGAGACCAGATTGTGGCTCAAGGGCGAACCGCTACCTTTCCCTGTGAGACCAGGGGGAAACCTCAACCTACCGTCTTCTGGCAAAGAGAAGGCAGCAAGGTGAGGATACTGGTTTTGATGCATATCTGTAAAGACCCCTGCATTATAACTGTTCTAAGGCTGCACTGCTAATATAAAAGGGAAATTCTACACACGCTTAAAGAGTAGTAGCTTATGATAAAGATGTCATAGATAGACAAGGAAGTTACTGAAAGGATCAAACCAGGGCACAGCAGAATGTGGTTATGGTCCACATATATATATAATAATGAAGTGGTCATTTATCATCTATCTACACTGCTCTGACAAGCCATTTCACTTAGGAAGAGACAATGTCATGTGCTGCATTAGCGTGATTAGACCTAATGATAGCAGGCTAATGTCCTTTCCTGCCCATCAGCTGGTCTGCCTGGGGTGCAGAAATGCACAACGCTGATGCCTCAATTTCATGTCCATGACTGCAGGTTATGACAGCAGGATTATCACTCCGGTGGCAAACTGCCGTTCATACCATAGAAGAAAAAGACATAAACCCACATTTTTAACTAAATTGTACATAATTGCTGGAATATTAAGTTAGGAAAAAAATGTGCAGCAGTTTTTTTGTTTAATATCTGTTGTCACCAGAAATTAGAGCGGAATCATTTATTTACTAAGAATGTTGTAGGTTTTGGTAAATCAAGACATAATGTGTGTTTGTGTGTGTGTTTTTTTTTTTTTTTTTTTTACTTGTAAGTGTTCTCCTGAAAGGCTAGGTCACTGCACAGTGTCACATATAGGCCAGACTGAAACTACTCAAGAGTCAAGCAATGCCCACACAATACAACACTGTGCCACCCGCATGAGAGAAAAAACAAAACACACACACAAAAAAAGAGGAAAAATTCCATTTATTTCAAGCAATTCACCCATGAATGGGCAGTCATTCAACAAAGCACATGCAGAAATTTCTGTGGAACACCATATTTAGCTTGACAGCAGCCTCACTGAAAGCAAGCCAATGCTGAAATAGCATTGTAAACAACATTTAAAGCATTTGAGGAAAATAGACAGTCTGCTCACACTTAGATAGAAATATGCTTGACAGTAAAAAAAAAAAAAAAAAAAAAGGAACAGTCTTACTTTCTTATTTAATTTTATTTATTTATTGTTTGCAATTTCTTCCATGTTACGCCCTGTAGGACCTTCTGTTCCCCAATCAGCCAACACAGGGGGACAGTCGTGTGTCTGTGTCTGTGAACGGAGAGCTGACCATCTCATCTGTGCAACGCTCAGATGCAGGGTATTACATCTGCCAAGCCCTCACGGTGGCAGGCAGCATCATGACCAAAGCCCAGCTTGAGGTAGCAGACGGTAAGTTGGGATGCGAAAGCACGTATTGCCATCCTCTCACACTGGGACAGCAAAAGAAATCTACTTTGAGAATATTCTGTGAAAGGAGGCTTCTGTTTTCTTAGCAATCCAATTGAATTTGCAATTTCCCTCTGGGATGAATAAAATATCTTGCATTTAGTTTCATTGCATTTAAATCCGGCATCACTGCATTAATCACTACAACACATCCATCTCCACCTCAGTATTCCATTACTGACGATATAAAATTGGACAAAGTATCAGTTTATTTTCATACATCACTGACAGAGTGCATGGCTCGGTTGTGGAAATATCAAATAAAGCATTTTGCATAATTTATTTAACTGTGGAAGAATATAAACAGCTTGCATTATGAATAAGGATGTATAGAAGTCTGTATCTTACCTGTATTTGTTGCGAAGCAGTTTGGTCTTTATGAAACACAAACACAAGCTTGCGGCACTGCAGACACAGATTGACAGTTTACAGCTTACTAGCATAGATTTGTAGGTTTGATAATCTAGTCACCCCAACTCACCTCTTTCATTTTTTCCTCTCACTGTGACTGAAAAGACCAAGAGTCTCTAAAATAAAATTGTCTACTTTGTGGAGGGACACTTTACACTTTTTTAACAAAGCTTTAATGTCAGCATTAAGTGCTCAGCCGCTGCCAGCTGGGAGCTGTTTATGCCCCTCTCTCCATTTGTTTCTTGGCTTTTTCTCCCACACATTATTAAATTAACATCTGTTGAAATGTTTTTCAGAGAGGAAATGAGTCCTGTTCAGTCACTCAGAGGAGATGGATCAATATCAAAATGTTAGGTGCAGAGTGTGAGGGATGGGAGAAATGCCTTTGACAGATGGCTGTAAACAAAGATGGATAGACGGTTGGCATGATGCCCGGGGGAATTTTGGAAAGCTTGTATTTCTAGCGTTATTTAAGATTGGAAGATTGGCGAATATAGGGGTGTTCTCTAAGGTCTGCCAGTGGATAAAAAACTTTAAGGTTCGGTAAGTGGAGTATTCCTACACCCTCAATATAATTATCCGCTTAAAAAAACTTTCTTTCTTCAGCTTGCAGTTAAAGCTGCAGTTGCCATTGTGTTTATCTGTCAAAGGGCCATTCTCTCTAGTGGATTCACACTGCTATATAATGTCTAAAATAGTTTGGAACTCACTACGCAGACTGAAATAAAGCTAGGGTGTGGCAAAGGTATTAACACAATTATAGAGCGGCATGTGAAGCTGCATCACCATTAGACTGAAGTACAACCGCTGTGATTATGAACTGGCCACAACAACTAACCCCCACATTGGCACAAGCCGCACATTTTTCAAAGCCACATTTCATGCCCATGGGGGTGAATATGTGAAGTATGTCATGCTAGTGAGACTTGGAGTGCTTCAGTGCATCTGACAGATTTTTGTAGACGCTGCGGATGCCTGGGATGTCATGAT
The DNA here is from genome assembly GCF_933228915.1 of Telmatherina bonti. Classification (NCBI taxonomy): domain Eukaryota; kingdom Metazoa; phylum Chordata; class Actinopteri; order Atheriniformes; family Telmatherinidae; genus Telmatherina; species Telmatherina bonti. The sequence continues at coordinate 27,031,014 of NC_136628.1, read as the reverse complement.
GGCTGCTGCTGTGATGTTAGATCAGAAACCCCAATCCAGGCCCTGTGCCAGTAGACTTACTTCTCAGTCTTTCTGTTGAGTGGTGTTGTGCTTTCATCCAATCAAGGGTTAAGTCAAGCTTACTGAATAGCAGGAAGAAAACTATGACTGCTTTCCCAACCCCCAACCTACCACCCCTCCTCTATTATATGAGTATATAAAAAAATAAAATAAAAAAAAACATTTCATTATTACCATGGTTACTAAAGCTGGAGAGAATGATTGCATTTCACATCATGCTATGTCTGATTCAGGAACAAGACCATAATATTTTTGCTTACTCTGTAATCACTCGGGATGATGATGGCTTGTTTCATGGTAGATGTTGTATTTATGTGAAAATGTCTTTTATTAACACAAAACATGAACTATGGATCATATGGTCACCGAAAAGAAAGTAATAAAATATGATTCCCATGAAAAAACAACTGCAAACGTATTGATTTAATGTTTCATTTAATCCATATCTTTAAGGTATTTCACATAAGTGTAATAAAACTTTCACATATTCTAGGGTTAGATGGTTGTCAGTCACACAGTGGAGACGGAGTTTACGTTGTTCTACAAATGCAAACAATCCATCCACCATGACAACGGCGTTCCATGTGGTTTGACTTACTGAACATCATACTGCACCTAGCTGTACCACATGTTTCTGTTAATCTGCTTAAGATGCTGTATTGGTCTTTGTGCTGAAGGAAGTGCGATGAGAGATAAGGCCGGGGGGGAACCTGCTGTACACACTTGTGTGAATGGAGGCACACCTGATAATACTGGAGAGCAACAGTGAGGAAATTGGAAGTGAGGGGTAGTTACAAGAGCTGGAGAGGTTCAACACTCCAGAAATTACTGTTTCAGTGAGTGCAGCGGCTGTTTCCTGGATGATATACCATGCACTAAAAAGCTTTTAAAGAACTGTATTGTTATTCTGCTTGGCATGCTAATTCAGAGTTTACTTTTGTCTGCTTGTTGGAAGGGCGGGTGGGGTTTGCAAAGGAGGGAGGTGCAGCCGTGAGTCACAGTAGAAAGAGGAGGACAGGCATGAATGTGTGAGAGGTGTTATAAAGAAGCTATGGTAATTAGCGCCACGGGTGAAGCATCGCTAATCCTCACCTAGTAATTAAAGCTCAAAGGTGTGATGCAGTACCATGAGTACACCACCGAGCCACGGAAAAAGGTTCACAAAACAGTCACTTCCTCTCATAACAAATCCATCAGACTAAATTCTAACGTCTTAGGTGTGCAACCGCAAATGTAATTATTGCAATCACAAATTAGCACCTTGTGATAAGGTCAGCTTACGTTTTTTTCACAAGTCTGAAAACTAGTCAGAAAAAGAGACTTGTTGTTTTATTCAAGATCCATGACAAATAAATTAGGGGTTTGGAATATGTTCAGGTAATAACACCTACTTCTTGACTGTTACCCTCAGCCTCGAAGGACCGGCCACCGCCTATTATCCGACAGGGCCCAACCAACCAAACACAGGCACTGGGAGGAGTGTCCATACTTAGGTGTCAAGCATCAGGAGATCCAGAGCCTACAGTCACCTGGCGAAAGAATGGGGCAAATTTACTTGGAAAGGACCCACGCTTTTCCTTACTGGAACATGGAAGCCTTCAGATCCAGAATACTAAGGTGGGTTGTAGTGAGTTAGCATTGTAAATTTAGCATATAGGCAATATTACATTTGGATGTCTGTCAATTAATACCCTGCATACATGACTTATCAAGTTCATTTCTTCAGAAATAATCCTCATAGCTGCTGTGTTCTTTGATTTTACCTGGTAACTTGGTCATAACCAATACCACCACTGACCAAAGTCACAGATAATATGAATGAGACATAGATCATTCAGTTTGACTGTGTGTGTTCAACTGTTTCATAACCTGCATTTGCCAAAAGAACATAAGTTTCATCAAGTTTATCTTCCATTTTGTCCTGTCTAAAGTTGTAATAGTAATAACAGTGAACCAGTTTGACTTGCAGTGGTTTTATCTAGTCCTATAACCTCATGTACCAACTTTGTTACACTGAAGAATGTTGGAAGAACTCTTTTGGACTCCTTTGGAAAAAGTCAGGTACTTTCAAAGGATACTTGGTAAGTGGTAGGGTGAAGTGTCTATTGATCACTGACTGAACTTCAACTAATCAGGTCACCAAGCTCAACAAATTCCCCACTGATGGCTGCCACACCAAAATCCTGCCTGTAACTGCCCTACAGTAAGATGCTGATCGATCCGGCGTTTGTCACTGAGTCACAAATGATAGCTTAGAGCAAGGCAAGATGGATTCTCTCATGGTTCATTCTAAAATCCTACTCACACACAAGGTAGTAAGCCTTTAGGATTTAACTGAATAAAAAATGGATTTGTAATTCATATTTTAATTTAAATTAGTTACCCTACACTATTTCCGAATAATATTATGTGGATTTATGTCTGTAATAAACTTGCACACATTTCATAGAGTTGGACATTGTAATGAGCAGATTTTTCCTCATCTCAACCAAAAAAATAAAGGAGCCCAAACTTTGTACTTTCACCACAGAGGAACAGTGATAATCTGTCTGTCTTGGATTTTTTTTAGCAACTTTACACAGAAACTACCCAGCAGATTCTTATTTTTCTTATAATTGGTCTTGGTCTAACTTAGATTCCATTAAATTTCCTGATCACCATCTGGAATCCATTTTGAAATCCACGAATATATATGCATTTAATTCCACAATAAATGGTCAGGGTGCTTGGCAGTAAAATTCTGGACAAGTTCCCAACAGGTTCTGCAATATATCAAAGTTAGATATGGATCCAGGCAAAATTCTCGATATCATGATCCAGAAGAGGGAAAAAAAAGGGGGATCTTTGAAATTTCATCACTGCAAATAAGCAAATAAAGACATGCAACAAATGCATTTACATAGTAATTATCAGTGAATCAAGGAGTTTAATAGTTCAACATGAAATAAAGGTAGGATGGAAATTACAGTATGGTTGGAAATGATCTGCCTGTCATAGGTCTGCCCTCTCTGATAGCTTTTCTTCTTCTTTATTATTTTACATCACATCCTGTATGGCATGTGAGAGAAAAAAAAAGAGAGATTTGTCCCTTTTGTCAGATGATGTCAGCTGAATGTAATTCAAACGGACAGGTCAGTTTGCTTTTAAAAGATGACTCGCAAGTATTGATTTTTATAAGTCGTTAAACGTTACTTTTTAGTCTGAATCTCTGAGGCTGCAGTCAGACTCAAGGACTCAAGGACACGAACCGGTGAGAAAAGTCTAAAGAGGGTTAGGATAATGGAGGATCTACAACACACGGCATCCTGTCACAGTGTCAAAGAGTTCTTCTTCTTTGACACTGTCCCTCCTCTACTATCCCTGGAGATATAGCTGTCTGAAGCTCCCAGAGAAGCTACTGCTGCTATAAAATACGTCGTCATATCTCCCATTCCCTGTGTCAGCACTGCTGATAATGATATTGCTGATGGCTACAGGATTGGTGTGTGACCATTATTGGAGGAAATCAATTAAGAAAATTAATGTAAGCTTTTACTGTGATCTCTTTTTTTATTTTTTTATTTTTTTTTATTTTCATTGGCCAGTGTTAAACTTCCCTCTCATCCACTCTGTGGATTTTCCTGTGCCAAATGCAGGCCAGAAGAGGTTAATGCATTTTTACTGTACTACTAGCTGCAAACCTCGTTCAAGAGCCCCGACTGACGTTAGAGCATGTAGAAACCATCTGGGATCGTTATTACAAAGGCGGCTCAGTTCAGCTGGACAGAGCATTAGAGGAGTAATATTTTGTGTCATGGATCTGTGGAAATATCTATAAGGAAGTTCAGTAACCCAAATTTGTTTTTTGTTACAAGTGTGGAATCTGGTGACATTGGTTACAGTTACAGATGTTGCTGAATAATAAAAATGTAATCTGTCTTCCTTAGCTCTCTGACTCGGGGTTGTACACCTGTGTTGCTACCAGCTCCAGTGGAGAAACATCATGGAGTGCCTACTTGGATGTCAGAGGTCTGCCTCAATGAATAAATCATATCAAGATTTTTTGTTTGTTTTTCTTTTAACGTATACTTCTGAGTATTCTTTGCTTTTGTTGGTAACAATTCAGTCTCTTTTGTGTCCTCAGAGTCCACTGACCTCATGGATTTCATGTCTCACAATACAACTGCCCTCCCTGGGCCACCCTCCAAGCCAGAGGTCACAGATGTTACCAAGAGCAGCATTTCATTGTCATGGGAACCAGGGCCAGAGCAGGGTTCCCCAGTATCCTCCTATGTCATCGAGGCTTTTGGGTATGTCTGTGACCTATAGCCAAAAGCAACAATTAGTAACCCTGAACCTCCATGACAAGAACAGATGTGGGTGTCTATGTAGGGGTCTCATACAAACCATGGCAGTTTCAAGCTGAAACTTTCTGGATTATGTCTTAAAAAGTAAAATAAAAATCATTTCATTTGAATGGATTTGGCAAACAGAAGGTGATATGAAGAGGAATCTGATTGCCATATAATGTATTTATCCCTCTTTCCTCATGATAATTGAATACTCTTTTTACAGAATTACAATAACTATTTCCAAAGTTGACTAGTTGGCATGTTATTACTGCTTTAAATATCATTTTGACTCCCAGTCTGACAGAGTGCAGCTTCTCCGAAAGTAATATGATGATATTTTTTCACCAATTGTATTTATTCTCTCTGCAGTCAGTCAGTGAGTAACAGCTGGCAAACAGTGGCGGACCATGTGAAGACCACTGAGTTTACAGTCAGAGATCTACGAGCCAATACCGTGTACCTGTTCATCATCAGGGCAGTCAATGCTCAAGGGCTGGGGGACCCGAGTCCAATGTCTGAGCCTGTCCGAACGCAAGGTAGAGAAATTAGAACAGAGTATAGTGGATTGTTTGTGTTCATTTTTGCTGTTGTGATCTACATGGCATCTCTTTTTCTCCCACAGACATCAGTCCCACAGCCCAGGGGGTGGACCACCGTCGTGTGCAGAAGGAGCTGGGGGATGTTGTGGTCAACATGCATAATCCTATAGTCCTAAGCTCCACTTCAGTGCAGGTCACGTGGACTGTAAGTACAATGATATAAAAAAAAAAAATGTAAAAAAAGTGTATAATAGGACCTGAGCTACTTTACAGTACATACTGTGAAGTAAATCTTCTCTAAGCTTGTTTGAGAACTTTATTCTTGGCATGACACTGTATTTTTTATTAAATGGCACACATGCAGAGCGAATATGATGGGATGGAAACCCATTTGTAGTCTGAACAGCTGCTATTGCATCAGCTTTGATTGGTTTGAGGTGATGCAAAAATCAAGACTAATGTTTCCATTCAGGACAAATACATCACCATTAAGTAATACATGTGTCACTTCTGGGAGCTGTTTGTGTTCGGTGCATTTTCCACCACTGAATATTATTTCAGTCTGTTGGCAGGATGTCTCTAACACCTGCCGTTGTAAGTTCATTACACACCCTGGATAGGTTTACTCTCCCCTGTTTTCTCTTGCTTTCTTCATAAGCCATCTGTGTATTAAACTACAGCATGTAGAGAAGCACAGTGACATAGTAAACTGTGGCTGACCTGAATGGGTACCCAGACATCCTTTGATATTGCTCCATTTGTAAGAAGAACACTCATTTATTATCAGCAGAAGTTTCTGTGTTGAAGTGGGCTAGAAGCAGGAGCAGATTTGGCATTATTTTCAAAATATTTTCATTTTTTTGTGCCGTGTGTATATCCTGCGGGAACAGTTGCTCAATTTTCTTTTCCCTTTCAGATTTTGGTTCACTTTAATTGGACAGTCTGTTACAAAGTGAGATGACAGCGTCATTGGCCTAGTTTTCTCCTCGCTTTTCTCATTCCAGACTTGATATCAAAGACCTAATCCTGGCCTCTATATTCAATATCTACACAGCAACTCCAAGGCTATCTTGACTTGTGCAGACATTCATGTTTTTCTGAGACATTCTGATAAGAATGCTCCATAAAGGGCAACAACAGAAACGTCTCCTTTTTCATGAAAAATCAAGTTGTTGGGAAATGGAAGTATTTGTGTTACATTTTCATGTGTAACCATACTCTGGAGCTGCAGAGACATGGCTAAAAAAAGGCAAATATGCCTGCAAACAAACATGTAGACTGAGTTCAAAGAGACAAAATGAGAAAGAAGACCTAAGATAAACCCAAACATGTTTGGAATAAACCAATATTAAACACTTATCACAACTTTTTTCCTGTTTCTGACTCTTTTTAGTAACTAACTTGAATGAGTTGTAAGTGTTATATAGCTGTTTCTCACCAGAAATAAACACAGTAAAATGTATATACTAATTCAGTCCATTAACTTGGAGTCCTGACCGTGAAGGGTAAGGCAATGCAAGTTAATTTATATAGCATAGTTCAACAACAGGGTGATTCAAAGTTCTTTCCAGAGAAAATGAAACAAATAAAAATTAAGAAACATCATTTAAAATTAAAACCATAAAGTAAGGAAAATAAAATTACATTAAATAAAAACTAATAAAAACCAAGATCAATTCCAGCTTTAAAGAGACCTGTAGATTTAGACTTAAAAATAAACTTAAAGTAGCTCAGAATAAAAAAGTAGTGAAATGCAGCTGAGAACAGGTGGGGTGTTTCTTATTCAGGAACAGCGTGCAGATGAGGCAAATTCCCTGCACCTAATTAAAACCGTGTGACTAACTAAGCATGCATTGTCACTAACAGAGGGCATAAGCTGAATGCTTATCCAGGGCAGTTTACATGCACATGTCTGACACCTCCCCATTATCTTCCTCTTTCCCTCTCACCTCCTCACAGGTGGAGAATCCATCCCAGTTCATTCAAGGCTACCGTGTTTTATACCGGCAAACCTCAGGGCTGCCCTCCCCAGGGCCGTGGCAGATGCAGGACTTGAGGGTTGCGTCTGAGAGGGACATAACTCTCTCTGGTTTGAAGAAAGGCATCGTCTTTGAGATTAAAGTGCGGCCGTTTTTCAATGAGTTCCAGGGTGCAGACAGTGAATCCATGACAGCACGCACCATGGAAGAAGGTAAGAGACAAATAAATTCACATTTCTGGCTTTAAAAAAAAAAAAAAAAGAAAGAAATGAATAAAAGTCTTCCTGGACTTAATGATAGAGAGAATGTGAGATTTAGTTATTAATGCATGAGCAGAAGCTCTTGTGTTAATGTTTCTACCTACTTTTATATTTAGTTGCCGCTAGTAATGGCTTCATGGCCAGATAGTAATGGATAATGGCATTTCAAGTACACCCACCCACACACACTTGCTGCTGCAGTACCATGTCCTCAGTGTGTGAAAACAGGTCTCCCAGACAGCACAGTGGGGTTCTGTGATAACCCCAGGCCTCTGTGGGATGGTGGGCAGAGGGGGAGGGCAGAGAAACCATCTCATGTGACATAAGCTCAGTTCTTTCTCGTTGCCTCTCTCTGGACCCCTGCTGCCATTTCTCTGTCCAGACTTGTATTATGTGACCCCCACCGCGCCGAACATACACACTTATTAAAAAGCTTTATGGATGGTGACACTTCTCAGTGTCCTCACCGTCCTCCAGTTGTGCAACTTAAATGATCAGCTATTGATTCTTCTTGTGGAAAACATTTTTTTTGCAGGTAAACAGAAAAGCTTAGCTTAAGGATCATCCTGCTTCTTTTTATTCATGTGATAGCGATCTATTTAGCATGTTGCAAGCAGGAGCTTAAAACCTGAAGACAAATAAGCCGAGCCCGCCTTTCTGTGGGAGAGTTCAAACAAATGGTCAGATTCGTTTCTGCTGCAGTCACTGGCATGGATCTGCCAGGAAATGATGTCATAACTCAACCTATTATATCTCCAGAAATCTGCTCGAGACAGTGGCTCTTGTACAAACTACTTTCACGAGGTAAGGGATGAGTTATAGTGGATATTATATAAAAGTTATATTTCCTCTGAGTAGACAAGTGGAACTGTAATGCATTTTACTGTATTTAGGCACTACATCATTTAGACTGCTCAGAAAAATGCCTTACACTAGGAGCAAGTCGTGACCAGCTATTAATGTAAAAAAAAAAAAATAAAAAATAAAAAGAATGTTTGCCTAAAGCGAGTTTGTTCAGTGATGAGAGTTCAGTGTTTGGTCTTGCTCCCAGTTTGAGAATAAGGACAGGCTAGGACCAGAGGATATGACTGGTGGAGCTGGAGAAACTCACCTTACTGGAGTCCAATTAAAATGGCCTCACAGGATTAACAGAGGTCTTTACAGACTGGGACACATGCTGTATTTACTATGGATCCAGGGATCAAGGATTCACAGCACTGAAAGATTTGGCTTGATCTGTCTACAGTCTAGACGTGTGCTGCTCTGCAGAATTATCAGGGAAAAAAAATCCACTTGTTATCGTTCAAAGGCTGATTGGAAATGTAGCTCTGCTTCTAAAAGGATGTCGCAGGGGTAACAGATAAAAAAAAAAAACCTTCACATCTTCTACTTTAAAAAGGGGAGGAATCAGCACTAATGATCCTGACAATCCTTCAGCGACTGTTGGTGTGAGGCAGGACGCAGGAGGTTCTCTCATTGTCACAGACAGGAGCCACGAGGCTTTCTAGCTGTACTGATGACAAATTGAAGGAGATCATATGGTGTACAAAATCCCCAGAAAGGTGTGGTCTTAACAGTCACAGTATGCTGATCTTACTGTATGAAACCCAGTTGACATGTTGTATTTGAAGAAAACTGACAAGAATGAAGATCCACCAGCTAGAACTTTTTTTTTTTTTTTCTGCAACACATGTGCCAATGGAAAGCAGACAAATTGGTGCAGAAATGTTTGCTAATTTGTCAATGAATTTTTTAATTTATGCACTCATTTGCATAACATGTTTCCCACTTCATGTCATGTATAGCAGGACAGTAAGCAGCTTTTGTGTCTGTTGTTTAATCGCACAGCTGTGAATAAATCTGAAATCTTCCATGTGACGCTGAGGCATTAATTGCAGTAAATTACTCTCCAGCTACATTGTTCATCAGTCTTGTTATCAATATTAGACACTTTGATAAGAACATAGTCTTTGACTCTTTTTACTGTTGTGACCATTTCTTGAGTCATTACTGGAACTGTAGCCATAGCCATATTCATCCTGGGGGGGGGGGATTGCCTATAATGCAGGAAAACAGCTAATGGTTCACATCTTCTTCCAATGCAAACCTTTGACTGACCGGGAAGATGCACCACTGAAATGACATCCAAACAGAAAAGCGGAGGTTGCTTGCATGATCGTGCTCTTCCATTTGCCAGTTAGAAATACATTTAGTTCTAAGTTAAATACGGCATGAGCGTAGTGTGAGGAACTGCAGTATGTGAAAGTGAAAGCATGTTTTACTGCTCATTTTGATCGCTGCCTTGTTCTACTGTTTATTTTATTCGTAGTTTACTTGCTGTCATGTAGAAAAATCATGATGAATTATTTATAATATGATACTAAAGTATTATATCCAAGCTGCTAAACCAAGATGGAAGCGTTAAAACATTCAAAATCACCACATAAATGCAGAATTACTATAAATTAATTTGGTTTTGTCAAAGCGTTGGTAAATAGATGTGATTCTTCCTGTGCTCCTGTGCCAAGGCAAAATAAAACACATGAATATTGATACAATGAATGCTTTCTATTCTTTTCCAGAAATAGGTTTTATAACCTCCACCTATACTCAAACAAGGACAAGAATCTGTGCTCTCATTTTTTTTCTCTGTTTGTTTTTGTTGTTTTCTTCTTCTTTTTTATGTTTCCCAACAGCACATTCTTTTTATTATGGCTGTATTTGTCAAATCCAGCTTAAAAAAAAAAGGCACATTTCTAACAAAAATGATGAACCAAGAACCACATGGTGAAAGCCCAGTTTATATAACGTACCGATTGGTTTTGCTGAAATGCATTCAATGCACTTTTAAATAAAAATGTAGGATTTTGATGTTAAGGAATATTAAAATGTGCAAATCTGGGCAAAAACATTGCTGTACGTTAGCAAACAGTAGCTAATATACTGGCAAACTGACTTAATCCAAACACTTCATTCATATCTCTCATCCATACAGCCGTCTGCTTTCTTCCCCCCACCTCCTTTACAGTTCACTGCGAAGCTACGTTTTCTTGTGCAGGCACAGATCATGCATCCTAGTTGGCAGTTGGAAGCCATCTCTGTGCTGTCTTCAAATTCTGTTTTTGTACTCAGTCACAGCAGATATAAGAAGTCTCAGCAGGGGGTTGGGGGAGGCTTTCATTGCAGCTTGTACTTGCCATGGGTTTAATGTTTCAGCGCCTTAAGGGGACATGTGAACTCAAAACATTTCAAGCAATATGTACCCTACATCTAAGTCTTTTTTTTATTTAATTTGTTTTATCACCCATTTGCAACCCATAGGTGTAATACAGGAGTTTATATTAATATCTGGCTGGTCTTTAAATTCATTTTTACTTTCTGTTCAGTCAACAGACCAGTTATTACTATGTTGAGACAGAAGATCTCTTTGAAACCAGTTGACAGTAATTTTTTCCAGTAAGTTAATACTGTTTGAACAGTCAAATATAAATATTTAGGTTTAGATCATTGGTTCATTGTAATAATGAAAGACACTGCATTTGGGTGATCTATTTCTTTGTACTGCCATGTTTGTACAGGCATGCCATATTAGCCCCTTAAAGTTAAATCTGAATGCTTTTATAAGGTTTGTTTCGTCTGTCTAACTAAAGAAAATCTGTTGTTTAGCTCTCTTCATGTGTGGCGTACCTGAACCAGCTGCTGACCTCACCATATGGCTTTGTTTCATTAGATCGTTTCTGATAACACATATGGAATATCTGTGCTTGCTGTTTTTTCCATGAGACCCGCCTCACATGTTTGCACTCCTGCCGGCCATTTTCAGAAGCAAGTCCATCTGGAGACTTTAACTCTCAGCTGCAGTCTAGCCATGATGATGCCACACCTGCGTAGATTTCTCTGTGTAGCTTTGAAATTTAGTGCCTTTTTTTCTTTCTTACAGACACACCACTTAAGCATTATTTTACAGTCTCTTAATTGAAGTCAGAGAAGTTCTTCCATCTCAGTCAGAATTTAACAATACCACCGTGTGCAAACAGTGGTGATCACTATTGTGAGAGGAGATGATTTGTTCAGTTGCATAGATATGGTGTTTGCTCCTTGTTTCCAGAAGGGCCTCTTTAAATCTCTCATCTGCCCATGCATGTTATCAGGCCAATTTAATGCATTTAACATACTAAGTTAATAAACTTATTATTAAAAAAAAAAAAATAGAAGGATTTGAAATTGGCACCTGAAGACCCACATGTGGCAACAAACCCTCTTTTTTTTCTTGGCACAAAGAACTTTTGTTCATATCTAAATTTGCTGATCTGCTTGGAATGGTTGTCATTTGTGCAATTAAAAAAATATAGTTTGGATCTCAACGGTTCGGCCTGCATAACTCAGAATGCCATTAAGATATTGGAATCTTCTACTCAGTAAAATGAAGTGCTCTGGCTTCCATCTGCCAGGCAGATTTGAGAGTACCTACCGGTTGTAAGGCTTGCTGTATGAATATGAATTGAGGCAGAGAGTGAAACAAATCCCTCTCTGACATGATAAAAAAAACATGAAACACATCCTTCTATTATAGACAATATGCTAAGTCACTTCATCCTTTCTTTTGTTCTTTTTTTTCTTATGTATATCCTTTCTATAATATTTTTTGCCCCCTTTGGTACCCATCAGCACCCAGTGCACCTCCACAGCAAGTGACAGTCTTGGCAGTGGGAAGCCATAACAGCACATCTATCAGCGTGTCATGGGACCCCCCTCCGTCTGACCAACAGAATGGCATCATCCAGGAGTACAAGGTAGGTTCAGCCTCTTCCAGACTGCATATTTTAGTCATGTATTATACAAACATACTCTAAATTCTGTCCGCTGCGTCTGTCTTTGTCAGATCTGGTGTTTGGCCAACGACACCCGCTTTCATGTCAATAAGTCTGTGGATGCAACCATCCGTTCAGTGGTAGTCGGGGGTCTGCAGACAGGAGTGCAGTACCGCGTGGAGGTGGCTGCAGGCACCAACGCAGGGGTGGGGGTTAAGAGTAAACCCCAGCTCATCATCTTGGGTAATCCACTCACACACTCCAAACCTGGGGTCAAATGAAATGACCTCATAATGGGGTGCCTAGGTCTCTATAGCAGATCAGGGGTCTGGAAAAATGATTTAGCAATTTATCGCACCACAAGAAAGAAGATTGCGCTTTACAACGCAGGCGTCTGTGGAGAAATCAATAGTGATTCATTAAGTGTAGTGTCTGGTAACACTGTGCCAAGTACTGTTAGCCATATCAATAATCCTCTTCAATATGTGGGCAGCTGGTGCTAACACAGTAGACAGTGTTTTTGTTGAAGCTTATCAGCCTATCACATCTTATAAAATAGCCAAAGGATGCCCACAGTGTATAAGCCCAGAATCAATATGGCAGAGCAGGCCAGATGCTCTTCGTCTGTGACTTTTGACTGATATATTATAACACCCTTAACGTACAGAGCAAGGGAAACAGGGCCATGGAACGAAGCTTAATGATGGAGAGTGTTGAGGGAGGGGTGGGGAGGGCGGAGTTGTTCCTGCTGGAGACTGTGAATCTAATTTCACAGCACAGTAGCCGCAACAGAAAATCAAACTCTGTCAGAGCTGCTCTGTCAATCTCGTGTCTTGCAGCTCAAGTTGATAAGTGCACTGCTGAATTGATTAACTCTATACTGGATGCACCGATGCTGCTTATTTATTTATTTTTTTATTTTTTTATTTGGTTTTTGCCAGTGATTTTTTTTTTCTTTCTTTTATCTGTTTATCTGTTTCCTTACATTACGTACGCCCTGATGTTTGGTGTGCAGTTAAATCCTGCCCTGATTTCCTCACATGTTTCTTTTCTTTCACTGATTCTTTCTTTTCAATAGAATTTTTTCCCCCTGTAAATGGACATTTCCTTCATCTGCAGTGTTTTCTTTACTTTTTTTTCTTCACTGTTTGCTGGTTAATCTTAATATGAACAGGTCACTTTGATTACAATAATTTTCTAATTCACATGTGCTTAAAATGACATACAGATAATTCATTTGCGTCTTCCATGTGTGCATGCATTTGTATGTGCATTGTGCCCCCAGGTGCAGAACTAAGGGATGTAATGACAGGATCGGAGGGCAACAACAGCATTTCTGACGTGGTGAAGCAGCCAGCCTTCATCGCTGGTTTAGGAGGAGCCTGCTGGATTGTCTTGATGGGCTTCAGTGCCTGGCTCTACTGGAGGAGAAAAAAGAGGAAGGGGCTGAGCAACTATGCAGGTAAAAACAGTCAGTCCATATGGTTCTGAATCAACAGCGGATCTCAAAGCACAGCATGCCTCTCCCTCCAGTGGAAGCTGATGTCAACACAGATGTGACTGCGTTTGAGGCAGCCTAAAAACGCACAACAAAGGAAATATATTCAAGCTCAGATGGAAATAGGAGCTATTTACTTTAATTCACGGTGCAGTGATGTGCATCAGCTGCGCAGAGTTCCATCAGCACCGCACCTCGACACCCTAATACATTCATGCGAGATAAGTAATTTAACATCCCCTTCCATTATCAGACCACGGCTGGTGTTGTTTGCCCATTAACATGAGCTACATCAAGGTTTAGGTATGGAATATTTCTTTAGCTTCCCACAAGTCAATGTAGCTGGATGAATTTATTATAATGTGCATGGTTTTTTTGTTTGTTTGTTTTTTGTGGTGACTTATGAGAAGAGCACATAGATTGGCTGATTAGAGATTGATATAATATTTATTTTAAAAATCTTGAATTTTTATTCTTAAAAATTATATAAAAATCTTGAAAATATCAGAATTCTTTTTTATTTTTTTCACATATAGCCTCTAAAGCCTTTAAGCAGACTTTGTTTAAACAATGAAAATTAAAAACAAAAAAAAAAAAAACTGACTTAATGAAAACTGAATGGCACAAGATTTAGGAAGACATAAAAAATATTAAATTATTATAAAGATGCAGTGAAATAATGGTTCAATGTATCACTGTAATGTGAGACTTAGCCCTCAGGTGCATTGTTGGGACTTGAATGATGCTGGAATGCAGGGCTTAGATGAATCAGGGCACCAAGTTTCATCAAAGTCTGATCAAAACTGATATACAGAGATGGATGAACAAACATAGCAAAATGAAAAGATTCAATTCACATCATTTTTCCCCTTCATTATTTTTTTTTAGCATGAAAATATTGCCTCCAACTGATATGTATATTTGAAATTCATGACTCCTGCTACACCCTTTGATATCCTCACTCTCTTGTGTCCTCTTGATTTGCAGTTCAGTCCTTCACGTTTACCCGTGCAGGTATGTCTGCATGCTGTGTTTTCATAAAAAATGCAATTCTGCACAGAGAGACAGTCTATAGCCAATCATTGATGATGCTGTTGATTATTTAACAGTATTGCAGGTTAATTATTTCTTTCCGTTTCTTTTTTTTTCCTCTTGAAGTTACATTCCAAAGAGACAGAGGCTTGATCAGAAATGGAAGGTGAGAATTCAACTTATACAAACCAAAAAAAAACCCTTTTGCTAGAGCTTTTCTGCTGACATTTCAGCACCACGCAGTGCAATTCATATTCCGTCTTGCCGTTGGCGCCGGCCCATTGTAATACCTGAAATGAAGAGTTCTCTCATGATGAATGGAATTTGCATACCCCCCCTTATTCATACTGTATCGGTGTATGAGTTGCGCTGGTGTTCACTTGATGAAATCATTAATCACTCCTTTGAAGTGAGTGCTACCAATTAATGCAGGTGGGCAGCTGTTTTATTCACTGGCTCTCTCTCGGTTCATCTGAAGTTGCTGGCGCAGTGAAAGGTCGCAGGAGGAGGGGAAAGGTGATGAATGTGCTGTTTGAAAAAGCTTAGCATAGAGGACACAGTCATGGGCCGGACAGTACAGAATGTGGGGACAGAAGAGTAAATAGTTAAACCTTGAGAGTTCAGCAGCTGAAAGAATTCCCTGTCATGTAAAAAATGTTCAGCGTGATACAGTAAACATCAGAGATGTGTGAATTTTCTGGTGCAGAAATGTCACAACTGAACAATTCTAAACATGCAAATCTTATAAAGTCCAAACATTTCTTTTCCATTTAAGCTTTCTTCCACGCACACATATGAATTTGTGCAAAAGTGCCATTATGATGTGCTGTTGCTTTTTCTGAGAAAATATATGTTAAACATGTGCATATACTTGTGTAATTTAGAATGGAAATTACAGACATAATTGTTTGAGCACCTCCGAGCCATCACCGTGTCAGCTGCAAACAGTTCCTGTCTCTCTTGGCGATACCAGGCTATGTGGAAAATTCACTGTGTGGTTGCACATTAAACATGCAAACAGAATATGTTGACTGGATGTGTAGGCATTAAAATATCTTGCCTTTTTTTTTCTTTTTTCTTTTTTTTTTACAGCCGCTGATATAAAATGGTTGTTAATAGTCTTTTTGCTTCTTCCTGAATTCCTCCCCAACAACTTCCCCACCTTGAAGTCAAAGCATGCTTTCACTGCTGTTGTATTTCACAAAGACAAAATGACACGGTAGCTTTTCCTAAACCACCTAATGGGCTTTCGCTGTCTCCGTTGCCATGGAGACAGTGCTCCAGTGTAGCTGATCTGCCAGAGGCTGTCCATGATTCTCAATTTAAAATGTAAATTTCTGTTTTGCTAAGGCTCTAAAGTGGATTTAGTGTGTGTTTAGGCCTGCCTTGTTTCTCTGGGGAGAGTTAGGGGAGGTAGAGTGAAGGGGGTGGGAATGGGGCGGGGGGGGGGGGGGGGGGGGGGTGTAAAGAAGTCTGATTTATAGACTTGCCATTTTATGTCTCACTGTTGTTTATTGTTGCCTGTGTGCTGGGCTGCTCCACGGGCGAGAATATGCTGAATGAGTTTTCGCATCATTTTGTTGTTGATGCAGCAAGAAGAAAATGAGCTATACCATTACAGGCGGAGCAGAATATTTAACAATGTTGCTTTTTTTCCGTCTCCCACCCCCTTCCTCTCTTTGTCTGACTTTGAACGTCATCTCTCAGCCGTCCGGGCTTGTTGAAGGGGGGTGATCCAGGCCTTCCCTGGTTGGCTGACTCTTGGCCTTCCACAAGCCTCCCAGCTAATGGAGGCTTAGGGAGTCCGAAGGGCGGCAGCAACTTTGGCCGAGGAGGTAAGCAACATAAACAGGCCGGGGTGAGGAGCAATGCCATGTTGGACACTTTTGACGTTTATCCTTTGGGAAACACTGTGACAGCACATCACACAAAAGCACACACACACACATGCATACACAAACAAGCTAAACACACTCACTGAAATTAAAAGAGCCTTTGAGGGTTATATTTTGCTAATTTGATTTGACAAGCTTGATATTTTGCTGAAATATGTGGTGTTTGGATGTATTTTTGGCCTTCATTTTTAGTCATACCCTGCCATTATGCATTTTCCCAGACTGTATAACATCGGTGGTGTAGGTTTGTGAGCTTGTTTGGTGCAATCTTACGTTATTTTCCAAGTGGAGACCTGCAGGCTTTCTGTGTGCAAGACAGTCGCGCTGAAGGTTATCGCTGTTTAAATATCCCCTCTTCTGAACACTCCACCAGGCTCCCACTGAGTGTTGCATGCTAATTATGGTTGTTGATAATCACTTTCATTTATATCAAGTCCAGTTTAGACCTGTATTTAACTAATACAGAGTGCCAGAGCAGCAGGGAGTGTTAATGACCTTAAAGATCGTTAAGTTCATGTCAACTTATCTCTCCATGTTGCCTTTTCCATTCCCCTTCTCTCTTTGTCTCCATCCTCCTTTGTCTCAGATGTTTTACCGTCTGCAGCAGTGGAGAAAACGGGCACCATGCTGTCTGATGGTGCCATCTACAGCAGTATTGACTTCATGGGGAAAGGAGGCTACAGCAGCCCAGCGCGAGGCGGTCAGCCCACCCCCTATGCCACCACTCAGATACTCCAGTCCAACAGCTTCCATGAGCTGGCTGTGGACAGGCCAGATCCCCGCTGGAAGGCTTCTCTCCAAGCCCAGCAGGAAATGGCAAACATGGGCTACTCACTAACTGACAGACGCCCTGGTACTGGTATGAGCCGTGCTAAAATGAGCAAGATATCAGTTTAATTTTTTTGTCTTACTAATTGTCTGCATATTTGTGGTTGTATCCTTGGAGTGTCTCTATAGACCTTTTCAGCTTAAAATCCCAGGCAATATTTTTTTTTTCCGGTTAGAGAAATTACTTAAGGCTAAAGCCAGGGAAACAGCAAATTGGAAAGGAAGGAATTTATTTACATATTCACTAAACTGGACCCTTAGGACAGTGTTCTTAATTACTCTTCTGTCTTCATCACCATTCTACCCTGAGAGCTTATCTAGCCCAGAAATGTCACGCAATCATGACGCATTTCTTTGGCTTAATTTGATTAGTGATGGCAGAAAATCCCTCAGTGTTCCGAGTTATTTATTTAGCTTATATACATTTTGTGAAGTCACAGAGGCATATCCGTCTGCACTTCTGTAGTTTTGCACAATGGGCTGCGTGCTCAGCTAAATGTCAGGCTTACCAGAGATAAAGTGGAACAAGCTGTATGGACGCAGCTTAAAGTGGTTTGCCGCAGGTTTTGATGCCTCTTTAAGAAATGTCAACATTTAGAAAATGTTTTAATGCGCTGTCAGCACACAAAGGAAAAGGGAAATAGGGGACAGTGTGTGGGAGAAATGCAGGTAGGACAGAAAGGTGGGAGATAGTTTTCAAAGCAGAGATTTATGGATGTGCGTGTGTCGAGTATAAAGGGCTTTTTTATGATTGTAAACGTCCTTCTGTTTTTACCTGCTTCTAGGAGCAAAGGTTGGGAAGAAAAAGAAACTAAAAGGTGTCACAAAGACATCCAAATCAAATGGGACATGTTGGGCTAACATACCCCTGCCTCCACCACCTATGCATCCACTCCCAGGTACTGAGGTTGACCTTGACCGGTACCCCCAGGAAAACCATGCAGGAGGGTAAGATAAAGATCTCATCGGTCTCTGCTCTGGAACACATAAAACACATAAAGCAAACATCAAGAAGAAGAAGAAACACATGCAAAAGCAGACAAATGCATAAGTATATGTGTTTGTTAGATTGTTGGCTTCATGTTTGATTTGTGTTCTTAAAAAAAGAAATCAGAGTGGAGTAAAAACCAAAGCTGTGCAACTCAACTTTTTCTCCATGATAGATATGATAACAGCAGTTGGGCCCCACCCATATCCGTCCAGACCTACCGCCACCAGAATTTGGACAAAAATGTAGAAGAGGAGAGAGGTCCAACTCCTCCCCTGAGAGGAAGATCGTCCTCGCCGGCAGCAGCTCCCTTCAGCCAACCTTCATCTTCCTCTCTCAGCTCCACTCACCACGAGGAAATGCAATCCATTTTGCAGGCCCACTTAGATGAGCTGACCAGAGCTTACCAATATGAAGTGGCAAAGCAAGCATGGTAAGGACCCATTGGAACTAAATCGGCAAAAATAACAAAAAAAAAAAAAAAAAAAGCTTTTTGTTGTCTGAAGACAAAGCAGTTTCATTTAAATGTGTCTGCTTTTCACAGTTGGAGAGATACCTGTAATTTTATTCATTTTATTCTGACGATAGTTTAGGTTTTGCATATCAATGGCCGATATTTGAGCATCTTATAATGCTGGTATTTACATATGTCAGCCCAAACCTGCATTCCCTGCGTCTTGCGAGCGATAAAAACATCTCTGCATTGATTACACCTTTGAGGGAGCATTGGAAAACTTGATAAGTCAGGGCCGACACATGTTGGAGGGTAATGACTGGGTTCAGTCTTACATGGTGTTCTGACATCAGTAAATAGAGATGGTAATTATGCATGCATCTCCTCCATGGTGGGATGTGAGCCATCGTGGAGGACAGCTGTGCAGGAGATAACAGGCGTGTTGCTGACAGCCCTGCCCATCCAGATATCCTTTATCCAGTCCAATTACAACTCCATTGTGTTAGCACAACACACACCACTGCTGAGAAAGTAATCAGTGGAAATCACTGCAGGCATTCTGGCTTTTCTGCACATTGCATCTCTAGTTTTCTGAAAACCCACTGATTTTGCTTTCTAATGTTTGTTTAGAAGCCTTTTCTTTTACTCTCCTGATTTCTGAAGGATTTGCTTTGTTTATTAATATGCTGTATTTCCCCACATTTGTTTAGGCATATGAAAAGCAGTCCAAATGTGTCCAATGCCACAATGGATTTCATGTCCACTACACTGGGCTCTGATTTGGGAGCCACTCTGCTTTCTGAGGAAGATGATGACGAGGAGGATGAAAGATATGCTGTGGTGTCAAAGAATTTGTGTGGCTTTGAGTACACCCCTGGTCACAGTGTGGATAATGAGGCCTCAGGTATGTTTCCTAATGAATTTAGCTTATTGCTTTTAAATGTGTAGACCACAGGGTCACTGATGGCCTGAAATTATGCTTGCAACTGATTGACATGACAAATACCACATTAATTCTGCTTAAATGTGACTTAACTCAAGAAAAATTTTAAATGAATGTGCCCAAACTCCTAAAAGTGGATGAATGAGAAGGTCTAAATACACGCCAAATCTCCATTCATTTTCTTTCTGCTTATCCGCGGTCGGGTCACAGACGCAGCTACACAAGCAGCAAAACCCAGACGTCCCTCTCAGCCTCCATATTTTCTAGCTCATCTGGTAATCCCAGGCCAGCTAGGAGATGTAATCCCTCCAGCACATCCTGGGTCTTCCCCAGGGTCTCTTCCTGGATGGACATGCCTGGAAAACCTCACCAGGGAGGAGTCCAGGAGGCATCTTGAACAGATGCCCGCGCCACCTTATCTGGCTGGCCGCTCTTGTTGCAGATGAGCATCATCTATAATCTGAGCCCTTCCCAGATGACTGAGCTTCTTACCCTATCTCTAAGGGAGAGCCCAGCCAACCTGCAGAAGAAACTGGCTCTCTAGGTCACTACCCACAGCATGTGAACAGAGTTGGAATGTAGATAAAAATCATCTTTTAACTGGTTCAATGTTCCTCAATATGTGACAAGTTCGTCTTTATTTAGGTTTATTTAGAGTTAGTAGGCTCACAGTTATTCAGATATTCTGGTTTTTATTTATTTTTCGAAGTTATTAGACCTTCTTTATCCAAAAGATTTTCACAGTTAAGAGTTTTGTGCAATGAGATGTTAAAACCATAGCATAACGTTTTAACAATTTCAGTGGAGCTATAGTGAAAAGTAAAACATCTAACATTTAAGATTTGATGCATTTATAAATAGGTTTCTTTCCAAAAGCCTTTTCTTTAGAACTAGAGAGCTTGATGGCATCTCCCACAGGGACAGAGCTGTACCATTTTTAGACCTCCATTGTTTGCTAGGTTACGATTGACGGGCGCATTGAGAATATGTGTTTTTAGTACTTTTAATAAACCATTGCAGGGCACAGTACAAGTCAGCGTGACTATAAATATTTACAAATATTAGCAATGCAAACAAGCTATCATTTCTTATTTAACTGTCACATATTGTAAGATACTACTTTAGAACAGCATTCAGGCAGAATTAGAGAGTATCTTCAGTCCACTAAATTCAAAACATAAAGGAAGTCACAGTGGTGGCAGTATTTCCAGGAGGAGCTGTCATAGTCATACTTTAACATCACACTTCATACATTGCTGCAACAAAAGAGGGACAAAAGTTCTAAAGGCTGTCTGATCAAAGTACTTTCCAACCATATTCCCAAAGCATTTTATCCTGTTGTAAGTTCGATGATTCCTGCAGGATAAAAAACGTGATGTGGCTATCTCTTTATCTCTCTCTTCCTGTACACACATGATGTACAAATATTCATTCATTCATTATCCCAACTGCTTAGCTTGATGAAGGGTTGCAGGGAAGGTGGAGCCCATCCCAGCAGTCTTTGGGCAAAAGGCAGGGCGCACCATGGATAGCTTACCAGAACAACCAATCACATTCACTCCTATGGGCAATTAAGAGTAACCAATTGACCTATATATATATATATACATATATAGATATATATATATGTGTGTGTGTGTGTGTGTATGTAAAACATATATATGTATATATGTGTGTGTCTGTGTGTGTGTATTTAAAAAGAAATGATAGATATTTAAATTTAACAAAGGCACATACATAGAGTAGAATACAATTAATCTGATTCAGCAATGACCGTTTTTCTGCTCCCATTACAAGTGACACATCCAGCTGTTTTCTTGCCTTTCTGGACTGATTATACTATTTTTGGAATTGACTAGAAAAATCTTATCTTCAATAATTGACTCACTGCTGGTTTTTGTAGGCAAAACCTCCCAGCAGTGTCACTCAGATAGCTTTGTCACATCCGACCATGGTGCACAGAGCACACATAGCCTTGGACACAAGAGGGCACCACTTGCTGGCCATAAACCTCAGACAGACAAGGTTGGAACTCTTCCCAGACCAAGAGACACCAACACAGACGGTCAGTTTGGACTGATACTCTCAGACTTTATTAATCAAATATTTTCTTTTCTCTTTTTACAGTAAATCCAGTTGGAAATGCCCATTGTATGTCAACATGTCTTATCATTGCATTCTTTCCAAATACCCTTGTCTACTACACTCTCAACAGCTCACACACCGGCTATGAAGTCCCTTCATGGCATGGGTTCCCACATGCACAGCTCATGGGCAGCTGCAGCCTCAGACCCATCTGAGGAGTGCATGGTGACTGTGTCAACGCTAGAGAGGCAGCATATGGCTTCCTGGAGTGGCACGACATCATCCGGCATGTCCACCCTAAATAGGGGTTCCCACAAAAGACCTGGCACAGACCTCTCCCAAAACGGGCACCCATCCACTAACGGCACAGAAAAAAGGGAACACTGTAAGTGCTGTTCCTCAGGAGGATACATATCACATATTATGACCACACCCAAAAGAGAAACCACTGTTATTGTGTCAATAATATGAAGGTTCTTGCAAAACTGCTCCTTAAATTAGTAAAGAAATGAAGTTAAGGAACTGATCTAGATGATATCTGTTTTTCTGATCTTGGGAAATTATACAGACTACATAAATAAAAGTACATTTCTGAGGGCTTAAATGTACACAAAACCCTAGTGATCCCTACCCTAATAACTTGTAAACTAGTTATTTGCACATTTAGTCAGTGTGGTTTTTTTTTTTTACTGATGGAATCCATTCCAGTTTTCCTTTAAGAAACTCTTGTTAGCATTGTTAGAACCAACACTACCTTGTCTACTTCTACATGCCATGAAAACTACAGGGATGCCGATGCACACAGAAAGCAACAAACTGCATATCCCATGTCAGCAGGACACACATCAGCAGGACACACTGGGACCAGATTTTTCTTTTTTTTGTAAACTGAACTATCCAAAAGAAGAACATGATTTCCATGTTAATGCAAGCTTGGACTCCATAGCCAGACCCCACTCCTGCAGAAGAAGTTTAGTCCACAAGGACACAAGGGATTACAAATACATTTCTAGTCTGCTGTGGATGTCTGAGAGTCCAAAAAAGTATAACATTACAATCACCTGTTTGTATACAGCAGTTTTGACACGGAGACTGCTGAACATATAGCAACCTATTTGAGAAAGGAGAACAATGTAAATGTTATTAATCTAAAAAACATGGAGGCGGTAGCATCCTGGTATTCTAGGTCAGACCAACTTTTTTTTTTATCACTAATGGAAAAATAAATGGGAAATAGGACTGTTTCTTAACCAAAGATTGTCATCCAAGGAGACAAGATCCTGAGAGGATGAAAATGCACATAATAAGAATGCTTATTCAAGTTTTACAGTTCTGTTTTTGTTCTTTCCTTTTTTTTCCAGAGTCAAAATGAAGCATCACTCCCTGCAGCTACAGTCTGTCCCTGGACACCTTGCTAATAAGCGCTATGAGATTTTTCCTCCGCAAGTATATTGTTGAGAAGATGGAGAGGACATAGAATGAGGGAAGAAATAAAAAGGGTGCAAAATAAAATGCAGAGCTGTAAATGTCATGTACAGGCACAGACACCACTCTCACAGTGTTATTTTCATCCCCCTCTTCAAAAGAGTTAAGAGTATGTTATATGTCTGCTTCTGTTTTCTGTCACATGGTACAGCAGTTCACACTGGCGATATGATGAAGAAGGAACACAACAAAATGACTCATTCAAAAAAAAAAAAAAGGACTTGCAAACTTTGTAAATAGATTTTTTAATGCTTTTTTTTTTCTTTTAGTTTTTTGCTTTGCTATGCAAGCCAAACCCAATGTTGTCTCTTTTGTGATTTATTATTGTGAATATATATTTTTTTCTTTTCATTCTTGCGCAAACTGTTAGCTTATTTTGATTAAGCTACTGTACTGTTGTATTTTGCACAGAGCGTTTTGGTGAAAATAAGCACAAACTTATTGTCAGCTGAGCTGAGGAAGAGAATCATGATGGCGAAGCAGGAAATGTATGTTAAACAGAGCAGAATCAGAGGACTTTTGGCTGTGTAGTAAATGTTTGGGAAATATTGGGAATTGTTTCGGGAAAAAAAATAAAAAATGACTGGTACACACTTGGAACTAATATGCCAAAAAATGTTTTACTGTGTTTCATGTACCTTTTTGTGAAACATATACGTTACACAAACAATGGTTCTCAATAGCTGGTGACCAGATTTTTTTCTTTTTTGGTAATAAAGCAGCACATTAACATGTGATACCCAAAGCAAAGACTTAATAATAGTTATTTCTCTGCCATTTCACGGGAGAAAATATAAATTATTATAAAACTCTGTTTCTTTTCCAGTTAAGTCCAGTAATATGATGGAGGTGCAATATTCATAAAAAAGATTTGACAGTAAAAGTAACAGAGAAGGAGCAGAGACAGATGGATTAAAGTGATCTAAATTCAAATGCAGACACACAAATAAGACAATAATATGTTATACTGTATTTATATATTTTAACAATGCTAAATGGCTACAAGTTTACATTGTCATCATACAAATGTATAGACTGCAATGGCAGCCAAATCAAAGCTCTTTTACAACTTTAAAACCGCAGCAGGTTAGGATTTCCGACTTGAGATTTAGGATTCAACGGCTTCACACCTGTTGGCTTGATCATTTTTCTTGTAACAGCTCACCCTTTCAAGAATCTTTACATGACAGATCGGCTTGCCCTCAGGAACAAACAGCCACAGTCAGAATATTTTTCTTTTTTTTTTTTTTTTTTTTTTTTTTTTGTCAATCCTATGATGCAAAATAAAAATGTGTGTGTGAAAATGAACCAGATTTCTCCTCATGATGCCAGAGTCTAAAACACTGTATATATGCAGAATGGGGGTGCTTATATGAATTATTTAAATTTTACATAGGATTCAAGGTGCAAAGTGGGTTTTTATACACATTCAGTTGACAACAGTCAAGAGCCAGCTCAAAGGAGTGCAGGTAGTTTTTATTTATCTATTTATTTATTTATTTTATTGCTAAATAGCATTTACTCGTGTTGGAATGTAAATATCATTCACGTATTGAAAAAGATTGTTATCTGCCACCAGAATACAATGTCATGTGTTGTAAAGACGGCAAGATCGCTTCATTATTGATCTCTAATTTTTCTCTGTGAAGATAACTTTCTTCATTTTACAAGGTTTCTCCACAAAATTATATTGTTTAGGGGACTCTATGGTGTATTTAAACATACACGTAGATATAAAAATGATGCATCCCCTGAACAGAGCAACACACTGCAAAATGTATGGCATTATTTATTTAGGTGCATTTTTTTTTACTGGATCACAACTTAAACTTTATATAAGGTAAAGATAAAAAAAAAAAAAAAAAAAAGGCAGTTTCATTTCTTATTTTTTCCCCATTATCGCTATCTCTGGACCACACAACTGCTCCATACTACACAAAGATAACTTTGTTATTGCCTGCATGGATCAGCACTCGAGTGGCTAGCCTCAGGTAATAGTGCAATTGGTGCTGTGTGCATTGTTGGGCAGCCTAGTATCTTGTTATGGATGTGCAGGGATTAGGAAAGTCTGCAGATATTTTACAGATATGCTTAGAGTGCAGTCTACCACTTAAGCTTTATATCCAGCTTCACAGGTTCCCAGACGTGCCATGAGGAGGGGAAGAACATTGTGAACTCCATTCTTTATCACTATGACTAAAATTAGGCTCCCTTTTACAAGCACCAACTTTTCCACAACTCCAGCGCCACATTGCACCGGCTGCTTCTAATTTAGCCAGCTTGTAGAACATGTGAATTTAATGGAAGAACAGGAACCAATAGCCTATAGCCCACAGAGCCCAATTACAGAGCTCTACCTGCATTGACATTGCTGGACTTGTGTTTTATAAAGCTGTTGCTTAATATAGTGGTCTCGGATAGTGTGCTTACTTTGTAGGTTGTTGTGGTTTTGGTTCAATGAGAAAAAATCAGCTTAGTGGAACAAATTTATTGCTGAGATACATTTTCAGCCCTTGGGGATCAATTTAGGTCTCTGACTGCCTCACTTCTTGAAGGGTTGCTGCAAACCACTGAGAAACACTCGTAATGGCGGTCATATTTCTGTGGAAAGCACCAGTGGATCCTGACAATAAAGCATCTGAAGGATTTTGCATTTCCTTTTGTTTTTTTGAAATTTTCTAAAGAACATCATTTGCACTGTATATCACAAGCTTTTTTTTATTTATTTTATTTATTTATTTTTATTGTTATTACAAATAAAATGGCAGTGAGAAGAAAGAGCGAACAGATTATAGAATCTTATTTTCTAAAACCTGAAAATGTAGATGGTGGGAAAAGGTGGAAATTAAAGATGGTTCTTGGGGATTTTGGAGGTCTGGAGTCCATCATCTTAATAAAAAATCCATGCTGCTTTTTGAAACTTGAGTACCAGGGGAAAGTTGGATCAGGAGGGAGACCACTGCTCTGTGGCTGACCCTGACCTTTAACCTCCTGTGTGACTGATGTAGCAATTTGAGGATGCTGGTTTGCTGATATGAGAATGATGGAAAAAAAAAAAAAAAAAGCGTATTATATTATATATTTACCATAGATGATAAATTAAACAGTTATTTCCAGGAAATAGCAACTCTCCATGTGAAACCATGTTATCAAATTCTCATGTAATCACTCAAATTTTAAAGCGCTGTTCAGATTCAGACTCTTTTGCCATTCGTTGTCCGTCTGTCATGAAAATACAGGCATTCACGTATGTAAAATAAAATAATTTGAATTTAGTTAATCAGTGTGCGCTTCAAGACCTCACGATGCATGGGAAAAGAACACAGGTGAAACCTTTTTGGGGTTTTTCTGGGAGAAATAGAATTCTTTACTTTGCTGTCCACAAGCACAGTTGTTCCAAATATAAACACATGCAAAGCAATAAGTACATATATGACGGATATTTCAGTAGTGCTTGAGAAACGTCAGAGTGATTACCATCCAAAGGAAATGTAGGTATGATTATTACAGAGCCCTGAAAGCTCCGCTGTGTATTTTGAAATATGATTACCATTAAGATTCCCAAACAACGTTGTTTTATGTCACAGTATGAGGCTCAGTGCATTCATTATAAAGCATATTCAGTCCAAATGCTGAACCCAACAGTCACATTTTACACTGATTACACAGTTGGCTCCAGCAGTAGCTCTTTCCTTAAGAATTCACTTTTTTTCCCCTTTCTCTTTCTTCTTCTTCTTCTTTTTTTATCAATTAGTTTGTTTTAAATGCTTATTCAGTATGAGCAGCAACAGTTCCTGAAATCTTCCCAACATGTGGTGGACAACCTTTTCAGGATGATTATGTGTAACCTTGCCTCAAAAGGCTGATTTGTGACTCATGACATTTGGCTAATTGCAACATTCAAACAGTGTGGTGGTCTACATGCACCCCACCTGAGACTGCGAGTGTCCCTCTGTGGCGCAGATACCCTGAGGCTAAGCTAAAGGCCAGTGGTCTCCTGGTCTTTGGTTCCCTCAGTGACCAATTTATTTTCATCCCGTTCATCCTGATGGTTCATCTAGTTTTTGAGGTTGCCACTTCATATTGTGCCACGTACATGAGGCAGCAAAGCTTCTCCTGGAGGTCTCTGACAGAGGGCATATGAGGAAATACATATTCCATGGCCATTCCTTTGTTAAATCCTAATAACAAACAGATTTCATCTCTGCTAACTGGAGGCACCCCAAGAGAGCACACCTGTGTTTTAGCCTTTCTAGTTAGAACAGCTTGTTTTTGCTCTAGTGTTATAATGGTTTATTCCCTAAAACCATTAGCACATGTATTTTCTATTGGTGATGTAATGTTTCAGCTTTACAAACCCAAACCAGAATAAACAGGGAAATGAAAGTGTGACAGAAAGGAAAATGCTCATTTAAAAAAACAAAAAACAAACTTGTTTTGCATTATTACTTATTTTATTGCAGATAAATATGAATCTAATATATTTCATCTTTATTTTTGTTCCCTTCCAGCTTATTTGAATGTTTCAATGCGCATCCATTTGTGCATTTCAAGCCTGAAACTCTATAAAAAATAAAAGGTCCTTCATGCACATGAAAGACATTCTGACACTGAGATACACCGAATAATGAAATGTTTCATGTGTGATTTTGCTCCACATCCTAAAGTGTGTTAAAATAAACTAAGATACGAACGCTGATCCTATCCCTGCCATCATCATCAGTCTGTATGCTAAACCTAATCCCTTACCTAGTGGTTTTATCAGATATTGATGAATGAATGTTGTTGTTGATGCATTTATCTAAGGAATCTATGTGTGTGTGTCCCAGTCTAAGCGTCGACGTTGTCCTTTGTGCACTGATATTCTCCTAGATTGCTTGAAAAAATTTTTTTTTATCATACTACACACTGCAACTGTAGAAAAACACAAGCCCTTTTTAATCTCTATTTCAGGGACATTGCTTTTCCTTGAAGTGCAAATGGATGCAAAGTGCTTCCCTCTGCCTAAATTCTTTTGCTTTTGGATACAAAATCCATATTGATTTTTTTTTTTTTTAAAAAGATTATAAAATCATCCATCTATACTGTGACAGCTTTTAAATACGCACTATATTTAAGAAATTCTGATATAACTTTTATAACTCTGTCAGAGTGTGACAGTGCCTTGATGCTCTTGATGCCACATGAACTCATGGTAAGGTTCTTTTTATTTAAAGTGCAACTCACTATTTTCTTCTCATCTGCTACAGCAGTGTTTCTCAATTCCTCAAGTTTCTCAAGTCCTCAGGCCCCCCTGCCCTGCATATTTTATGGTCAACCCTACTTTAAACACACCTGAATGAAATAAAAGGCTTGTTAACAGGCTGCAAAGAACTTGATGAAGTTCAATAATCTGACTCAGGTGCTTTGGAAGAGGATCATGTCTAAAACATGCAGGGCAGGGGGGGCCTGAGGACCGGAAGTGAGAAACACCGTGCTACAGTGAGTCGTCTTTCAGCATCGAAGGACTCCTCCTCTGCTGGATCAGAGTCAGCATTTATAGTGGCAGACAGAGATATGGCTCAATAAACAAATAACGATCTGCAAAAGCTGCAGGAAACGCGGTTATCTCTCACACTTCCTCACTCCTCACCACCTGTTGTTTTAAAGGAAAACAACATATCTCACACACAGCTGCAATAAATATGATATGATGAAATTGCCCATGTTTACTTTCACTCATCTCTTCTGCATCATGGCATCCACTAGCTCACAACCATTGCTAAGGACGTCAGTGGCAGTTGAGAAAACTTAACTCTGAGCTGAGAAATGCTGCGTATCTCTGACAACACCTGTTTATTGTTTCACTCTGTGAAGCTAATCAATGTTTTCATCGCCTCAAGACTCCTTGCTGTAACACAGCTTTCTTCACCCCCCCCCAGTAAACCTCATTAAGTTTAAAATACTGCTTCCTGATTGACTGCATGTTCCTGTCTAGGAGGCCATCTGCAAAACCTGCACTGACTAAAACAAGTGCAAAACAACATGCACAAAAAAGAAAGAAAAAGAGACGCCAAATAATATGTTGTGGTTATGATTTAAAAATGTTTGTTTTTGTAAAAAGAGAAACTGGATGAATGGAGACACCTAACAAGCTAAACCCAGTCTGCCTCTTCAGATGTGTCCTTTATGAAGAGTTGTTGAATTGACAGCCATCAATTCCAAGTTTCCTGTCAGCCTCTGTGTAGTTTTTGCCACATTCGCTCACCATGTCGCAGCTGCCTCTTTGTGAACAGATTGCACAGAATCTGCTGGATAAACAGCAAAATTGAAAATGCAACTTTCCAGCTCAGGCTTCCACGTACGCAACTGCACACACGTGCACACAGTATCTTAGAAAACGAGGGTAGTCATTTGAATAAGGCCGATGCAGACACAGATGCAGACAGTAGTCCTTGAAAAGGGAAAAAAAAAAAAAGGAGAGACGAAATAAAAGCAACGGGGAGGAAAACAGTCATTCATGCTCCTCAGAGATCATTTTCAAGAGAAGAAAACAACCTGCGTCACATAACTAAATTGCTCTCAGAGCTCAGCTTGTCAAAGTGGTCACATTAAACACAAATAACACACTAATATCTCAATACATGTGTTACTCTCACTCCTTTAAAGTTTTGCTTAAAGATGTGCATCCAAGTTCTTCAAACTTCAAAGTTAGAATCTCTATAGAGCTAAAAAGCTGACCTTTTGTTATGAATTGATTTTTTTTTTCTTTTTTAGGCAACATGGGAGCATTGAAGTGGACATCACCTCCATGCCATTTAGATGTACCAGTCAAATCGCTCAAGCTTGAAGTGATAAGTGGACAAACAGGGTAAAAGAAAAAAAAATCACAGTGTGTCACAACTATTGACAGGTGTATAACTGTAAAGAAGGTCAGCCTTTCTTTTCAAAAGTAGGACACACAGGATGGCCTCGCAGGTTTTATTGAAAGTGTGGCCTCATACCTGCTGTGAACGGCCCATTGCCATGAATGCAGTCATTACTGTGCACTATACAAGGTAACAACACTTCAGCAACTGGGAATATCTTTTCTTCCCATAAAAATATCATAAATATTGTTGTGATGTTCATCCTCGTATTTCCTACTTCTTCCAGACCAGTCCCTCCTAAAAAAAATACTTTGCATTACCTTATACCAAAACAAATGGCACTTATCCCATTACTTCCTTGTATTTGTTGGCTGACAGTTCAATACAATTTACGCCTCACTAGACATGTGTCTTTTGCATGCAGTCCTTTAACACGGAGAACAAGTTGATGTTTACCACTAACAAACAAAAAAGTCTGAAGCTTGTTTATTATTATTCATTCTCTTTTATATCTTTGGAACAATATATTCAGGTTCATGGATTTTGTTGTTCTTGTTCTATTTTGTTAATATTTTATCATTTAATTGTGTTAGTCTGATTTTTTTCATGATTATTCTTACTGATGCCATTTTGGTTTGGATTTATTGTTCTCTCAACACACACAGGACTAGCTTGCAATAGCCACAACTAAAATGCTTTCATTATATTCTCTTTGGTTCCCCTTACTCCTTTGCAGGCCATTGTGTTTAACCTTCACCTGGTTCCTGACTTGTGTTTCTTGACATGTTTGAATGGAGTTGCACTCAAAGCGTCTTTGGTTTAGTTTGTCCGTGACGGAGATTGTGGTCTGTTTTGGCAAAGCAAGGAAAGACCAGTTTATATGTTTAGCAGATGGTGCAAAGAAGCATAAAAGAACAACAGAGAGCAAAAATCATGAAAATATAATATATTAAAACCATAATAATTAAAAGCACAATCAGTTAAAAGTTACAGTGCAGATTTCATGCATAGGTGCATGAGGGGAAAAAAAAAAGTTTTAAAACTTGATTTAAAAGCATCTACATTAAGTTTATTCTCAACTTTACCTGTTTACCTGTTTACTGTCTGTGTTTGAGAGATAATTATAACTCCATGGAGGAATACACTGTTATAACAATTAGGAAAATGATTTAGCCTAATGTGAACTTAAAAAAAATTGAAGAAATGTGTTTTGTTTGGTTGATTATTTCTGCCCTTTAACAATACGTGTACATCACTGAAAAAATCTGATTAATTACCTTTACAAGGTATAACTTTTGGTGCTGATGTGGACTAAACATTGCAGATAAAAGAGTGGGTGGTGCACCCTAAAAATTTGCCAAAATCTCACAATAATCTCCTGTTGGGGTTAACTCATGTTTTGAGCTTCAACTGCTGTCAGATGTGTGCCAGTCAGAGATATATGCCTAACACCTGGCAGGCAATGAACTGATAGACATATTGAAATGAGATTCTGGAGCCAGTGGCAGTCCCATACCTTCAAAATCTGCCATCTAACTCCATCCTCCAGGATAACTTCACAGAACCAGGATCCTTACAGATACCTCCAGAATTTGGGATTGGAGAGAAAGGGGTGGTCTGCCCTAAGTCCAGAACTGATACTAATGAAAGACTAGTTGGAATAGCTTGGAATAGCTCACTGGTTGACCTTTAAAACTCCTGGTTGAAGAATCGGATGTCATTCCACACTAAAATGTAATTGGGTTGGTGACAAGCATAAGGAAGAGATTTGAAGCTGATGCAGCTGTGCATGGACCCCTGACAGTGTAAAAGAAATCAAGTGTCAAAATAACCAGTATAAGTTGCTTTTTTTTTTTTTTTTTTTTTTAGTTTATTACTGTGGAGGAGAGCAATCGTTCAATCCAATCAGCAATTTCAAACTACAGTAAGCTGCAGGGGATTTTGGATCATTTTGGTAGGCAGCACTACACACACATTTAGCGGTGTTATTCATACTAAATAAACACAGTTCTTACAGGATATACCTCACTGTGATATTAACCAACAAGGTTGTTCAACAATACATAATAAAACACCAGTTGATATTATTAAGAGGAAAAATGATCAACCAAACACAAAGTTCTTTACTTCTTTACTTTACTTTTACTTACTAAGTCAGCTGTTGCTTTTTATTTAAGGACTTTTGCTTTGGAAGAGAGGTAGTTTGGGGTCTGGAACCAACATCTGCGACTCATTCTACCCACTAATGTTAGATATAGCTCCTTAAAATGCCATTTAAGGAGTTGATCACCGTTTAAGTCAGGCATTAAAAACTCATTCATTCATTCATTATACTAACCGCTTAGTCCAGTGAAAGGTCGCGGGGAAGCTGGAGCCTATCCCAGCAGACTTTGGGCGAAAGGCAGGGTACACCCTGGACAGCTTGCCAGTCCATCACAGGGCAGCATTAAAAACTATTTAGTTAAATTTATATTTTAAAGGATGAACTCTCATAGATTGACCCACATAATGCTTTAACAACTCAGTGTCCACAAATATTTAAAAAAAAGAGAACCTACAAGAACTGAAACAACCATTTGCATCAGAAGGAAATGTTTTTACAGTGAACTTTCTCCGTCTGGGCTTTTATTAGCACTTTTACATGCTGAGATGAGGTCTGTTTATTCAACTGGGCCAGTGTGTGACAAACTCATATCATTAATATTTGAAAGAGACCAACTTACCAAGCAAATCTGCAAGCTCTCAGGTGAGCTGATACCTGTATGTAAAAATATATTTTTTTCTTTCTGATAAGATGTAAAGGTATGTGTTTCTTAGTTATGCAGCTCTTAAATCACTGCATCAACAAATTACAAGAGACAAGAGACAGCTATTGGATCTTTATTGATCTTGAAAATGACTTTGAGCTGCACTTATTTTAGATGATTTTCATAATGTTGTCCTGCAATGCTGGATTAGAAAAATAGCATGTTGTAGTTTTTTTTTTTTTACATGTAAATTGCTCATTAGAGTGCACAACAAGAAAAATTATGTATTTACTGATCCTGTAAATTAAATAATTAATTTAAAATTTTCAGCTAAATTCTTATGATTTCACACTTTTCATCACTACAGTAAAATAAAGCAAATATAGTTGGATAAACAGAAGAAAGACTGTTGTCATGGTTTGGAGTTTTTCTGTAGACCTTAGTTCTGGTTTCCTCTTTTATTTTGTAGTTTTCCTGTTCCTGTTCCTGTTCGTTAGTTCACCTGGTTTCATTTAGCTTATCCATTCCACCTGTGTCTTGCTGTGTTTACTGTGTATATATACCAGTTGGTTTCAGGTTGTCTTTGCCAGTTTGTTGTCATATCCTGTTGTAGTCTCCACCCTTGTCCTTCAGTTTAATTAAAAGAAGAGTCACAGCATTTCTTCTGCTCCCATTCTGCAACTGGGTCCTCGCATCTCTGTCACTGTCTGACACCGGTGTAGAGAGGAAGCCTTCACAATATGTCCTGGCTATTATACTTAAAGAAATGACACCAGATGTCTGCAGTGTTTCGATCCATTTGACAAGTCCAGAAAGAGCACATTTGACTTGTGATCATACTTGAGTTTGCGTCTTCTGGGAAAACGGCCTGAAAGGTCACAGTACCAACAGCACTCACCTCACTGTCGTTTGCAGTTGGTTCAGAGTGAAGCTTGTCAATAAATCAGAGCATGCAGTTTATTAAATCACTGGATTTAGTTGAAGATGCATCATAATTTATTGTGTGGGAATTAGTCAACCTGACACACACTGACTAAAAGATGTGAATTTTTTCTTTTATTATTTCAAATGCCACAGATGCTTTGTAGGGAACTTCATTAAGTAAATCAAATTGAACGTGTTTCATCACCCCCCCCAAAAAAAAAAAATTGTTGGCCCATGTTTATTGGCCCCATGAGATATTCAGAATGAACTATTTGGCACTGAGATGAAAACAAAACAAAAAAAAAAACAAAAAAAAAACGAGCACGTTTTGAAGGTTTAATCACAACTAATGTGGCAAAGGTAACAACTTTTCAAGTTAAATTCCTTGTATTTTTGGAAAAAAATTCTTTCCTTTTTTGAAACAAGTCATTTTCAGTTCAACTTGTGCAGATGTTACTTTAATAAGATTCTCCTTTGTTTGGGAAATTTTTACATTTCATAAACTCAAAATGCTGAATACAAGTTTTCACAGAATAAACTTAAGGGTCTGAATAGTATACACACGACTGAAAAGAAATAGCAAAAACCACAGCTTCCGAATGCACGGCTACAATGAAAGGAATTAGATCACAGATCATTTCTTGTTTGACGTAACAGCAAATTTATTCAGAGTGTGGTTAAAGTGACATAAATGTTCTGTGTGACTTAAAGAATAGAGCTGGACAAATGCAACACTCCCGTTACGAATGGTGTTACATATTTTTTACTTAACCCTATAATTGTCTTACGGCATTTTTCCCTGATTGTTTTTACTAGGGATGCACCGATTCACTTTTTGGGAGTTCTGATCCAATACCGATATCTGAAATTGTAATATCTGCAGATACCGATATTTGCCGATACCAAATCTATTTATGTAAACATTATTATGACTATGGTTATTATCGCTGTCATTACTGTGGAAGATTTCATTAGGTTGTAATAAATTCCCCATTCTTTCTGAAGTTACCTCACCAATAATACAAATATAATAACATTACATATTTAACTATTTTAACTAGTTTTATTTTGATTTGGCACATTTTACCCAAATTATAGACATTAAATTATACGTGTGCGATTTTGAAACAAAGATCTGGCTTTTAGCGTAAAAAGAAATATATATGTCACAATTTAACATTCAAGGCATTTATTTATTTTAAAACATGTCCAAAGCATGTCATCAAACACATCTGCGCTGGCTTGACTAGTGTGGTATCAGGTATTGGTTGTGGTATCAGAACACTTATTAATACAGAGTACGAGTACACACGCATTGTATTGAGCCGATACTGATATCAGCATCGGTGCATCCCTAGTTTTTACTTTCAAAGATCTTGAGTCTTAGGAAAAAATGAACATCTACACACTTTGTTCACATTTATTAGACAAGGGAATATTCTGACCTTTCTTGATTTCTGTTAAGAATTTACAAATCCAAGCCATATTAAAAAGGAATACCTCCAAGACTTAATACATTTCATGAAACATTCATTTGCATAAAGATGTAGATTGTGGCCTAAAGGAATAAGCAGCAGTTCATAATCATTAGACAGCTGCTTCTTACTTAGTAAATGTTCCAGAAGAGAGATTTAACTAACAATGAAAGGTCAAAAACTCTGAAATGCCTTCCAGACTGATGGAACAAACATGAAACAGCTAAGATACAGTAACACAACCGCTGGACA
Organism: Telmatherina bonti; assembly: GCF_933228915.1. NCBI lineage: Eukaryota > Metazoa > Chordata > Actinopteri > Atheriniformes > Telmatherinidae > Telmatherina > Telmatherina bonti. Next base: position 26,995,580 of record NC_136628.1, on the reverse strand, counting down.
GTCGAACGTCCCACTGGCTAGTGACTTGAGAAGAATATTATGTTAGCTACCAGAACCCTATTATCATACTTAAGAGCTGGAGAGTCCTGCAGAGTAATATTTCAAAGGCTCAGAAACGTGGCCAAAAGAACGAGACCACCACTGAACAATATTCACAATTTGAAGCACTGTTTTTTTTTTCTTTCTTTGGGGGCCCCTTATGATCACTAATGAATGCAGGGCATCAGTACAAGTCAGGTCAGGTCCAGACAGGGTGCAGTTGGGGTTCTGCTATGAATTCCTGCTGCTAATTAAAATGTTCCATAGGTGACCTTTTTGGGTTAAAGATGAACTGAAACTGATCTCTGAAACTTGTTGGTAAATTCTAACAGGCATTGGAGGAAGCCTGCAACATACATAAATTTAATATCATCTGTTTTAGGGGCAGTTTTCACAGATTAGCATACAAACGTCTTAATATGAACCAAAAACAATGCAACCCCATTTCTTACCTCACTGGTTCTCAGCCTTTTCGCATCATACCCCCATCCCACTCCTCAAAATATGACATTACTGGTCACTTTAACTAAGCATATTAAACAAACGAGGTGGTTCTACAGCCAGTCGCTCTTTAATCATATCCATGTTCAAACTGCAAAATCAGCAAATACGTCTGGTCAGATTTTTCTTTTTGATTATCGTCCAGCCCAACTCCACAAGTTGTGGCAAAAAATCAAGGGAAACACAGGAGCAGATTAAATGAACTCAGCAAAGAGAGACAATAAATGGAACCAGTCCATGAACAGACATTTCATTATCCTAAATGGAAGGCAAAGCAGTGAAGATGTTAAGCAAAGCTTCCTTTTGTCCGAACCTGCATGCAAGTCTCTCAGTACACACAACAGATAGCTTAAATCTGAATGAACGCAGCTCAAATGCACGCAACAGAACGCACAACCACAATCAACAATCTTTTTTTCTCAAGCTGACATGAAGCAATAAAATGATTAACAGGACTCTGACAACTGACTTCCTCCAGACTGAAGTTCATTTAACACTGACTTAGAATAAAATTAAGTGATTGTGCTTTTTTAACCAAAGTAGAACAAATAATACAAAGACAGATATACATCACTTGGAAAAACATTAACACTGTTATATAAAATTTGAAGCACTTCTGTGGCAGTAAACAATGTACAAGATGGCTGGTAATGACTGTATATCAGTTACAGTAAAATAACAACAGACAAACAAATATCACGACAACCGCATCAAGCAGTTGCCATGAGCAATATTTTTTGTAGACACTCAAAGCCGCCATCAAATGTGCATTCATTAAAGTTTACTGAGTGACCAGCAGTTCAGTTTTCCTTGGAAGCTGGTCACCAAAAAAACAAAAAAGCTAAACAATAAACAAGTCCACGGACTTAAATATGAGAGAACATTTTTCAATTTTCTTTTTTTTTTTTTTTTTTTTGTTCCAACACCTAATGAGAAAGTCTAAGTAGAAAACAATATTGTACATTGTGCAGTGTTTTTGGAGTCTTTATCCATGTTGTAAAAGTCATAGTCCTTCAGAAGCAGCTGGAAGATATCCCCCTTGTGCTCATGTTGCTTCTTAGCTTTTCAGTAGCTGTGAGAATAAAACAGTGTCAGTTTCTTTGCCAGCACTTCATGCCGCGTATTCAATTGTGTCGCATATATTTTCACACAAGAGAATGTAAGATTGATTTTCATTTACCTCCTCCACCTGTCCAGTCAGGGCCACCTGCTCCCCCTGTTTGGTTCTCGAGTCTCCACATGCATGGAAGTTAGATGAATTAGAGCTTTGAGTTTGACCTGATGGGAAAGAGGGACGATTGTACAGAAGGATGTCCCCAAATTCTAAAGAAAAAAAAAAAAAGAAACACAGTAGAAAAAAGGATAAGTTGGTGTAAAATGACGTCACTTAATGGTAAAATTCCTAAATGGGCTTGATAATCCATCTTATACCTGATTGCTGTCGGTTTTTGTTGTTTCCTTTGCCTCCTGGTGGAATCTTGTGCATCTCCCGGCTCTCCTTCTTTTCAAACGAACCTTCTTTGACCCTGTGAGTGCCGGTGCTGCCTCGCCTACCCCGGGTCGCCCCAGAGCCCATCCGAGGCAGCGTGGCTCCCCTCACTTTGTAGTCACCGTGGGACATCTGGCTGGGGAAATTCAGAGGCATGCAAGAGTCTGGAGACAAAGCACAGATTGGAACGTTAGAGCTATGAGGAGATATTTGGTGACAAATTTCCCTCTTCATTCTGTCTTTTTCTATTTTTTACCATCATTAAAGACATCTTTGGGTTGATAGTCCTGCTGACCAGAATGGTTCTGTTTGTGCCTCCTGGGTTTTTTATGTGTGATTGCAGGACTCATATTGCTGTCCGTTGACATGGGGCTGCTAGCTCGCTGTAGCCGCCGGCCTGAAGACATCAAACGAGTTTAACAGTAACGTTTAAGTCACGCATTGCATGTAAAATACCTAATTTACAGTTAAAACACTGCAACGATTTATGAAATCAGTTTAACTGCAGGAAGGTTTCTGAGTTAAGCCTGCATCCTTTCCGCCTGTAGGCTGCATGCAGCATAAATTTAGCCCTTTCTAACACTTTTAAAGGTGGAGTATGTAAGATTTTCAATATTTTCTAAATGAATTAACTAATAAAATAACTACAATCATAATTAGATAGTTTTTTGAACATGTAGGTTCCAGTCTGTCCATATTTGATGCGTTATTAAATTACAAGTTTAATTAATGACAAATGACAAAAAGCACTTTTTTTTTTTACTGGTAGGCAAACATTTAAGAAGGGTCTTTGTCATTAATTAAACTTGTAATCAAATATGGAGAGACTGGAACCTACATGTTTAAAATCTAATTATAATTGTAGTTATTTTTTTAGTTAATTTATTTTGAAAATATTGAAAATCTTACATACTTTACCTTTAAAGAAATACGATCTTGTGCAAAGACATTTGCTAAAGTAAGCAAGCATGTAAAGACAGTTATGACACACAAGCAAAATTTTCATCCCACCTGACTCCTCTGGGTATCTGAACATGCGCAGGCCTACAATATCCCGTGAAGAGGCAACTGCCTGGTTGAAATCACCATCTGTGAAGAAAGATCCCTCTGAGGTGCTGACAACACTGGACCTGCCTGATGAGATGTTGTCTTCCGATGCCGAGCCCCAGCTGTTAACCACAGACCCCGTGACTGATCTGTCCAGGTCCCCAGTGCTAGAGGTTGGGGTCTGCTCCAGCCCATTGAGTTGCAACTTGTGCGGAGAAATATGGTGCAGCTGGTGTCTGAGTTTCTGGTGCTGGTGGGGTCGGCTGTAGAGATTCTCAACCATCTCCGCGTCTGTTTCCTCCTCAACCTCTTCCTCACTCTCTTCCTGTCCTTCAGTGTCCATGCAGAGAGGGATGGAGCTGTAGGTGTGCGCGAAGTGGTCGGCCCCGTCGTGCACGCCGTTGCTCAGGTCTCCCTGCGATGATGGGGATGACACAGCTCCTCTAGCTGCTGGAGACGGGCCACTTTCTGGTCCCTCTGGATCAAAGCTGATGAGAAATGGAGTGATATAATAATGCATAAGGGAACGAATGTATTCGCAGCTCTTACATATTAGTCCCAGTCCATTAGACATAATGCAAAACCCTTCACTCTTCCATCAAAACATTCCATCATGCTCCTCAAGCTGAAAATTGCTCAGGTTTCCTAAACGCAGTGTTTGCTTTACCTGCTTTAATAGGTAAACTAAGTGCCTGACAACTGAAAAAAAGTTTAAAAAAAAAAAAAATCTATTATTAGTTCAAAGCGTGCGTTGACAATGAGATCTTGCTTTGACAGAAAGTTTGCAGACGTTCACGGCAGACGTTCTCCTTTTAGCAGCATGCGCCTTGAATAATTTCATCACGCGATGCCTTTTTTTTTTTCAGTCATCCTGATATGACGGACAACCACTGGCTAATGAGCATCCCAGTATGCACCAGCTGTAGCTCAACATGGCAAAGGCAGAAGCTTTACAATCTATATTTTATGAAGCGGTGTGTCAGTCAAGAGAAGGTAAAGTAATCAGCTTGTTGCAGAAAGACATCCTTGATCTATTTGGGGCATTTTGAAGTACACTATTTATATATTTCCTTTTGAGCTCCTTCTTTGTGTATGTAGTGGAGCGTGCTGCACATTTTCTTTTTTTTTTTTTTTTTTATACCTCTTTTCTGTGGGCAAACTATACTCATCACAGTCCCATGCATTAGCATGAGGAGGAGACAGGGCTCCCCCCCAGCTTACTGCATTATGCTTTGGGATCTTTGGGGCTCGTATTCCTTTCTTCTGATTTTGACTCCCTGCGAAATGAAAAATGAACATCAAGGTCAGCACAGACTGTTACTGTTGGCCTCATTAATATTAAGCACCACAACAGAGTTGATGGCATCACCTGAGGTGCTACTGCTGCCTCTGTCTGAACTGTGGTACAAGCCTCCTGTGCTGTGATCACGGGTCTGGCCGTACGGGACGCTTTTAGGGTGGATCATTCCCTCACTTCCTTGTAAATCTGGAGACAAAGCGGCATGGAAATTTACAGCATCTTTCTTTGCACATATAAAGCCTGTAAAGCACATCACGTTTATGACGGTACCTTTACTGCTTTGCTCCGTCATGTTGTACTGCATCTGTGCTGCCATCTCCTTAGGTATTGGAGGCAGGCTTGGAAGCTGTTTCCAGCAGGGTATATCCGGAGGCTCTGCTACACAGCCACCAGCACCTGACTTGCTTTTAATGCTAGCTTGAATAAGCTGTGTTGTGGCATATGGAATGGGCTCATATGTGGCTGATGAATCTCCTCCTGGACTTGTGTAGCACAAGTTGGAGCCGTTGAATGTTTTGATCTCACCGAGCTTGTTGGAGAGATTCACATCGCTGTATATGGGCGTCTCTGAAGCAAGCTGTCCCCCTTGTTTGTTTTCTGGATGGTTTCCATAATTGGCTATGCAGTCAGCTGAGTACAAGAAACAAAGAGGCAGTTGAACAAAGCAGCAGGAAAGGGAAGTCACACGTCTCTGACATTGTTACGAGATGTTTTTTTTTTTTTTTATATATATATATTTTTTTATTATTTACACAAGCTGGATCTCAGAGGCTTCCATCCTGGGAAATGAGATGAGCTTAGCCTTATACTAACCTGGTCGGCTGTATGTTGTCATGTTGCTGTCACTGGTGCCATTTCCATTATTGCAGCAGTTGATGCTACAGTCCTTATGATTGGCACATGCATTTGGCCAATTGTCTGGCAGCCACAGCTGGTTCAGTGGTTCACCCATGCTGAGAGGGCCAGGTCTGCAACAAGGAGGACCGCAGTGTTGTCAATCAAAGCCTGCCACCTTCATGACATGCTCACCCATTACCTCAGTAATGGGTGAGCATGTCATAGATGCACAATGGACATTAGGAGCAGGGAGACATCTCCCCCTAGTGTTTCCACAACAGAACAAAAATGCTCCTGTTAGACTTTATATAATACAAAAGGGACAAAAATATCAGTCACCTGGCAGCATTGCACACAGATTCTCCTCTTTGATATGCGACTGCAAAGGCAAACAGAAAAAGATTGGGCTTTGGTGAGCTGACAGGAAAAACAGGAAGTGCTAATGGTGGAAAAAGCCTTGAAAAGGCAGGCGAGGAGCCTGAACCGAAATTTGAAATCAAAGGTCTGTACATATTTCAGAACGTGTTTCCATCTATAGAACATGGAAATCTGTCTGGTTTAGTCACATTTAATTTACCATGACTCAAGTCTATGAATGTGAGGGATTTTGTAACATCATTTACTGAAATATGATTAAAAAAAAACTGGAGTCATATTTTCCTCATCAAAGCAAATGGACCAAACAGAGGCAGTGGAAACATTCTGAGGGTAGAAATTTAGAGCAAAAACAAGCCACTGTCAGTTTCATCTCATATGAGTCATGTTGTTTCACATCTTTTTTTCTTTTTTCTTTGCTTGTTTTGTTGCTGTTTTTCTGAGATAAGATGCCAAAGCTGTTTCAAAGTCTAACTTCTTTATTTCTTTATTTCTTTATTTTAAGTTTAGCTTCTGCATGTTCCCATTTCCAGTAACAGAACTGCACACACCAGATCTAAACATACTTCATAGAGTTATGAGGCATTCAGTAAAAAGTCATTTAAAGTGTATATAAAATGGGTCAAACAGTATCAGATGACCCATGTAATACATACCTGTGGGTGTAAAAGTGAATGATGGGACTGTGAAGAAAAATAAAGAGGAAAAAAAAGGCTTAGAGTGAGTAATTACATTATACTAATAGGTGTATTGATAATTAATCATTTATAATTAGATATACAAGAATTTGTTATGAGATAATTCTGATTTTTTTCTCTCTTTTCTTTTTTAGAATTTATGTCAGCCCTTCTTTTAATACATTGGATGTGCGCGCACACTGAAGTGAGCACATGCCATCTGTGTAACTGCTGCCTCTGCCTTGCATTTAACAGTCCAGGCGAAGGTTAATGAGGGTGACACTGACAGACAGCTGGAAAACAGCAGCGATATTTGTGGCACACAGACATGGTCATGGCAGGTTGACAGGCCCGTGCATCCAAGCACTGTGCTTTTGCTGAGAAGATGACACTCTACAAATAAGTGATTAAAGGTCAGTCTTTGAATGTCTGCATAGCCTGGCATGCAAATTTGTCTCTGAGGTCTTTGTGTCAAAAGGATGATTAGACCAAAGAATCTTTCACCCTTTCATGTGATCTGCTTATCAGCCTCTGAAAAAATATTCTTTAATATCACTGGAATGATGACTGCTGTAGTGAGGTGGCAACATGTCATTGCTTGATCCCCTTCTACAATAACACCACCTTTTAAATGCTCTAAAAGCTAATATCAGAACTTTTTTTTTTTTTTTTTTTTTTTTTTTGAAAACATAGACTGAGCCTATAGGGGTTCAAACATACATCTCATGATGACAGACAACAGGAGCATACCCTTGCGGATGCCGGTGTATGTGCTGCTGAGACCACTCCTTTTCTTGCGATGACGGTAGAGCCACACACTGAAAATCATAAGAATCAACCAGCAGGTGGCGCCAATGCCTGCAATAAATGCTGGCTGCTTTACCACATCTGAGATCTGGGATAATGTATCTCTTTTGTCACTAATATCCATCATCTGGCCAGCAGAGTCTGGTCAGAAAAAAAAAAAGGGGAATTCAAATGAATTCAAAGAATATAAAACATCAAGAATTGAGTGAAAGTGTTGATGGGCAATAAAAGAAGTTAAGGTAAGTATAATCACAACTAACTGAATAGTAGTTGAATAATTAGTCAAAAATCTGCTACCTAGTTGAAAGAAAGTAACGTCACTTTTGACTCCTGGTCCAGCTCCATTACAAGCTGCGACCTCGACACTGTAACGAATTCCTGGTAACAGACTGGAAATGAGAACAGAGAAGGTGGAACCATCCACTGACTGGTTTACATGGTACCGGCTCTCATTGCCCAGACACCAGATCTGTTAAAAGACAGTGAGATGACAGGGAGTTTTGCCTGAGGGTCAGAACAACACAGCTTCACAAAGATAAAGCCTAAATATAAGCTCTTATGTTTTTGTACCTTGTATTCCTGAATGACTCCAGCTTCTTCTGGCTCCAGAGGCGGCTTCCAGGAAACAAGGATAGCAGTTCCATTGGCATCACTTTTTGTAACAGTTACACCCTGAGGGGCTCTCCTAGGGGCTAAGACAGTGATGCATACAGGTAATAAAGCTTGAAAATCAATATCTTGCTTTTGTCAAGATCACAATACAATAATTTAATAACATTAGTCCAGTAACAACCATCATCCAAAATGCAGTAGAAGAAAAATGTACCTTCTTCCAGCGTCTTGACCACCTTTACCTCGCTGTCAGCTCCCTGGAACTCATCGAAGAATGGCCGTACTTTGAACTCATAGATGGATCCTTTCTTTAGCTGACTGATCACCAACCCGTCCTCCTGCGGAGCACGGACTTCCAGTACACTCCACTGCACCTCCGGCTGACCATGCTCCGCCGATGCCCTGTAAAGCACCTTATAACCCTGGATGTATGGGGAATGTTGCTCGACCTACAAAAGAAACATGCTGCATAAGTGTAATAGCATATATTTGTGATCAAGATGATGACCAAGTAAGCATCTTGACTTGAGTGAGACCGGTGTGTGATCCCAGTGACTATATGTCTCTATTTGAGTTAAAACAACATACATCCAAAAGGTTAGAGCCCCATCTTGTGTGCAAGAGAACATCCTGCAAGAAGGCTATGTCAACACTCACTGAGCTCCTTTTTCCTATTAACCCCTCCTCATACAAATGTGAATTCTCATTGCAAGCCACACCATGAGACAGTAATAATTTCCACTTAGTATTGTTTGAGTTTATAATAAACCAGATTATAACTAAGCAAATTCCATTTAAACCAATTTATTTTGCAAAGAGAAGCTGTAAAGATTCTTTAATGAGATCCACTCAGGCAACTGCTGCACAAACATTTTAATGAGAATTCAAATGGAATATTGTCGGTGCTGTAGATTTATTCTTTGCCATTTTGTTTGCAGAGAAAACCGCAGAGATAAAACATGAATGTAAAAACTGTTTTTTACATAAAAGAAATCTCAACTTGTTCCTCATTTCACTGTAAAATGTGCTTGCTAATCATCATAATGCCTCACAAAACCCCACAGCATGTAAATCAGCTCTTTGAAAATCTCTGTATGTCGAAATGTCTTTCAGTACTTTGAGTCTGGATTGTTTTTCTAAGACCTGAACCTTGGCTTTTACAGAATTTACCGAAGTAGATGATGTGTTTATTTGTACTGTTATAGATGATCTTTTCCCATACTTGCTTTAACGTTGACAACCATGGGCGTATGAAGTAGTGCAGCACTGAGCATGTGCAGGACAGTCAATGTAGAGTGTTCTCTTACCATCCACTGAACCCTGACAGCAGAAGACGAAAGGACAGCCGGCGTATGCAGATGGATCACAACATCCCCCAGTTCTCTCTGAATGTGACGGTGGTCCACGCCCTGCATGGTGGATGTGCTGTCTATGTATATCAAAAGAAGGAAAGAAGTCAGATTGCAGCAGGAGTTTTATTTAAAATATAAGCAGTGTGCCAGCACTGCCTGTTAGTTGTGTAGTGAAGCAGATGAAAAGGTTGGAGGATCCTCACTGACCCTGCGTTCTGACAGAGTCAGAGATTGGACTGGGATCACTGAGACCATGAGCATTCATTGCTCTGACCATGAAGAGGTAGATGGCTCCAGGCTTCAGGTCTTTCAGGACAAAGGTCTCCGCCTTCACGTGCTCTGCTACGGTCACCCATCTGTTGCCTAAAGTGTAACTGCAGAAATAGGGAGAAAAGATTGCACATGACTCCAGGGGAACAAAGTCACCTACATACCACTGGATTCCACTGTACATGTGAATATGTCTGACCTGAATGCCTCAATTAGGTAAGATATAGGCAAAGCACCAGCATTGGTGTTGGATTTCCATGACAGTGTGACAGATGTACGGCTGATGTTCGTGACTTCAGGTTTGGATGGAGCACTGGGGATTAGACGAGGGTCTGTGGGATGACCCGATTGAACGACAACTCCAAATTCTGCCATAAAGATGTCAATAAATCGGATTAAAGATAAGTAACCATACGAGATTTGTCAGTACATTGTGTATAATGTTCCAGTGAGTTTCTACCTTCTACTTGCAAATGTCCTGTCCACGAAGCCTCTCCACTGGGAGTAGAAGCAACACAAGTGTAGATACCTGAATCTCCCAGCTGAGAAGAGAAAATGCGGGTGCATACATTAGTAGGTTGGTGTGTCCCGTACCGTTTTCTGACTGACTGCAGTATTACGTGACCTTTTACCTTGGCATAGTGAATCTTCAGTGATCCTGTTTCGGTTACGGACATCCGCGAATCCACGAAAGACACTACCGCACCATCTTTCTTCCAGTGGACTGTGGGAGGTGGAGAGCCAACAGTCTGGCAACCCAAGACGACTGTGCTGTCTACAGGAACGGTCTGATTGATTGGGCCCTGTCTAATGACAGGAGGAGGGTAGTCTGACCCAGCTAACAGAACACAAAACAGCAAAGTGAAGGAGCAACATGGTTAATATTCCACTGTAACATGATTTAATATGGTACATTACATGAAACAGAGAATGTTTGGCTAAGTCTAAAACTTAATTCATACTGGAAGCTTAACAAATTACAGTGTTGCAACTCTGAGAGAAAACAACAGATCTAAGTGTAAAAAGTAAAGATTCTGCTGCCTTGATATAAAAAAACAAATAAATCTTCCAAGCAGAGAACTTGGAAGCACACCACATGCATGAATTGCTACATTGTTGGCAAGTAGACCTTGGCCGCTGGAGGATTTGGCCCCTGGATCTCCATATCCAGAGAGGAATATTCACTGGCTTTCATTTTACTTTCACTAAAATTAAAAATAAAAAGCTTCACCAGCAGTTATTAGGTTCTGCTGAGAAAAAAAGTATTTAAAGAAGCGGAAAAAAAGAGTTGCTGCTGTTTATTTTAGGTGTCTAATATTGCCTAATATTGAAGAAAAAAAATGGTGCATACATTAAAGATTAAAATCCTTATTTTGCCTCTTGAGCAGGTGCTTTTCAAGATGATTGCAAAATTGTAAGCTCGGTCATCACAGTCCCACTCTGAATGTATCAAGTGCATGAATAATAAAAGCACTTCCACTTTAATACCTTTTGCAGTTTTTGTTTCTTTTTTTTTTGCACATTTAGTGGAGATAGAGTGTTACTAACACTACTATTTATAATGAAATGAAAGAAAAGAAAGAAAAATGGGATTTCTGCTGCTTTTGAGCTTGGACATGTAAATAATGCTAGTTCATGCTGTCATCAAATGGTTAAGATACTATGACATTAATGTTCATCCTTTGTATTTCCCTGCATCTCCGTCTCTCTCCTAGTGGAATGGTTAAATCAAATACAAAGTAAATTTGTGAAACTGTCAAAAGTACATTTGAATATCAGTCATTTGGAGCGTATGTTGAAAAAAGGTCAGTCATAGAAAGAGAAAGAAATCAAAGTAAGAGAGATGAAAGTAGAAAAAAAATGAAAATGAAGTGGTGAAAAGGGCAGAAAAAAAGATAAGATGTGAAAGATATTGGGAAGAAAATTGGTAAAGCAGGAGAACAATAGGCTTAGGTGGCTGTGCAGGCAGTGGAGGAAAAAGAAATCAACTTTTCCCCTCCAGCGGAGGGCAACTAATCATTCATTGGGTAGAAGGTACTGCAGGAGCCGGATCCAATCATGACAGCAAAGCCCAACTAATAACAGTTCCACTTAGATAACAGAGCTCCCTCTCTCACACACACATTTTTAAACCCTGTGGATGGGGTGATGGTTTTAGACTGATAAATAAATTTTAAAAAAATTTAAAAAAAACACCACACCCCCCCAAAAAAGGGATGGAGACCTGCTTTGAAAACTGCCAAAGGTAAAGTGAACCAGTTATTACCATACAAATATAACACTTCAAATGGGGATGAGAGGAATGTGGAGTGAAATTTTTGGAGTGGAGGCGTTTGCGAAAGGACGAGTAAGAGCTCAGATCTATGCAGACCACCAAAAAATGACAAAAAAAACCAAAACAAAAAAAACACCTCCATTCTCCTACTCATTGAAATGTTGACTGAGAAATCTGGAAAAAGCTGTCCACTATAACTGAAATAATCCTCTTGTAAATGCATTTATGTTCTGAAAAACCTAAAGCATTCATATCCATTAATGTAATGCATGTACGCCTCATAAAGTTACACAGACACGTGTAGTCGTGATTACACAGGTGTATAATTACTGCTACGGGCCTCCAAGCACAGTTAAATTGCTTTTCTAAAGCAATTAACACAGTTATTTTATCATGTAGAACTTGGATTAGAATCCCCTCAGAGCACTTTTCAGACTACCTAAAAATGACATCATATGTCATTCCTCCGGATTTCATCCACAAATATCTGCACCGAAATAGAACATAGGCCACGCTGCAGCAATGTGATCTAGGTTACAATGGACTGTAAGAGACAACACATCATCTTTCAGTCTGAAGGTTCTATATCTATCCAGACATAACAAAAAAAAGAAAAATCATCTAGTCTTTACCTGTTCTTAAAATAAATTAGACAACCACAGATAAACACATTAATTGTCATGCGGGGTTACTGTTTATGTAACAATTACCGCATGACTTTTAGATCAAATTTTTTGTCTTCTTAAAGTTATTCTGTGGTAGATTTGTTGTAGACTTGGTAATGTTGATTTAGGTCAAGCTTAGTGACTTAGTTTATTAGAAAGGCCTCAGAAATGACTCTAGTTATGCTTTAGAATGAAGAAAAATTTATGATCAACCCAGAGACTGCAAGATGCCCGGTTACTGTGGCAACAAAACAAGTCCAAATTATCACCCCTCCACCCCCATGCTCGACACATGTCTGTATGCGATATTTGACCATACAGACATGAATAGAAAGAAGAAATTTTTTATGACATCCCTCCCAATAAACCCAGACTTGCCAGGTATTATCTAATTATTTTCATGAACTTAAACATTTGGCATGCTAAGTGAGGCGTGTAGAGTCTCACTTAGCATGCTGAATGTTAATGCACAGTCGGAGCTCTTGTTTTTGTTTTTTTTTTGCAGTTTATCTGAGCATTAATTACCCTGATATTGGTGTAAACTTGCTAGAAAATTGGCAGCTGAGTTGAATATTTTCCACTTGTGAAAAATCTTGATGGAGTCTAAATTGTTTGGAAATGGCTAGCATTTAAAAAATCATTGTTACTGTCTCTCCATCTTTGTATTTAGAAATGAATGAATGCTCCAGACTAACAGTCAGATGTCTGCTTTTATAGAAGCGATCACACCGTTAATGATCACTTAGTGTATTCTATTTAATTACCAGCCGAGGGCTTCTTCATATCTCTTCAATATCTATAGGCAGAGAATGGATGTACTTAGTTTTTCACATCACATGTCTGTATTTTTTAAACTAAATAATTGTAACGTGACATGTTCTCAATAAAGATGCTTGTAAAGAATCTTTACACAGAAAGACTTTTAAAAGTTCTTGACAAAAATGTCAAATAAAATCTATTCTCTGACAATAACAAAGGCGACTACCACATTCAGAGAGAGAAATAACAATGGAGTCTGAACTCTCCATCAGCAAAGTGGTCTGCTCAACCAAAAGACAAAGATATAGCCAGACATGTTCAAAACCAATTTCCTTCCTCCAAAGTTCATCCCTTTAACTCACCCTCTGTAACCTCCAGCAGCGCTTTGGTGATAACACTGCCAGCGATGTTGAGAGCCTGGCAGCTGTAAAAGCCGGCATCGGAGCGATGAACATCCGTAATGGTCAAACTGCCCATCTGGGAAACGGACAGACGGCTAAACGATTGTGGTGGCTGGTAAGAAAATAAAAGACTCTGTGGAGGAGACAGAAATTAGATGGTCAGAATTTAACTCATTATCTTTATTAACACTGAGTAATGATTTAGTGTGACGACAGACTGGGGGTCAGTCTCACCTCGCTTCCCTCCCTTTGCCAGAAAATAGCAGGCTGTGGGTTGCCAGTGGCCTCACACTGGAAAGTGACTGTCCTACCCACTGATACCACCTGGTTCCTGGGACGTATGGCAAAAGCAGGGGGTACTGGAAAAGAGGAAAAGTTTTAATTACTTGACAGCTTCACATATCTTATTTTTTTCCAGTTTTAAGACGTCTCAGTGAGCATTTAAGAGAAGACTATATAAGACTAATAAAACTAAATAAATCCCAGGTGCCATTGCAGCAAGAGATGGTCATATTTTACTTTTAAAATAATAATAAGAAACAAAAAAAAGCTCATTGTATTTTATTTACCCATACATAACATGAATTACATACTGTAGCAGTGGATGGATTTAGTGGAGATAGGACAGTGACAGAGGGTCATGATTTCCTTTTGTTGTCTGATGGTAGATGAGGGGTGGATGACAACTTACCAGTTTTGACTACAAGAGAAAGAACACAAAGAAGAGCAGTGTAATGAGAACTCATGTTGAATATGGATAGGAAACAGTAAAAATGCTCTTAACAGGACTGGAACACGCCTCAATGAGCAATGAAACTGGTGTGAAAGAACAGAGGCTGAAGGTCCCCAAGATGGTGTAAAATGATCCCACCCTCCACCATGTTCTACATAAAATGACAAAATTCTTATCGTTTCCATTTGTTCATTGTGTTTTAAATAAAATGCAACTGAGACTCCTTAAGGTCACTTAGTGCTTTTATTCAATTGCTTTGTGTCTCTTTGCATTCATTGTATCTCTCTTACATTTTGTATTTACAAAATCATGCATCTCTGTAGCAAGGTGTGTCTCATAATTTTTCTTCTATTTTTCCTTCTTTTCACTATTTTATTTATATTATATATATATATATATATATATATATATATATATATATATATATATATATATATATATATATATATATATATATATATGTATATGTGTATATATATATATATATATATATATATATATATATATATATATATATATATATATATATGTATATATTTATGTATACGTATATATATATATATATATACATATATATATACATATACATATACATAAATATATATATATATATATATATATATATATATATATATATATATATATATATATATATATATATATATATATAATATATATTTTTTTTTATTTATTTATTTATTTTTGGATAGTCTATACTAGTCGTTTAACACGTGTATGTTATTTGGAATAATCATTTCAGACTGTTTTGTGGTTTTGGTTAGAGTCTAGCGTGTTTTTGTTTGACTGCAGAATCCATTATGGCCTAAAAGAAACTATATGTTCCAGTCCAGGCTTGCATGTTGCATTCAATATCAACTGAAAACTTTAAATTTCTGATTTTCCACTAGAAAAGTCAAACAATATGGTTTTTCACATCAGTGTGTCCAACAAAGTTTGTTAAACTTGACCTCTGCATCTGAAAAGAAAAGAGTTGAGGAATATCTTGACTAATTTTGCTAAAGAGAACAAAAATACTGTGGGGGGGGGGGTATGTAGGGACATTGTCAGGTTAGAGGGGAAAATGGGAATCTATGAAAAATGTCAGGTTCAGTCAATTAAAAGATTAAAGTATCTAGAAACATCCTCATTTTAATTGAGCCAAATATCCTGCTACACAAACATGCATCAAGTGAACAGTTTGTAGTAAATTGCATGTTTTACTCCTCTTAGTTGAAAATAAGAATCATGTCAAGTGTTTTGGTACAGCCTTTATTGCAAAGTGACAACATCCCCCACATCTAGTCTACAGAGAGATACACTTGCCATCAAGGATTGTGACATTAGTAAAAATTAAAACTTTGCTTACGTTAACAATGCAGATGGATGTTTTACCCAAAAAATAAAGTCTGCCCCTCCAAACCCACACATTTATTTTTGTCATAAGAACTAAATGCATAAACCTGATCTCCTCTACTGAAATGAATTCCTTAAAGTACTGCTAGTTTAGTATTCCTGTGACAGGATGACAAACTACTGAACTAGTCTAGGTTAATGTGTCGTTATGATTGTAGCTCTGTGTTAAGAGAGATTTTTTGTTTTATTTGGTCAAATAAACATTCATCCACCTCTATGTTTCATACAATAATAGAGTCTTTATTCCTCTACTATATTGCTGCCTAACTTCACTAGAAAAGAAATCAGCTGTGGTCGTTCTTGATGCCCTTTTCTCTCAGGGTTTTGCAAGCAAAGGAAGACCAAGTAATTGGAGCCATGTCACTTCCCAGCAATCAACCGGTCCTGTCTTACCTTTAATTAAATCCTACTGTCCTCACGGCATGTTTCTCCCACTGTGTCACAGCAATGTGTTTAATTGTATAGGCCTGTGTGTGCAATTATGAGCTGTCTTACTGTTTATGTCCCATCATTAATCTAGGAACTAAAGGGTGTCATTGTGGCAGGACAGCTTAGACCAAACAAATCCATTTTCTGTGGTTGCCTCAGTGTTCACTTTGCATGCACTTTTCAGTTTCTACTGAACATGGCTTTAAAATGCAGTCCAAACAAACTTCTGCAATATCTCATACAGCTTGTAATTTAGAAATGGTGACTGCTGCAGAAATTATGTGACCTCCAGCCAGGGAGTGGGAAGAAAACATTAAAAACTCCAGGGATAATTCTGCCTTTCTACACTGTCTTAGGAACAGGAGGTGCAGAAGTGAAAAGTAGGTCTGAATATAAGGCAAGGCTCCATGAAAATAACTCCCTTTTAATTGGTGATACTAAGAGGCAGGACCTGTTAGGGAACAACTGTCTGGCATCCATTTCTTTTCCATAAAGAGGGAAATCTGCAGCCTTGGAAATCAGGGGTATGTGCAAAAAGGATTGCAGATATCACATGCAAAGCTCGGGTTGTACTAACCGTGTACTGTAAGCGCGGCAGAAGCTTCAGACTTCCCAACCATGTTCTCCACCACACATGTATATGAGCCCTCATCTGAAGGGGTCACTTGGCGGACAATCAGCGTATGGTCCTCTAAGACTTCAAATCTGAGGGGACAGAGAGAAATACTCAAGAGATGACACAAAAAGCTGAAACATCATGTGTCCATTGTGATTTACTGTGGAGTGCCTCTGTGAGTTACCTGCCCTTGGGCAGGTCAGAATCATCTTTCCTCCAGCGAACTGTGGGAACGGGGTCTCCTTGAACCACACAGTAGAACTCCACACTCTCGTCCGCCAGCACCACCACACTACTGGGACGTTTCACAAAGGTCGGCCGCTCTGGAGGGCAGTGCAACAGTCAGAATAAAAATACTAGCACAATCATTATTCTCATCATGCTGACAGTTGTGCTCACATTGTGGGTCTTAAGTCATACCACATCCAAAATCTGTCATGTTTTAATATGAACATGTAAAACACAGTAAATAAAGAGAATTTACGAGCATCAAGGAGATTCAATGTATTTATAGACAAGAGGATTGTTCAGTTACATCAAGCTGAAGACTTAGATCTTATAAATAATGAACGAAAGGGTGTGTGTAAGAAGACAAACCAGAGAGAACGATACTGCAGTGCACCAAGCCCACATTGAAACATGGTGGGAATATTCAAGCAGGGTTGATCTGCCTACTCCGGAATGGAAAACCTTACCAAAACTGACTGTCCCAGCCAGGGAGAGAAAGAACATCAATATTCAAAGACAGACTGCACCTTCATTCATACTGCAGCAAAACAATGGGGCTCAAACATAACCCAAAGCTTTGTACAAGCTGAAGGAAAACCAAAAAAAAAAAAAGGAGCAAGGATTTCTGGCTGCCAAATATACAACTAACATCAGCTTACTACGAGATAACATGGATGTTAAAATCTTGCACAAACTTGTAGAACCCGTGCAGACAGACACTAAAATTTACATTTACCACCAGTCTATATCCAGATATCTCAGTAATTAGTTATGTAAGGCTTGTAGAACAGCATATGTTCACCTGTATCTGTATTCAACAGGATTCTTCTCTAAGCCATGAAAGACTCTGAAGTGCTGAAGTGTATATTTGCAGTCCAAGCCGAGGTACATCTAACCATGCGCTACTGATAAGAGCTCTACTGTGTTGGAAAGCGTTAGCAAAATACGAGATGGATAGAACTGTGAATGGAGGGGGGGGGGGGGTGAGCATTTGGGATGAGGTGTCAGAAGGACAGGTCCGCAGAGAGCTCTCATACTGAAAGGTTAAAACATTGCATGCAGCAAAGGTAGACATTCAGTACTTGTTTAGTGCAAAATCTCTCCAAAGATGCCAGACTGGAAAGTAGTGGTGCATAATCAACATAATTAATAGGTTTTTATACTCCGGTGACAACATTTTCATACAGCGGATGGCCAAACAGAACCATATGAGCTGAAAGAGAGAAGAGACTAAGTGATGCACTTCAACAAGGTGAGGCGCTAACGCAAATATGCAAATATTACCTAGCACCGTGAGTTCAGCAATCTCACTCTCCCTCTCTCCGACCATGTTAGTAGCAATGCAGATGTATTTCCCCGCATCACTCTTCCTAGTGTTGGTGATCATCAGCTTCCCGCTCCGGATCTGAAAGAAAGCATGAAAAGGCACAGTTGTATTTGCACAGGATCTTACCATCCTAGCATGTGGCGTGTTTGTGCATTTCTGATAGACGATGGAATATTCATAATGCACGTAATAAGCAGGCAGCATTCTGTAAATCTTATGTTAAAATATGCCCCCGCTCCTTTTCCTTTTGAACGCCGAGAGATATTTTCTTTCATGTTAAGATGGCACCTGCTAATAATCACATCTCTGCCTACCGGCTCTTTGAAAATAAACACTTTTACTGCACTAGTTTGCATGACAGCCACATCTTACAGACAGAGCTTGCTCTGCCTTTCAAGGCGTGCAGAAGGTCACCTATTACTAAATTACATAATTCATACCTAGCGCTCCACAAGATCCGTAGGAACAAAGACATGGCCTCTTTGTAGAGATCTGCCTTAGATGTTCCGTCAGCCTACTTTGCCTTTCCCAAACTTTTCATTCTCTCCTTAACAGCATATCTGAGTACATACGAATGAGCACACCCACACACACACACACACACACACACACACACACACACACACACACACACACACACACACGCAAAGGTTAAAGACATATGCACTCTGTGCTGCTTTCAGTATTCTTCATCTACCAACCACCCCCACAGATCATGGTAGATGTCTTTATAGCGCTTTGAAAGCAAGAATCTGTACTGACAGTGCGGCATGTTGCAGCAATGAGTAGATGTGTTACTGCAGACAGGAAGTGAGACAATCTGAAGACCCCAAAAACAACCACAAAGCAGGCCTTTGTGCACAACGTCTGAAAACATCTCCCAGATATCGTCAATTTAACTTTAAACCCCAGTTTTGCTTTAAGACTGCTTCTTTCCTACCTGCACTTAGAATCAAGCAATTTGTGTATTGCTGCTAGAAACACACCGCACGTAGCGGCGCTGCCATTTCTTCAGAAGAGTCAGGGGCTAAGGCTGCCTACAGAGCTGTGTCCATAAAGCAGGGAAGGTGATCCAGCGTCATGCTAGACAGCACCCGTATTTATGCTGGTGGGCACCCTTCACTCACCAGTTTCCAGACAGAATATACCATTAAATTGCTGCTGCAGGGATGAAACCAGCAGCTACTCATTTATTAGTCAGCCTCCTCCTGGCTAACCTTCCACCACAAACACCCCACGCTGTCCACCAAATAGACCTAACTGCTGCTGACATTTCAAATCACTGGTAAATTATTTGGTTTTAAATGGAAGATTTAACAACCAGTTGTGGGGCTTGTGTGTACATACAAACACTAGTGATCACAGGAAGCTGTGAGATGTCAGACATTGTGTGTTTGTATGCCATTTGGGAGGATGCTAGGGGTTCACAGGTAAATCTCAGACCAGGTATTGAATTCAGCCATTCATGTCAGCTGTCAGTGGATTAGGATTTGATGTTTGGACTTGCATGAGGGCCAATGCAAAATCCTCAATGTTTAATAAAAAAAATATTTCTTGTAGCTTGTTTGCACCTAAAACATGTTTGTTTGAAAGTAAATCACAGTTCTTAATATAGTGTACAAGCTATGAAATGATACAATTCAGATTTTTTTCGTTCATTAAATGTCAGTAAATGCATGTAAGTGGCATGCGTTTTATGGAATCCATATTCATTTTGGGTTATTGATACTTTAGGATGAATCCTGGGGGAAAAAAGTGCATGTTTCAGTTTAATGAAACACATATGAGCTCTACAGCAATACAATGATTGTATCTTGATAGCTCTGTATAAAATGAGGTCAGTAAAATGTTACTAGATCAGTATTTCTCAAGGCCCAGAGGTTGATGATGAAACCAGTGTTGCTAAGTATTGTAATACTTCTTTGCTACTTTTGCTGTTACCTAATTTAGCATCTTATTAAAGAGCACATAAATAGCTTGTTTATTTTATGGACCATTGCTTGTTTGTGCAGCAATTCCATTGCTAAGAACTGTAAATAAGGGTTGCCTATTTTCCATCTTGAGCAATGAAACTGAACTTTATTGTTGTGCTTGTTTTCATTTGCTTTCTCTTTTTTACTTTACAGTCTGAGATACACATGGCACAAATATTCTGAAACTGCTTGTAATTTGATTTATACACATGTCTGGTAATTAAAATATGATTTCAACAAAACTAAAGCACATATTTTACTGATGTGTTATAGAATAATTTAATTTTCCCTGAAGGAGCTTTAAATCCCTGAATGTCATGGTCTGTGGGTTAAATTTCTATTTTTGGTCAGATTATTTTTGAACTTCTGTTGTCTGTTTTTCAGTTTTCAGTTTAGGGTGTCTTTGAGCTCTGTAAATTGTCTTGTTTACTGTTTTATCTTGGAGAGTTCATCCTTCTATTGCACTTATTTCCTGCTCCTTTTGCACCTGATTCTTGGTTGCTAAGTATCACACCTGCTCGACATTGGTAATTGATCCCTTAGTTTATCTTCTACCTGGTTTCTCAATGGGTCCGCTCCTTTCCCACCAGCAAGGCAATGACCTGGAGCGAAGCAAGTGGCAGAGGAGAAGTTTGTTGCTTAAATGTAGGGGAAAGTCCATGGATCTTATTAATGGAAAATTAATCATCAATGTAATATAAAAATTTAAAATATATCAACAAGTTTGTATATTTTTCTTTCAGGTTGTGATCTGCAAAGTGCAACAGTGACCACTGGAGGTCTCTTAGCAAATAAGGACAATTAGATGGATTGGAAGACAACTTTGGTGTCTAGAGCAGCTGAAAAGTATCATAAAATCAGAATTTTGTTTGTTTTAAGAATCATGGTAATGTAAAGTTATCAACTGAACTTAAATATAGGTCACAAATCAACATTATTAAGTTGGAACATTTTATTAAAGTTTATCTGCAAACTGATTTTGTTTGTTCCACCCATGTGGTTAGGAGAAACATCTTGCTGAAAAAATAAAGCTGTCAGATCTGAATGATCTATCTAATGGCCCAGCTGATTGTTTGTTTTAAATGGAGTGACAGCTATGCCGACCCAGCTTGCCACCAAGTCATACAGATGTTAAATGGCGTAACAACTGGAAAAAAAAGCCTCCATTTGTGGGGTCATATGAGTTTTGGCATGTAAGGACAATCCATTGAAACACTGCTCATATAATTTAAGATTAATTGAGCAGACAAGCTCAAGCTTAACATTACTTGTTTCTAAAACTCCAATCTTTTGCAGCACTGTACCTTTATTACTTTCTTGTTTTACTGTAAACTATTTCATGGTTCTATATTTAGGACCAAAATGTTTAATCTCCATGGATTATCATGGATTATTAAATCATGATCTGTGTCCTTTTGTTTAGGTTTTTAGTCTGCTCAATTTGAATTTAGCCTTCCCTGTTGTTTTTATTTATATTTTTTGCAGGTTTTTTTTTCTTTTCTGTTCTGTTTTGTTTCCTGCTCGTCAGTTCTGCTTGTTTAATTAGCAAACTCACTTCAGCTGTTTCTTGTTAGTTGTTCTCAGTTTATTTATACCCCTTGGTTTGAGTTTCTTTTTGCTAGACTGATGTCATTTCCTGTTCTTTTCTTTGCAAAAGCCTATGTCTCAGTTTCAGAAATTCAGCTTCTGTGTGGCATTTACATTATGAAACCTTGTCTTTCTGGCACCTACCTCCTCCTGCTTTGTCAGCCTGCATTTAGGTCTTCATGTCTCACAAACTATGACATAATACTTTTGTATTCTTAAGTACTGCATTGTTTTTTTTGTTTTTTTGTTGTTTTTTTTTTGCTCAATATGGGAAAAAATATACATACTTTTAAAACACTGTGGATATTGTATAAAGTTTTATTCTGTATTCAATGGACTTAAATCTTTATGGTACTCCAACCCCACCCATATTTTCCCGATCAAAGGCAGCATGTTCACTCAGCCTAGACAAAGTCCAAGCTGCAAGTGGCCTATGCCTGCTTATTTTAGTCCAGTTTTTCTCTGTCCAGCTCCTCAGGACCCCCTGCTCTGCATGTTTTATGGGTAACCCTACTTTAATAAACCTGAATGAACTAAAGGGCTTGTTAACAAGCTGCAAAATACTTGATGAGGAAGTTCAGTAATCTGACTCAGGTGTTTTGCAGGAGAAATATGTCTAAAACATGCAGAGCAGGGGGTCCTGAAGAAGTGGATTAAGAAACACTGCTTTAGTTAGTCCAGGCTGCTGCATTGACCCCAGCTAACTTATTCTGACCCTGGCTAACTTACTGTCTAAGTTTACACATCTCAGTTATTCTGGTTCCTCCCAAACATGCAAATTTTCACTACTATTGCATCTAGGCAATATCAGGATTGATTCTGTTAATTTCCAACATAGAAGGTATAGTGGCTGTCTGCTCACCTTTCTGACAGTCTAGTTGGTATTCTTACAAAATCAATCCAGAAGACCCCAGTCACGATGCAGATGACTAATTATGCAAATTAAAAAAAAAAAAAAAATTATGGAGATGTAAATAGGGCTGATTTTTAGCAGAGTGAGCTTTGATAAGGTGTGATGCACAATGCTTCAATGAATTTATTATAAAGATGCAATGGATCCGAGATACACTTATGGTGGACACTTTTGGTTTGTCGTGTGGTAAATAGTGTCTTTGAGTGAATGCTGGCGGTAAAGACTTGTTTCCATTAGAAAAGATGATTAGAGAGGATGGAGACAGGCACAGAACGTACAAAGCAAAAAGCAGCCTTTGTATTTCCCTCAGAGGAACCCCCCCCCCCCCCGGCTCTGATCTGTTCCTCTCCTTAAATCAGAGATAGCTGCTCTGTCCATCACCATCCCCAAGAGAGACTCTACCTGTCAATCCACACTAACATTAGCTTCAATTCCTCTCCTGCATGTCACCGAGAGCATGCACATGTAAACAAATCAAACGCATGCAATGCAGACACAAGTACACACACGAAACTATCCACACAACCTGGTTCTGTTCTTACCAAAGATTTCCACCCTGGACCTATCCAAAGTTCATTCATAACTTCCATGAATGGCGATAACAATGCGGTCTAATTCAATTATTCACTCATAAGAAAATGAATGTGAAACAAATTTATATATTCTTCTTCCCAATTTTAATGATTAATGGGTAAATAATTAAGATTAAATAGAGAATACATTCACTGCAGCTACATTTACTCATCCAGGGAGGTTTCCAATGTTAAGCCAAAGTAGCATCTTTTACTGTTATGCGTTCATCTCTGTCATCCAAGCTGGCACCATCTCTCCTCCAGGAAATGGTGGGTTCGGGATGTCCACGGGGTGGTTGGCACTCCAGCACAGCCGGCTCTCCCACGGCAACCATAACGTCAACAGGGTTCTGTCTGAAGTCGTCACGTAAAACTGGAAAATACACACACACACACACACACACACACAGGATGAATGGTAAACAAACTGAAGTTCAGTGGTGTTTGAGACTGTCAACATTAAATTATAATAATTGTTAAAATGGTGCTGTGAGCAGCAATGCATTTGAATGAGTAGGTATAGACAACGGATGCATACATTTATTGTTATGACAAATTGAGTTTTTTTTTTTTTTTTTTTTTTTTATTTTAAAGCAAATGGATATTTCTACCATGTCTGTGCTTGTAGCATGACAAATACAATGGTAGATATCCCACTGGCAATCTTCTTCAGTTCAAAGGCAACAAATTGCTTTATATGTCAGTTCCCTTTGCTAAAATTAAGCTATAAGTTTCATTTGATGGCAACTTGATAATAGGCTGCTTGCTCTGTTGAAGAAAACACAGTCGTCAACCCATTCATGATCATTTATTGTTTAATATTGTTTTTATCCAGAGTTCTCTGCTTATCTGAATTATTACCATTATCAAACTTGGGGTCTCCCATGGAATCCTTTCTTTACTAAAATAGACTATGGACTTAAACTTAGAGAAAGCTTTTCTTTTTAAAGTGCCCGACAGTAAGGCAGAAGTAGATGCACTGCAATAAAGCTCAGCAGAATAGCGAGATCTAGACGTCCTCGGTAGCAGGAAGCGGAAAGCTACCACAGCAGTTCATCATCTTTACTCAACGAGAAGCCAAGAATTTCAGCCTGGGAGATGAAATAAACTTGCATGTAATCCAGAAGAGTGTGAATTCTGGTGGTTGGAGGCGTCTCCTTTTTGTCTCCACCAGAAACAGTACATGGATGCTGTCACTATCCAGCTTCAATCATCAAACATCCCAAGGAGGAGCAGGTCACGAGTAAATAATGCCAAATGGGAATATGATTTACAAAATTCTGACAGAATAAGAAAATGAACTGATGCATAGTCAGGAAAAGTGGGGGTTTTTCTCCAGTGAGAAGATTTCTTTACCCCTGATGAGGCGAACAACATGTGCTAACCCAGATGCCTCTGCATGAGTGACTGCTGTTAAGCATTCCCAGTCTTGGATTACAGGAGGAGGGGGGGGGTGCTGTACAAGCCAAGAGAGCTACGCCAAGACAGAGCTAGCAGAACAGCAGAATTCAGAAAGGCCAGGCTGGGGTGAAAAGACAGGAAACAAAACGAGGAAAAAGCATAATCACCCCCAGATGGTAGCAAACCATTCACCTCTGGTTAAGGGGTTATACATAACACTGAGCAGGGATGCCTGAGATGCTTTACGATCACCGAGGATATGAGAAAACAAATTGAGACAATCCTCTAATTGGAGCTATTTTAGCCTATGCATGTCTTTGGGTTTCACTCTGCTGCAAGTTCGGATCCGACGAACATAGCTGCAAGTGGCCGAATGCAGTTCACTGCATGCTGATGGGAACCAGCTGTCTTACAACCCCTCTCCACACCCCCGACCCCCCCTACCCCTTCTCAAATCCACCACTGCTAACACCGCCATGTCACATGATAAAAGACCATCCTCAGGGGACACAAAAACATGGTTGAGGTTACCTCAGACAGGAAGAAACTGAGACCATCAGAATTCTGTGTACAGTGTCTACGTGCACGCTGATTGATTGATTGATAACATCTCATTCCAAAAGCAATCAGGTCACACATCTGCTTTTACTATTGTGTGAGGCCCAAAAGTTTCTGTAAGATTTGAATCCTGGATTATTTCATCTAACCCCTCTGTTGAAGATATACTTTGGTGATAGCATTAGCGTTAGTTTAAGAAATATGAATGGAGAGGAAAGGATTACAAGCAGAGGAGGCGTGTGACTGTTAATGAGGAATGTTCTTGTAAGTAAAAGAGAACAGGGAAAAGTTGTCTGCTTTTTACTGTAATGTGCTGGGTAAGCATCCAAATGTAGATCTGTTTGCACAACTATATTCTCAGGAGGGAAATGCATCTGTTTACTAAGTTATTACAGGTAATCATGCGTGCCCAAGTAAAAAAACATACATGTATAGACAAAGCAAGAGTACTTTAAGTCTTAAAACCTAAGCTATCCTGAGACTGTATTCTTCTCCTGACAGCCTTCAGTTCTACCTGCAGTCTTTTCTTGTCATCTACACAGTTTATGTAATTTCTCCTAACATGTAAACACATCCCGACATTGTACTTTCTAGACGTGATAGTGCTGACACTGCCGTCTTGCCTTTAATTACTTAAGTCAGGGACATTTGCAAAAGCAAACTGTACAAGGACATAGAAGAATGGTGACATGCTCCACAAATTGATTTTTTTATTATATTTGTTCTCAGTAAGCTTAATATTTTCTTTCTATGTTCTTGTTGAATGAAAAAAAAAAACTTAATCATTGACTTCAATCCTGTTTTCCTGCCTTCTGTTTCTCCCTCTCATCTGCACCTCTCTTGTTGTTCTCAAATCCCACTTGTTTATCTAGCACACGTGAATTTCACTTTTTCGAAGCAATTCCTAGCTAAGGTTCTAGCTTCAGTCATACCTATCTCTAAAGCTTCTGAAACCAACCCTGCTTGCCTGTTTAGCTGGAGCTTTGCACCTCTCGCTGTCTTCTTCTCTCCCTCCATCTGATCCCTCCAAATGAGAATCTCACAGCCCACTTCAAAGCATCAGCCCTTGGCCTCTCTAGTCTGGATCTGACAGTGTCTGACTTGTTGTTAGTCCTCTGGAGCCTGAGCCACAGCTTGAAAGGCCTATTGCAGCCCAGCTCCAATAATCCTCTCTGCAGAGTCCAACTGGACCAAAAAGGAATACAATCATACCCCACAGATAGGAGTAGGGTGGGGCGCGTACAGATTCCCTATCACACTACATCACTGGAAAAGACCGCCAGAGATACATTTCATCATGACAATGTAGACTGATCCTGTTTTGTATTGCATTCGAAGCCGTTACGCAGCGTTACAAATTTCAGTAGAGTGATTATTTTGACCTCTCAAAGTCAAAAGCAGCATTGCTCTGAGGCATTCATGGTTTAGTGTCAAATTTGTGTAAAGTTAAACAGCATGTTTCTGCCTTCATCACAGATTGTAGTGGTAGAATAAAATAAGATGCAGCTTGTTTAAAAATCTGTTAAAATGTTGTTGTTGTTGTTTTTTTGTCATTTCGTTGAAGACAGACATTTTGAGGTCATTGCCATGATGTGTTTTTGCTCAGTTATGTTATAATTGATTGGAACCTTCAAAATATCCAAATTGTGGAGACTGTAATGGATGGCCTGAAAGAATGTCATAATGAGTAAGTCACTGCAAGCTCAAAGAATGAAGAACATAAAGCTCTTTTTCTCTTACTCAATAAGGTGTGAGCAGGGGTTAAACTGGGCCAGGGCTGTCTGAGCCCAGATGCATAAGCTAGTGCTTCATCATGGAATCTCAATGAATAAACCTTTTCATGATTCTTAGCTATGAATAATTAAAACTGAAATTTTACCAATCAAAACAGGCAAACTCATTTGTTTTCTTTTTCTGTAGCTGTAAAACGCCATTTTACAGGAAGTTGTATAAGAACTCTCATTATAAGGGTTGATTGAGACCCCATCACTTGCTAGTCAGTCTGAGTAAGTCAGAGGGTCGACAGAAAACTGACAACAGGTGTGTGGTGTTATAGAAAAGGGGATGTTAAATAGGAAACTGCATAAAACTTGTGTAAAATTTATTTGAACTGTACCCACTTTGAAACGGGGAAGGGGATGTCTCAACTCAATCTGTTATTCTATCTTACAGGTTAATGCTAAAGTTGACATTAAATCGGCCTCTAGAACACTGATACTGAAACTGAACAGCTTTGTCTTTATCTGGTCAAAGCAGGAACAGATTTGGAAACAAAAATTGTGGGGACCATGAAAGGGATAAACTGGGCAGAAAAAGAGTGGTACCTGTTTCTGACCACAAGATCAATTAAATGAATACATTTTTTAAAAAAAGAAAAAAAAAAACACATCTAGAACAATACTTCTCAAAATGTTATAGTGGACCCACGTAACCTTTATTTTGTCATGCAAAACAATCTGTACAATTTCTCATTCCCGATCCTTGCCAGGCAGAATCTGATTGTCTATATTTGTGATTGTGTTGCAATATTAGTAAATCTGAAAACCTTCTGTCTCAAAAACATTTGTTACAAAAAAATGTTGACTACATATAAACTACTTAGACTACTTACTACTTACTTACTACTTGTCATTTTAGGTATTGTTATGGAACCAAAAAATAATTTGAATAATAATGAAGATCTTCTCTCAATGAGAACAACTTTCTCTTCACTTTGTATTTGGAATTAGGTAAATAGCTCAACGTTTCCAAGTTTCTAATCACATATCAAGCTAGCAGGCAGCTAGCCTGTACGCTACGCTTTGGTAAAACTACATTTTGAGTGAACGGTCTGAGTAAAAGGTCTGAGGTCAACTTATTGGAAAGTGTTTGGTATTTTCTGTAAAATGTTTGTCATGATAAAATCCTTTACTTAGCAGTATCAAGTCAAATGGAAAAATGAAAAGGATTTCAAAACCGTCTGATCTGATGACTTTTGGTTCGCAGCACCAATACTTACAGTGAGAAAAAAATAACCTCAAGTAATGATGACTTCCATTTTGCCAAAAGTGTAAAACTTAAATGGGTTTTGAATTTAATGTCACACAATAAACAACTGATGTATACCAATTAACATAATCCCTATTAAGAAAGCGATAAAGTCATTCAATGTTAGATTATGTGGAAATGCTTTGAAGGTGCAGTGAGTAAGAATTAATGACGTTTAGTGATAACAGGAGCATTGAAATTACTTACAAGCCACCATCCACAACTGTGAATGTGTGGTAGGCGTCAGTAGCAAATATTCTTCTATGTATGTTTTCACCTGCGAGTGGAACAACTGGCCTTAGATGCAGTGATGATTACACGACAGGTTTGTTTTTGTTGGTTTTTTTGGATAATATAACAGCACACAAAAAGAATTTGTTTTTATTTATTTATTTTTTGTTTGTTTCTGTGTTTGTTTTATCATTGACATATGATTTTGATAAAGTCCCCCTTTAAAGTGCAATACTACTTACTACTAAGCCCCCATTAAAGTGGCACTACTGAATATTGGCAGATTTTCACACACTGGTGGGAACTAATGAAGACTAATTTGACATCTGTTTTGTATTATGTCTCTTCTCTAAGCTCTCTCCAACAAGTTAAAACCAGTCAGATTTTGACTCTGTTGCTCTCCCCCCCCCCCCCCCTTGCTTTCTTCAATAGTGTCCTCTTAAGTTTCTTTGCTGAATCGGTCATGGAGTAAATCTAAAATGGCCAATGTACTGATCTCCACTTGTTGCCATGTGATGCTGTGCCATGGAGCAAAACATTGTTGTCACATGCTGCTCCAGGCTGGAAGACAAATTTATGAAATAGTTTCTCAGCCTTGGGACACTGTAAAGTAATGATGGCTCCAGGAATGTGCATAATAAATGTCAATGTGCGCTTAAAAACAAATCATAAGCACAGATCTTTAAGGAAATGTTTGTTGTAATTCTTTGACAAAAATATCTCAAGGAAAACTAGGTTTTTCATAAAAACTTTTTGGAAAGTTTTTGTTGTGTTTTTAGTTTCATCCAAAAATAAAACATCAACTCCCATAAATTATGTAATCATAAGCAAAAACAAATTGTTCAAATAGTTTGCTGAATATTAGTCATAAAAACATGAATAAAATACTTTTAAAAAATTAAAAATTGTCTCAAGTTTCACTCAACACTTCTAGCTCCTACAAGACCATTATGACTATGGAACAAATCCAGAATTTCACATTTTAATAAGGAAGTTTCCAAACCAGTGGATCATCCTGGCTGTGTGCATGTGTTATGAACAGTCTATGTATTTTATTTAATTGTGCTGAAGAATTATTTGATGTAAAAAAAAAAAAAATGAATGCAGTGTTTGGTAATCCAGTCAAAAAAAAGAGAGTTGGATAGATGGTTAGATTGATAGATGGACAGATGGATCTTTTCTTAATCCTCAAGGGGATAATTCATATTGTCCAACAGGTCACAATATTTACATTTTCACAATAAGATACATAAATATAATAAATAAAATAAGTATTGCAGTGATGCCAATGTATAGTAAACATCAATATGTTGTGGTGCAAATTCATTTAGTTAGTTATATATGTCATTTGAATTTTGATCTAACCATTCCCAACTAAGAAACTGCCTTCTTTTACCAAAAAATCCAGGAGCACAGACTTGAAAATATATAACAAATAACTACAGCCAACCTTAAAAATACAGCTTTCAGCAGATCCCAGCAGATATGAAATCCGTGACTTTTCTCACAATCTATCTCCTGACCTCTTTCTACCCCCTAACTCTCTGGATCTATCCACCACACCCCCTCCTCCTTCACCTTCTCTTTTTGCTCTTTCAGAAATATAGTCTGGAGAGACAGAAAACTGCAAGAAAAACAGCTGCTCCACAGGAAAACCAATACGTGTAGCTCATTTATAATAGTTGGTTAGATATAAAGAGCAAACAAAGAGACACAAACAAACGTAGAAACCAGGAGGTTCAGTGGGCCCCATGACCCTTTCCACATACCTTCTGAAGCCGGGAAGATAATATGGACTGCAACCAAGCAAATCTTATAAAAATGGAGGTCTTGCACATACAAATTAGACTTTGTGCATAAGCTCAAACTTATAACTATGCCACTTGAGATTTGTAGAATACACAGCATCCAGAAGACAGTGTGTTGTGCTCGTAAAGGAAACAAAAATTCCTTGCTTGTCCTCCCCAAGCTCCCCTATTTGAATTTCATTTTCCTCAAATAAATCATTACTCAAAGAAGTCCCAAGGCTAACAGACTTTTCTGCATGCGAGGCAATAAATCTAGCTTATGGTTGGCGAACCAATTAGCTCAACACAGTGGCTCACTTACTGGGTTAAAGCTCCCAGTTGTAATATTTGTTGGGTCTTTTAACTCTTCACATTTCCCATTTCCGTTTTAGCAAACTGCAGTAATAGCAGACTATAGTGGAATATAGCTACAGAGGGGATCAACTACTGGCACCTTCCCATTAGATAATAAGAAAAAAAATTGAATGTCTCTGAAATTAATTTAAATTGATATATTAAGATAAAAAAGAAAACATATGAAAATCCAGATATTTCTTTGAGTTGCGGTTTAACAGAAATATAATGATGGGACCCAAAAACTAATATTTTATTGAGCAATGCTTTGAGGTCATCATTGAAATCAGGTGTTTTCAGTGACTCAGTAATACATCTGCACCTGTTCACAGGTATTCTGGCCCACTGCTCATCAGCAAAGTACCCTAAATTGTCTTTGTATAAGGCAAACTCATATTGATATTTGTTCTTGCTAATTTTTGCTCTTTTGTATTTAGGATCTTATGTTGAATACTAAATCAGTTTAATCTAGTCAAGCATTTAAGTTAAAGGAGGAACAATGTCTTTTAAGAGCAGTCATGTGGGTAGAGACGGAGCCTGTGGATTCTGTTTTGTTTCTCTTAGTATTGTCCTAATTGTGGAACCACATGGTTTTCTTACCATGTCTTGATGTGCCTGGAAAGTAACTACTTTGTTGTTTCTTCAAATAAATGTCTACAAAACTGGGACGCATAAGCCACAACTACATCTATGTACATACTACAGCAGTGACGGCTTTTTTTTTTTCTTTTTTTTTTATTACTATTCTTTCCAACCAAAAGCAGTGTCTCTCTCACTAAATCTATAATTTAACAAATTTTATTTAATAATACTTTTTTTTTTTTCCCAGTTTCTAGTTATTTATGGGAATATTGTACATTTATCCTTTTATATTTTTTTTTTCAATGTGTGGTTGCCAATACACTTGAGCACCACTGCTTTAAAGATGGACACTTTGTCAAGTATGTATCAGTGTTTACCTGTGCCATCTGGAGTTCTGTCTTTTAGACAGCTTTCATGGGGTTAAACGTTTTGTCATCGTGCCTTTTTTTTTTCTCGGAACAAAAATGGTATGTTTGGAAAAAGAAAAAGACTGAAGCAGGATTACTTTTCATTTATTGAGATGCCATGCTGTCTGTCAAAAGAGGCCCATGTACCATGGTGCAATGAGCATGAGTGTAAGGATGGATGCACTGGTTCAGCGTTTTTTTTTGGAAGTTGTGACACTATAATCCTGTTGATGTACGTGCAGAACATATCATTCGTGAGAGGCAGATACTAAAACCAGCTAAAAGGATTGTGTAACCTCCATTTTAATCTTCTCCTCTCATCCTATCCCTCCATAAGAGGGAAAGTATTGCTGAGAATAAGGAGAGAGTAGATACGAAAAGACAGGCAGCCACGAAGAAGATTAGGAGAATTAGTGAGGTGGCAGAAGAGCTGGGTGAAACGGAGGCTAAACAGCTCTGATAGGGCGAGGAAAATTGTCTGTTACGGAAAAGTGGTTGTGGTTTTCTTCAACTAATTCCTCATAAAGGCGCAATATTTGTGTTTTCTCTCAATATAGAAAAGAAATCCTTAAATTAGAGCTTTATATGTTCATTTTATTTGGCTCACGGTATAAGCAGCAAGTCATGAAAGATTACATGTGTTAACAAACTCAGAAAAGTAATGTACACTTGCCTTTTTGTTTCTGAGATATGATGTTCTTAGTGAAGTCATTCCCACACAGTGGTAAGGCTTTTGTACTTCAGAGCACAAAACAATTATCAAGATCAGTCAGTAATGCAAGTTTTCATTTTTACCACATAATGCAATTTACACCAAACACTCCCACTGTGTATAGAACTGTTATAATCCTAAAAACAATGATTATACTGAGAACCTGGGAACCACACATGTCAAGAGTCACACCCATGTGGACAATGAATGTGCCATGAGGTAAATATTACAGGTAAATACCTTAATATTTGCAGCTGTTGACATTCACTATTAGGATGACTCACATGCTTTAAAAAAACCATATTGAATCCATGACAACATCATAAAACCCATCTACTGTTGAGTTGCAGGTGCAACCTCAGTGCTTTCCAATGGGCTGAATCATGCAGGGTTGTTTAGATGATCCTCACAAGAAAATATGTCATTAGTACCCTTATTTGTCCAAAGCATTGCAGTGTCATGATAAAGTCACAGAAATATCTACATTTGTCGGTTGTGTTTGGTGCAGTACTCAGATGACTCATTTTTTGATCATGGATTAAAGCAGTGCTGCTGCTGAGCCCTTCCTTAACAATCTATGGATTGATTGAAAAACGATGAATCCATAAAGAACAAGTTCAAGTCATAAAAAAAGACATCAAACTTTCATATTGAAAAGAATTTCTCTTGAAATTTATCAATTAACCATTAATTCTGTTGTATAAACAAATTGGGAGGTGGCTATTTAATCTTTTGTGAAACATTCATCATAGTTGAGCAATGTGAGACTTATGGCAGTTTGATGCAATAACGTCACGTGACATTTCTGTTGCCCAGAGTGATCATTTTTGTTAAGCTTTTTATGAGTAAGTGTAATGTTTTTATTCATTCATTATAGAGTGATGCTTCATAAATGTTTTGGTGTGTATTGGTGCTTGTTAAACCCAGTTTTTTACACAATATTGTGGTTTTAATCTCATTTATAAGTCGTATCAGTGTGGGGGCAAGCAAACATACCCTCCACTTGTTAAACATGTGGACCAGCATGAGTATTCATTGTAATGTATTATTTCCTCCCAAGCATTCACTGAAAATGCACAATCTTTTAAATTATACTATGAGCAAATTACTTTTAAGTGCATTTTTCTCAATTAATTCAGTTTAGGTTCTCTATTTTAATTAAATCAAGCTTCAATTCAGCAAAATAAATGAAGAGAAAGTAAATCAGACCTAAAATTGTAGGTTGGTTCATTTAATAAGTGCAAATGCATTCATAACAGTGTTTCGGTCCTCAGGGCACATATGGAAAGGCAGCTTTCTCTGAAATATAGAAAACTACAGGTATCCAGTTACCATCCTTTTTTCATTTTCCACATATTTTGTCTATTAGGACAAGGAGTGCTTGTTCTAGTTTATGTTGAAGCAAGCTTTGTAAGATTGACTCTAAAAGGTTAATGTGTGCAGAGTTCTGCTGTTTTCATGTACAATTGTCTAAGAAGATTGCACTTTGTTGCACTCTTGACCTGATGCACTTATTCCAGAGAACTATTATGCTCATTCGGAATATGCTTTACTATGAGCACCAGCCTAGGAATTCATACAAAACTTTATTTAAAAAAAGGCAAAAAAAATCCCCAGTCCCATATAAACCGTTGTTTCTATATACCAGGCAACTAAGATTTGATTTTGTTGGGTTATAACACGGGATAAAACAAAGAATGCTAGATTGGAAATCATTGATGAGATATAGCTATGAAGAGATTAACTTAAGAGTGTTGATGGTAGTAGGCTGAAACAGCAGTAAAGGACAGACAAAACCAGCTGTGTTGAACTCAAAACACAATGACCTATATAGTTAAATCTATACTCACAACACCTCTCCACTGAGACCTGACCTTCTGCAAGAAGATGGTTTACAATCTGGTCCCATGACACAAGCATTGCTTTATTACGTCTCCAGCCTTTTCCATCTGCGCAGCAATTACATGCAGCGTGTATGCAGACTGGAACAATGAGAGTATACCCTGGTTTGTGATTTGAATCAGACTAAATCCCTTTCAAAATAAGACAGTCAGCAATAGCAAACACCTGAATCCTTCAGATAGCAGGAAATGCATACCAGTGAGAAAGGGAATGGTACAAAACCGAATCAAGTCCGCTTCTTCTGAATAATGAAGAGAACTGGAGGCAGTGGAAACATAGCCCTTTCACTCCAGGGCAAGAGTCCTTCTCAGGAAAGCAGAGAAGCCACACACACACACACACCACCCTTTAACCCTCTCATTAGTGTAATCCTGCATGAGAAGAGTAAATTGTCATGAATAAATCCACTTAGAAGCCAGTGAATGAAAGACTTTCACTTTGAGATGCTTGCATTACCATTTCAATAAGCGTGCCACGCTGCAAAATGTTGGCAGTGTTTGACAGAGTAATTGGGAACATTAACGAGTAGATAAAATATGGTTAGCTAAGGGACTCGTGTGTAAGTACGTACATATGTGTGTGTGTGCGTACATGTCAATTAATTTTTTTGCCCTGACAAAAAAAAACCAAAAAAAAAACCCCACATTTGTCGATTTTCCCACTAATAGGGCTAATGAATCCCCCTGAAGGACAGAGATTGTGAGAAAGACTCTGCCGGCTTTGTCTGACAAAACAAAAGAACTGGAAAGCAGACACTAGTCAGACCTTGAGACAAACGTTTTGCAGTATTGGCCCAGAGAAACCTTTGTTTGAATAGAATGACCTCGACAATGGTGTTTGGAAAAGCTCCATGGGCTAGGCTGAGTTTTAAATAAGCACCTTTCATGAACTGTACACAAAAAAGGAAAAGAGGGGCAAACTTTAGGGTATGTGCAGTTACACACTGCAGACAGAGCATAAGTCTCATGTACTGGGTCACTCTTTGAATAAATGAGCATCTACCCTAATTCCTACCTGCGCTTTGTTTGTTAAAAAGAAAAAAAAAAAGAGAGAGACAAGGTGGATGAAGATAAAAATAATAAAGTGCAAAACCCAGGAGAGATGCTCCAAGAGAGGAGTGCACCCAGGTCACAAACAGAGAAGAGAAGGAGGATCAGGAAGAGCTGGCAGTGGGGAGGGTAGTACTGTAACAAAAAAAAAAATAAAAGTGAGCCAGACAAAGACATGCATACTGTAGAAGCATGGGAGGGAGCGGAGATACAGACACAAAGAAACAAAGCAGTACTGAGAGTGCAGCTCGGAATTAGACAACTCAACAGTCACTGTTTGCTTTAAGGTGAGGCAGGTGCCAAAACACACAGACTTATGTGTTAACAAAAGTACACAACCACGCACACACTCGTGGTTGCGGTTGCGTTCCGCATCTTAATGTACCCCGAGGTGCCCGAGTCTTTCCCTTGTCATCAATCTGAGAGACAACTCATGGCCCAAGAGAGAAAGAGGGTGTGGGCAAATGTGCAACGCTCTCCAGCTCGATGGAGGAAAAGAAGAACATAAATCACTCAAAAATACCAAGCAGAATTATGAGCTGTTTTCATACAAATATGTAGGACCATAGAAATATATTTCTAATCCCTATTATGCTGATTTACAGACCCGCATTCTGCAGAGAAATACACAACAATGCTTTATTTCAGCTGGGGGAAATTACATTTTTGTGATGGAATAAGTTGCTGACAGTGCAGGTGGAGATAGCAAAGCCATATGAGTTAAAGATGTTTCCACACAACTGCTGGATATATATAAGGAAAGCAACATATAAAATAAATATTCTATTTATATGCACTGCAATTCAGTCACTCGGCCACACTGAAAACATTCTATTTTCTTTACTTAATTCACTACTTGGGTAAAAAAAAAACAAAAAAAAACAGCCATGTAAAATCACTAATTATTCCAGAAAGGCAACAAATGCACGTTTTCAGATGATAAAATAGCTTTGGCACAGTAGTATTTGGCACTTACAACCACCCATAAGTCATGAAGAGGCTAAAGACCAGTGATTTAAAGAGGGAACGGGAACAGAAATCTGGTAAAACAGCAAGCTTGTTTGGTTTGGACCGAACTGCACCAGGGAGGAGTGAATGGGAAGAGAAACGAATGAGGGGTGAAAGATGAAACTTTAATGATCCCTCTGGGGAAATTGGGCCCTTACTGCAGCAGAGGGAAGCGTATAGATAAGAATAGCGTAAATGTGGGATTCTAGATTATATAAGTAATTAACACAAGATAAACACATTAAGGGTAAGTGCATAAGTCATCCAGACGGAGTAAATGAAAAGTCAGATAGGCAAAAACATATGTCCACATGGAGACGTTTAAAAGATCCAAAAATTACAGCTGACATATTGCACGAGTGCTGAACGAGGAAGAGTGGAAACAGATTGAGGGGAGACGATCTGAAGGACTCAGGTGAAGCTGCCTTCAGCCTGCTTAATTGGAACGAAACAAGACGGAGTGCGGCTCATTTTTCCTGTGCCTGAACTACACATTTCCCCTGAGTGGCTTCACTTAAGCTGGCTTCTTCTAAAGTTCTTTCTCCTCCTCCTCCTCCTCTTTGCACTTCCCCTTCACTTGTCACCAGTCCCAGCTGTCTGTCCTCCATCCTCTCCTGTGTATCTGTCTGTTGCTGGGACAACAAACTAAACACCATCTCATGATTTCCAAACGTAACAACTGTGCTCAAAGTAGCGACAACCCCCCATAACTCTGCACCTTTTTCTTCCCCCTCCCACTCCCCTTCCCCCATCTCACTGCTGGGCAAAAGACCTTCCAATATTTTTGCTTGTGGGTCTTCTTCCTAATTATCTCACATGGTGGACGAGGTAGCCTGTACCATCCCCCCCACCCCCGCCACAACTCTGCTGCTACTACTGAGAGACCCCCGATGAATAATTTCACGTTTTTCTAGCCTTCTCTGTCTCTCGTCTTTAAATTGATTATTGTAGAGAGAGCTCAGCTAAAAGAGCAGCCCACTGGCTAATTTGTCTTTCTGACGATCAGAGTCCATGCATCAGAATGGGGAGGGGGGTGGGGGGATTGGGGGGAAAGCAGAAGGCTTGAAATGATATGCAAAGAAAGGTGGAAAGCCTGATCATATGAAAAAAAATTGATACCGGGTACTTCGCCCGCCTTGTCTCTGATACTTCATTCCCTTTGATGTTTTGGTCAGAGGCACCGTTTGGGAAAGTGGACATTTGCATGTGATCATGCTCACAGAGAAGTGAGCAAATTGAGAGAGGTGCGTCCCCGAGAAGCAGCTATAATTACATGAGGCATATTGGAAAACACTGTTAATACAACAACCTGTCATCCCCCCCGCCACCTCCTTGTTTCTCCTGTGAGTCACAACCACAAACACTGCTGCAGCCCCATCCTGAAACATTCCCCTGTCAGTGTTTGATTCCATGTAAAGATGACTGAGTGCTGTATGACGCTACAGCCTCCAGGTGTTTCCAGTCTCCATGGCAGTGACGAGATTACAGTGATGATGGGGAAAGAGGGTATGATTTGGGCACTACAAAGGTTACCAAGAATGTGTAAGTGTGTGTGTGTGTGTGTGTGTGCCTCTACAAACACCCTGCTTTATGAACTCTGTTGAAATAGATGCGCCCATCCTGACTCAGTATCCAATTATCATTCAGTGACTCACCTAACTGATAGGAGTAAATTGGGGAGGCGCAACAACAGCGTGTGTCATCCGGAAGATGCCACCGCCACGCCGCGGTATTGACAGTTAGCTGCAATGAAAGGTTGAAAACTTCAAACTTTTGCTTTTTTTTTTTTTTTTTTCTTCTTTCAGGTTCCACAAAGAAACTGTAATTCTTCACCACTGGAAAGTAAGCTGATTCAGCCGCCCACCGACTCTCCTCTCATCTCTGTCTTTTCCTGCATGTGCAACACACCCTCATCACTTTTCATAGCCCCCTGTGTTTTCCTGTCTCACAACTTCAATCTCTGCTTACTCTCATCTCCTTTGTTTCCTCCAAGCCATGCGCCATCTCTCAAGGTTTTTTTTTTTTTGCTCCTCCCCGTCTCTTTTCCCCTTTCCTCCACTTCAAACCTGCCGTAAAGTCTTTCAGCGAGGCAAGATTTTCCTTCCCTGACTTTTTAGGCCTGAGCTCTTTCTTTTTTTTTTTTTTTTCCTCCACCAGTCATGTTGTGCATTCTCCACCCCCATCTTCAACCCTAAACTCCCCCTCTCCAACCCTCCTAATGGATCCCATGTCAGCAGAATACCAGAGTAAACCACACAACTGCACTGCGGCTTCATGTCTGTCTCTGCCTCAACATCCCTCGATCTGTCTTTCATATATGCAAAAAAAAGTAAAAAAAAATAAATAAACAGAAAAGAACTGCTGGCTGAACATCTCACCAAAGCATTGTGTAAGACTCCAGTTCAGCATATTTAATATTTGATACAATCTTTCACAAATACTAATTATACATTTTTTTCATTATACTCTTCTGCAAACTGCTGAAGTTTGACCCCCCGCCCCCCCCAGTCTATGCAACCATGGAAGCTATTATTGAATAAGATAATTACTCAGGTCTTTTCTGTTCCAAGCAAATTGCTTCTCTTTCTAGTAGACTCAGCATTTTACTGAGTGAATGAGAAGATTTTTATTTTTAGCTAATAGTTTCTGCAATAACTTGCATCCTTGAGGAAACCACAAAAAATCTGCTTTAATGAATAATCCTGTCTGCTAGAAACTATGCTAATATATCACTAATTTCCAGGTAATGTGTTTTGGTACAAACACAATGCCATCTGGATTATGTCTTTTTTTTTTTTTTTTTTTTCTTAAATAATGAAGTGTTAATCATAATCATTTTATTGCAAGATGCTGTTAATTACTGTCTACAAAATAGCCAGACATGATTCAACTTATTGAAATGCAACTGGAAGACACTTGGTTAAGGTTAAAAAAAAAAAAGAAAAGCACTGGAGTTGGAGATGATTAATGAATGAATTCCACAAACGTAAAGTTTGTTTTACGTTATTTTTCTTGAATAAATCTAATCCTTTAGGAGGCTGAGTGCAAGACTGCAGATATATCCTTACACTGCCAATCATTCTCAGTTTATCAATGAAATGTGCTCTGCTGAACCTTTTCCTGAACCTTTTCCTTTACCAGAGGAAAAGAAACTGAATTGCATGCACAGATAAAAGACCAAATCATTTCCACCTCGGTGGAAAATATGTGCTCTTCTTTGCAGCAGGAGTCAGTTTCCAAGGCTTGTGTTTCCCTCTGTTATGGCAGAAACTTCAAGCAATCACAAGCTTTTTGCTTTTGCTTTTTTCAAAAAGGTATTAGAGCTAACAGCAGGGACTCAAACTCTGAAATGACTCTGGGCTGTGCTCTCTCCTATGGCGAAAGAGGGAGCTGCTTGTTGTAGGAGTAGTAGTGCATGCAGGGGGGCTCACAGGGATGTATGTGATAGACGACCCGATAAGGGACTGACAGGGACAAACTGTCACATCTCTGCTGGGCTCTACGCTCCACAGGTACATGGCATCCTAGCCAAGCCTGGACAGTGACAAATGGAAGCAATTTCCATTTATTTATCTATGTGTTGTGTATACCACAAAACACATGCTGGCCTACCCCCCCCCCCCACCCCCCCATAAATCTTTATCCTGTTAACATAACACCAATAAACCGACACATTAGCCCTCCCAAGCAGTGGATTAATCAAGCATGCCGTCACACAATGTGTAAAAACATCAACAAATTCGCTGTGAAATTAGTGGCGAAATACACATCAAGAAGACAATTATAAATTCCATGCAGACAATTGTTCTTACACTCATGGACACACAAAGAAAGCGAACAGCATTTCCTGCTAAGCAAATCTGGAAAGCAAAATGGAAGGGGTGCGCTAAGGGGATAAGTCTGGAGCCAAAACCACCTCACTTATAACACAGTAATAGGCTTCTACTTGGCGGAGAGAGAGGGGGTGCTGGAAAAAGCTTTGGGGAGCAATGGGGTCATGGGGGAGGGAAGACTCACATTTATACTGTTTAGATTTGATAAGGCCTGGAAATTGCTGAGTGAGGCGCCCACTTCTGCAGAGACAAGCTGCCTGCCAGACTTTGTCCCAGTGACTCCAGCAGGGTTGGCTCAACGAGGAGGCCTCCCAAGACACGTTG
Organism: Telmatherina bonti; assembly: GCF_933228915.1. Classification (NCBI taxonomy): domain Eukaryota; kingdom Metazoa; phylum Chordata; class Actinopteri; order Atheriniformes; family Telmatherinidae; genus Telmatherina; species Telmatherina bonti. The sequence continues at coordinate 26,955,208 of NC_136628.1, read as the reverse complement.
ACCCCTCTGCTATTAACCCTGCTGATAAAACTCGTCTCATGTACAGACACCGACATCATAAGCAGCAAATCAAACTCCCACATCAACACACACTCACCTAATAATCAGGACTTCTTTCTCTTCAGGTCAGCTCTCTTTCCATAACTCATCCTGCTGCACAAATCACACCCTCTTTCTCTCTCGCTGACATTATCATACACTCCCCAAAAATAAAACCTCTCCCTGCTGGTTTTGTCATATTACCTGACAGAACCCCAACAGATTTTTTTTTTTTTTTTTTTTTGCTCAGTGCCAAGTATTCAGTGGTGTGAATGGTTGAGCTGCTGGATTTAATTAGTGCTGCGCCCATATGGATTAGCAGACAGACAGGCAAACACGCAAGCAGCAAGTATGTCCCATTCCCACCTGATCGGCTCTTAACATTGCCCTTGGTGGCATGCAAACACAGATGCACACATGAATACACAGCGGAAAGGAAACAAAGATGGTGGGGAGGGGTATGGAGCAGCTTTATAATCAGGTGATTTCTTTGCCGTGAATTTAATTGGTTTCCGAAGCTGTGGAAAGAAAACGTTAAGGTTGGCTTGTTGCACCAGGCGTGCAGAGACAGCTGGTCTGCTGGGCAGGGGGTAGGAGGGAGCAAAGTGAACCCACCGCTAAATAGATTATTTTAAAAAGCAGCCAAGTTGATAAACAGCATACTGTCATCCTGGCAACAGAGAAACGCAGATGGATGAAGGGATTTCAGAACACTTGCGCTGCTTTCTCGCGTTCATTCCAACCCCAAATGGCACGTTTCTCTCTGACTTCAGAGTGATGTCAGAAACCACCCAGTTTTAATCCGCAAATTTGCATGCTTTGCCTATTTTCATTTTCTAATACACCATTCATTGTCTCCTTAAGGTGTTCTTCGGCGCACACACATTTTGGATTATTTGTTGAATTATGAGGACTTATTTCAAACAGTATCCTACATTTATCTAAAGGAAAACAGTAAAGAAAATTTCCAAAACAACACTAAAGTATATAATTTCCTTGCATGTCACAAAGGTTTCTGTTACTATCAGATATTTAAAGCAATTGAGCACATTGAGGAAAAGAAAGCACTTCTCAGACCAATAACGCTCTAGTAGTGGTTCAAATGGCTCGCTCCACTAAGGTGTCCATTTGTCATCTCAAGCCTAAAAGTCAAATTATGCACTCCTACTAGAATTAGCTTCACTGATTGATCTACTCCCTGAATGGACCATGCCATTTCCTCATTTCTGCCCAACAATACCCTCAATGCATGAGCCTAATGGAGTCATCAATGATGCCTTATGGACTGAGAGAAGAGCTGTAATAAGGTAATAGGGTTTGCTTTTTTTTTACTCTTACCATGGATACTTGGACTGTAATATGCTATTTAGCTTCAGCTGTATAAATACTGAATAATGCATATTGATATATGCTATGTAATGTGAAGGTGGTTAAGGCATTTAAAGCAGCTAAGCTTTGTATGAATAATAGTGTAATCTGCTGCAATTATGGAGAGATATTTTATAATTAGCCCTCTGTAATCCCTCCAGCTGTCTCCTTCTGCATAGACTCAGGACTCTCTTCACACTGCAGGAAATGAGAAAGGGAGCACCCAGGAGCAAGAAGAAGGCATTGGGAGGACATTTTAAAAAAAAAAAAAAAAAAAACATTTAAAGATGTGTCCTTCACATAGAAGAAAGAATCGTGGTGAATACAAGGTGACATTGTCTCTGCTTTAGTCCCACACAAAAAGACAACAAACACCCCTGTTCCACATCCTACCAATGTTTTTTCGTCCAGCCATCTCTGACTTCTACTTTCTTAATCTCCACTCGCTGTCTCATATGGCAGCATGTGTTCAAATTAATTGGTTTGTTGCTGGACGCAGTTTTCTTCTGCCCTGCTTGATATAAATATGCAACTGCTTGGGGGTTTGAATGGAAAGTGGGAGGGCAACGTACCTTTCAGTAATTTACAAGGCAAGGAAGAGTGAGCTTTACTGGGACTGAAACCCTTGATTAGGCTCAGTAGGTGTCTGTGCTGAAGGTAGCCCATGTTTAATAGCATCCACTGAGGCATACGGACCAACATGCACAAGCTGTTAAAAGTCCTGGTGTGTTTGTGTGAGAGTTTGTTGTTCTGTTCTGAAACCAAATGGGAGTGAAGAGGGAGGGCTGTTAAACATGGCAGACTGGATATAATGTAAACATTGTACAGCACATTCCCCACTGTGTGTGTTCATGAGAGTGTGAAGCTTCCTTCAATTCTTCCTTGCGGAAGCACCAGTTTTTAGTGTCCTAGCCATGTTGTAGCTCTTCAGTATCTCCTTCTCAGAGGGGATGCATTAAGTGTATGCATGTATTTCTAATTCCCACCCACCAGCATCAGGATTTTGTCTACAAAGGGAAGGGGTAAAACCAATATTCAATTCCACATCAAATGATCCTGCAAAATAATTGTCAGTCCCTGCTCGGAGAAGTGATGTAGACACCTCAGTGGACACATCAACCTCTATTGAGTGTGCTCTGATCTGAGCTGGAGGGAGTGCAGCCCTGTAATACCTAAAAAATAAAACATCGATGCACTGCAGCATCTAACAGGAGCAGACACAAGCACCAACTTGTAGATACAAAATGATAGAATGGATCTTCTTCACCAGTTTAAGATGGATAGGAGTTCACTTTCAATTCAGCTGTTAAGGGTTAATTCGATTCGATTCGTTTGAAAAGAGTTTTTGTGTCAAATCCAGTTGTTGTAGCTTAAAGAATTGTTCCCTGGGAGGCAAGAAGAGTTAGTGGAAGAAACTGCAGTTTTATGGGTACACGAGTACCCTTTACTGAGGATAAACATGACGTACTAGCTATAGGAAAAGAGTCAACATAACCGTGTTTGCAGATGTACCATGAATTATAAAACCCATCTTGCACAATAAGATTCCATATTGACTGTAAGGCCCTAAGTGTGTTTATTTATTTATTTTTTTTCTTTTGTTTTGTTTTTAAAGATCAGCCATTTTATTGAGCTCTTGTCAGGCAACATCAGGACCGCATCCAGGAATCTTCAATCAATATTTGAACTGCGAACTGTACATCACTAAGGTCATTCTGTCCTGTTTCCTTCAACTGAGAAAATATTGCAAGAATCAAACCATTACTTCCAGCCAAGCTCCTGTAAATGCTGGTGCAGACTTTGATTTTCTGGCTGCTAACAAAAACTAGACAACAGCCCCTCACCACCTTAAGACTAGACTGCATTCACTGGCCACCAGTCAAATAAAAAATTGATTTCTCACTTGTAAGACCCTGCATGGACTGACTCCTGCTTATATAGTAGAACTGTTGAGCCGCTGTTCCAGTGGTTGGCCTTTTCGATCCTCAGACCGAGGCCTATTATCCATCCCCAATTCCAATTCTTAAACCAGAGGTGACCAAGCTTTCAGGATTTAGCTCCCAAAGTTTGTAACAATGTTGTGAATCTCCTCTACTTGTTCCTTTTTTCTTTTATAAGACATATTTGACTTAGACATATGTTTAACTGGTGTGTTTCTATGTACTGTATGTAGTCATGCAAATGGCACCTATGTGTTATTCCTGTATTATTTGTGAAGCATTTTGCAACTTTAAAAAGTATTGCCGTAACACCAGATTTTTGCTTCTGCCTTAGAAGAGCATTTTGAGCATTGAAATGGACATTTGAAACACATAACTCCCATCTTTACAGAGACTGGATCTTGTGACATAACAAAACTGAGTTGTGTAAAATCAAATGTTCTAAAGAAAAAGAAAAACTTGAAAAAAAAAAGCTGCATGAAACAACACCACAGAAAGTGGTTTTGATTGTTTGGGTCAACTACATTTTTTATTTGAAATGACAAAGACAAATGACTGCACCTGACACGATCTAGCACAAGTATAGTACTCATAACATAATACTGCCTGAAGAGGCACAATTCAATTAACTTAAACTAGAAGGGTAAGTGGACTAAGGAGTCAAAGGGCTAATCAAACATAAAGGATTTCATACATATCTGCAAGTTAACCGAGGATATTCTCATCCTTTTACACTATCCTCCATTTCTTCTCCTCTCAATCCAACAGTACTTTCATCCCCCATGGCAATGTGAGTCGGGCAACAGTATCTCCTGTATTAAAAAAAAACCTCCAGGGATATTTGGCTCCTTAGCATGCAGCAGAGCTACAAACGGTGAAACTAGCACACATACCGTACATTCATAGTGTACTCACTCTCCCACAGTGGATCCCTCTAGTCTGAAATAATCAATGCCAACAGAGCAGCAGATATAGAGGGTGTGGAGGTTGGTTGCTTCTTCTCAAACTAGCAAAATCCAAAAGAAAAACTAAACAACTATAAAAAGAAATTTTTAAAAATGTATGATGTTTTCTGTATATTTTTCCACCAGTTTTTTTTCAGACTTTATAGTTCATTGATTGTAACTGCTTAGAACGATGAGCAAATATGATGTAAATGTGCTCCCAACATAAAGGTGGAAAATAACAAATTTGATTTTTAAAGGCAGGGTAGGAGATGTTTTCCAGGGCCAATTTTGTGTTAGATTGCTTCAAATCCCTTTAACACCCAGATTGCAGCCAATTAGCTAAATGCTCTCACGCAAAAATAACAAAATTTTCTCACCTGTGGAACGGACGGGACTGAAATTATCGGTCCTTAAGACATTCGAGAGACCATTTTATCAGAACTACATACCTTCAATACTTCTTAGTGTGTGAGAAACCTGGGTGTTCTTTTGGACTCTGTTGGATTGTGTTCCTCACAGCAGAAATGTCACAAAGGCAAAATTTTATCTTAAAAACATTGCCTGAGTCCAACCATTTCCCTCTCTTGCCAGCATGGAGGTGTTCATGCATGCTTTTATTTGTAATAGATTAGATTACTGCAATGTCCTACTCTCTGGTCTTCCCAAAAAGTGTGTTTCAGACCTGTAGTTAATTTGAAAATCAAGGGCATGAGTTCTGTCAAGAACCAGACGACGGGAACACATTACCCCAGTTTTAAAATTGCTGCTCTGTGTGTGTACATGTGTGGATGTCTGTGTGACTGACAATAATGAGTGTGTTTTTAAACTGCTGTGTTGCTTACTTTGGAGTGTAATAGCTTGCATAATTTGTTTTTAGCATGTAAAACACTTTGTGCTGCCTGTGGCAGGAATAGCGCTTTATAAGTAAAGGCTTGATTTGAAAAAAACACTCTTTAGTTGTTTTAACCGACCCGTTCTAAATTATTAAATTATTACATGTCAAGCTCAACTTTTTGTACCTCCACTTTAAAAGGCACAAAGCAAGTACCACAGTTTGACTAGCAACATTATGTGCAAAGCACACAATTTGTATTCCCAAAGTCACCAGCTTTGGCTTCATCATGGATGGCTATTTTAAACTTGACAAACAGGTTAATGCCCTTTTTAAAATGGAGTTTCATCACCTTCGTCTTTTATATTTTTAAAAAAAAAAAAAAAAAAAGAAAAAAAGGGAAATCTCCTTATTTCTTCTTGTCTGGACTACTGTAATGCTCTTCACGCAGGCCTCTGCAAATACGCAATTTGCCTTTTTCAATAGACCAGAACTCTGCGGCATGATTTTTAACTGGGGCCAGATAATGGGAACACATAGCTCCTATTTTAGTGTGTGTGCACTGGCTTCCTGTACATTTTAGAATTCCTTTTAAGATGTGGTTTGTTTTTAAAGCTTTAAATGGACTTTAAATTTACATTTTACTGTGTGCTTTGAGGTCTAGTACCAGCTTGTGGTGCCTAAGACAAGACCTAAGGGGAACAGGTATTCTCTGTAGTCGGCCCCAGAATGTGGGGAAGGAGATCCTTCATCAACATATAGCTTGCTTAAATCATTTTTCCAGGATCCCCTACCCTGCTTTAAGTTGAATTATGCTTATTTATATTTTTTGTTTGTCTTTAAAGAGATGCTTACTGTCAAATAAATGCACACCAACAACAACAATGACATAGTGTATTTATAAATGGTACTTTGCATGAGTGGGGAGAAAATAAGTGACAGCCAGAGTAGACATCAGACTGATGGCTCTTCTGCATCACAACCACCATATCCACACAAAAAAAAAACAAGAAAATCTCAAGGAAAAACTGACAACATGTGCAGATGTCCAATGGCTGTTACAGCAAAAAACTTCCTCATCTGTCAGTGAAGGGATACAGTTAGCGAGCCAGCTGTCAATTAAACAGCCACTCATCCAGAGAGGCCTCTTACACTCAAAGTACAGGCGGGGCAAAAAAAGTGCATGTGTGTGTGCGTGTGTGTCTGTTTGTGTACCATTTATTTTCTGTTGACATTTTGATACAAGACCTTTAGCAAGACATTTCTCTTGGCATATTCGTCATATACATATTTGGTTAAAGCACATCGAGAAAAGAAGATGTACCAACTCAAAATTGACATAAGACATAAAATATGTATCGTTACAACACTGTTTTGAACATCTAGATTAAAACAAAGCGGCAGTTTGAAGAAAAACTCTTTGATCAGCCCAGTTCTCAATCCAACTACGAATCCTGGCTCACACCATTTGCTATCAATTAATTTTAGTGAGCCTGCAATGAGCCAGTTCTGCTTCAAGGCCAAGAACACACCCCACAAAATGATGCACTTTTCATCAGTCTGAGAATTTGTCATGAGAAAATACAAAACCTGCCAGGAGAAGCTTTGCTCCCAGTCGATAAACTAACCTAGATACCTTCACACCCACATTATGCCAAGCTGGATTTAGATGTGAGAAAATCATCTAAATTAAATCCTAAAATACAAGGGAAGAAGTATTTTGCAAGCAACACTGACATATAAAATCAATGCCTAATTCAAACTACACTATGATGCTTATAAACTGCCTCAGGCAATTTGAAACC
>NC_136628.1:26847894-26945577 GCF_933228915.1 Telmatherina bonti | reverse complement strand
ATATATATATATATATATATATATATTTATATATATATATATATATATATATATATATATATATATATATATATATATGCACAGCTGCTTTTTCTCCTACCAACTCAAAACAATCACCATGCAAAATTGCTTAACTTCCTGTGTCTATGTTTTTGGTGGGCTTGGGCAGGAAAAAATAAGAATTCCAATTCTGTTCAAGATGGCGTCAGGGCCGGATCTTGATCCACTTTCTTTTGGCAGGATTGACAAGTATTTCCGATGCTAGTATCGGTATCAGCCCACCTGTAAGTATATACTGTAATTAGGTTTGTTGATACACGTCTCTGTGAGCTGTATTGAAGAGAACTCTCATTTATCAAATTGTCTGAGTCACAAGGAATCTGATAACAAAATGAAGAAAGTATTTAGTTTGTGGTTGCAGGAGGAAGATCCCAGATTGAGGTTGTGAATATGAATTATTACTTTTCTACACATAAGAGTTTGCTAGAAAAATACAGGATACTCTTAATGTGCAAATGAAACAAGATGCGGCGACATCTGCTAAATTAGTAGTGTAATTATGTCAAAATCAGAACCAGACCTTAAATAAAGACCTTAAGTAACAGTAATGAACTTTTCTTAAAAAGATGTGATGAATTGTTATCCCTTTAACTTCTATGTTTTTAGGAGCTTTGAATTTGACTGTGTATTTTTGCATGTAAAATGAATGTTAACAGCAAGTCTCAGTAACACTTATAATAACTACACACTCTGAAACCTTTGTTAAGCACTGGTTAATCATTAATAAATACTGAATTCATCATTTACAAAGCATATTTCTGACTAAAGAAAAATCTCCTTTGTATATGGTTTATAAGGACACTTGTAGATGTTTTACTCATTATTGATGAGCACATTAGTTAAGAGTTCAAAATTCCTGACTTAATCATTGATAAAGCAAGTTTCTGACATTAATACTCATTGGCAGATACACTATAAACACATTTATTAATGTATTCTCTATTAATAAGCTCATCTACAATATATTTAATTATTGTATTTTCACACTGCATAATATGGGAATGTGTATTTCTAAATCTAGTATTGCATCATTTACTATCCAGTTATGACGTATTTTAATGCATGCTTGCACTTACAAGCTTACTTAAGGTGTGTGCTAGTGGTTAGTAAATATCTTAATAAATATTATATGTTAACTCAAACTTATTTTCCAACTAATGTCTTGTAAGCAGTTATTAATATAGGAATTCATTATTGTAGGTAGTTACAAAGCACTTACTATTTATTTATTAAGCATATGGTGTGAGCTCATCTAAAGTATGCATTATCTCTGCAAGGTGTATCAGTCTGCCAATGGGAAACACGCAGGTACACCTTTGTTTAACCCTCTGCCTTCACAGTCTGTCACATGCATACATGCAATTTACATATACAGTAGAGTGTATAACAATTTTACAATGGGAAGCACATTACTGGCCATCAAAGCTTTCAGTTTGCTGCTTCAACAACAGCAGCTCCTTTATAGGCTTGTCTCCACATTCAAACGTATTCCCATGAGAGAGAGGGTGCAGTGCTCCAGAAGGGAGAGGAGGAGGACAAAAATGGCAGAAAATAGGGGATGCAGAACTGACAGCCAGGCAGGCGCAGGAATGCTTGTTGTGCTTTGGAACTGTTCATCTCATTATTTGGATTTCCACTGAGAAACCAACCCCTCTTTGTCCCCTAGCCTGCTACATGTTATAAATTACCACATCTGCAGCTCATTAGAGAAGGTACCAGGATCTTTGGTTGTGGTAGATAAGTGGTATGAACAACACTGCATAAACAGCATATTTTTCTGCTGCTGTAACAACAAAATGTCCACATTTCTGACTCCAACTTTCTATTAAATGCAATGTAATCTCTGCCTCTTATTTTTATTGCTTGTGTGTATATATATATATATATATATATATATTTATATATATATATATATATATATATATATATATATTATATATATATATATATGTATATATTCATTCATTCATTCATTCATTTTCCGAACCGCTTATTCCAATCAGGGTCGCGGGGAAGCTGGAGCCTATCCCAGCCGGCTTTGGGCGACAGGCAGGGTACACCCTGGACAGCTCGCCAGTCCATCGCAGGGCATATGTATATATGTATATATGTATATGTATATATGTATATGTATATGTATATGTATATGTATATGTATATGTATATGTATATATATATGTATATATATATGTATGTATGTATATATATATATATATGTATGTATGTATATATATATATATGTATATATATATATATATATATATATATATATATATATATATGTATATATATATATATATATATATATATATATATATATATATATATATAATAATAATGTTTCTATTAGCGCTAGAAACATTATTTGTAAAATATCACAGTTGGCTCATTTCTCACTTTTTGTTTAGTGCAAACTTTCTTTTAAATTGTTACATCCTTGATGACACACAGTTGGACAAGATCATTGCAGTTGCACAGTAGTTAAACTATCTGTGCACATGGATGTCCACGGGCTTTTTTTTTCACCCAGGGGAACTTGTTGGGCTCAGTAGAAACAGCTTATATGTGCTGTCTGTGGCAGATGCTAAAAAGCAAATCATAAAATCTGATGTTTTTTTTTAGTGATGAAATATTCTGTTCATCTTAAATCCACCACTTCCAATACATTAAAAAATAAAACCTTAACATTAAGTTGAATTTTACAGCCTTTTAGATCTCAAACAGTAGAACTTAATATATAATGCATATGCTGTGGTAAAAAAAAAAAAAAAAGTCCCCATCTAAAAAAGAATACACAAGATTTTTGATTAGCTTCATGGTGTTCCAAATTGTTAAGAGTTTAATCAAAAACAATCATCAAACCACAATTATACAGCACACACCATCTGGAAGAGTGTTCATTTTTCATTTTTATGCCTTGAAGGGGCTGTTAGACATGCACTGAGATTTCTTCTTTTTTTTTTTTTTTTCTTTTTACGGCTGCAAGACGCGATACAGCTCACTGCATCCTGGAGAAAACAGGCATAAAGCTTTGGCAAATAAAAACTGACATAAGGTTGCAAAGGAAAAGTGAAGCAACCTCTGACCCCTGAGGAAGTCAGCATTAACCCAGAGCTCATATGAAGCTGCTGGCTGCTGCAGACTCTGGCATTATGGATTGACAGAGGATGGATAACATTAATATCCCTGCAAATGCAAAACCCACCTCTCTTCTGTCAGTGGCAGCAGGATTACTCAGCTGCTGTAAGCCTTTAATACATCCACTCTGATAAATTCACAAGTAAGAAATGTGGGGGCACTTCTTATTCACACTGCTTGTTGCACGTTTTAACTTGATGATGGGTTTCCACTCTTAATTAATTTCAGTTGTTAGAAACGGTTCTGCAGCTAGGCACATCAGTGTTGATTACTTCTCCCTCTGGGAAGTTTGTCTAACTGTGTTACAAATCACTGAAAGGGTGGGGGGAAAGGCGCATGACATCAGGGTAACCTGACACAGCAAGCACGCCGTTTCATCGGAAACAGATAAACATCTACTGTAGCTGCATTACTACTCTAAGGATGCAGGGAAATGGAACCAGTACCAGAGTTCAGAGTGGAGCAGGAAGGTGGTGTGTGTGTGTGTGTGTGTGTGTGTGTGGGGGGGGGGGGGGGGGGGGGGGTTGTTATTTACAAAAGGCTGATCTAAACAGGATCTTTCTGGCAACAATCAGAGCTGAATATATTAGAACATAGTGATACTGGGTATGATTTGGATTGGTGAGATGATATGGAGAGATACTCAAAGTATATGCTTAAAGTCACTCACATCTGGGTACCCAGACACATACAAACCAAAACCAGTCTTTCTCTTCAACAAAGAGTCTTGTTTATTTAAGTGGTCGCAGCTCATAGTGGTAGTTTTGTTTTCTGGTCTAGACGAGGCACACATTTAGTTTTTTTTAGTTTCAGGAAATTATTTGAAGGTGCAAAAAAGCTAAATCATTTCACATTGAGGTTTGCCTGTGAGCACTGCCTGAAGACCAACACAAGGCACGTGGTGAAGCACGCCTCCCTCTACCTCTTTCCCCACTTCCATCGGCTGCAAATGAAAATGGAAAAACAACAATATCACCACTTTGTTAAACATGTCAAAGTAACTTGTAACTTTTATGTAAACTCACAGTAGGAGAATAGCTAGCCCTGAGTCTAATTGTAGACCCTTTTAGCTCTCGCATCGCTCTCCGCTTTGGAAATACGAGGCCGATGTTAATCCAATTCTTTGCTTTTCTTTATCCAGCAACTTCTTTGCTTCTTTTTTGTTGTCTTTAAGTGTACATTTTGTTCTCTTCACCACCATTTTTCTTTCAATTTCCATTGTTCGCTTACTGTAGTATTTTATAGGGTGTTAAGTCTGAGGGCTGTAGTGGTGGTTCACATGAAGGTGCGTGATCGCGTTGCCAGACCAGCTGGTAAACATGGGCTAGAGATCAACACAAAGAACTGGTGTGTGACGTCATGCTTTGCTCCAGATTAAATTCCAGCTCTAGTTGTTCAGATTCCAATTATTGTAATTCTGTCAATTCAGAAACAATGAATTTCTGAATTGACAGAATGAGATTGTTTCTTTAAACAATCTCACTACATCACATTTAAAAATGCCTTGATCTTTGTTTGAGACAAATTGAGCAATCAGGTGGTTGCAATGAGTGGTGTGTGGAAAACGATGTGAAAAGATATGAAGGTCAGTTGTTTCCTCTCCAGTAAACCACCCACTGTTCAGTCCATGCATGCAGCACATGTCTAACACAATATGTTTTACACAGATATACGCCAAAGATAAAAAATTTCACATTTCTGTGTATTCCCACACACCCAGGAGCCATCTGTTCTTTGTCAGAAGCTCTCGAGGTCTTCTCGTCTCTTCTCCCCTCATACTGCCGCTGCAAGCCAAACAAACTCTCTCCCTTCGTCCTGACACTCTGCCACAAAACTCCTGGAAATGCTGAGCTGAGGGGAATATAGTGACTGAAATTGTTTAGACATTACTTGCAGAGCACTCGCCCCAGTCTCCAGACTGTAAACACAAACCAGCTGTCCCCGGAGTGCAATACTTATTTACTGATCTAGCCAAAGGCCAATTGGAGGACAACAAGAGCAGAAACCAGGATGAGGAACAAGAGGCTAGCAAAGCTTTGATGGACTCTAACAGGCAGCTGGAAGGTTGATATCCAACTTTCTTTGTGTCAGGGTGGATGAATAACTTATAAAGTTAGTGCATATCAGTCAAACAATATCAATTTTTGACCATTTGGACTATGAAGACAAGGTAATATAATTCTAGCTGTGTTAGCGCTGCAAAATGATAATTAGCATTTTGCAAATCCTTAATAGGGTTTAAGAGATATTTAGATTAGTATTGTGTGACTTCCTCTATACTGTCTATAATGGCACTTCTTGCTGTTCCAATGCTAGCAAATATTGTTAGAAAATAAAGGGTCTGCTCACAGATCCGCAACAAACACAAAACAGCATAGATGGCATTTTTTAAAAGGTGTGCAGAGGTAGTCAAGCAGCTGAGCATTCTCCCATAGGCACACATGCATCCATTATTCATTTATTTATTTTATTTTCCTTCTTTTTACCAGATTAGGCCACTTGGACACGTGGGTCATGATTAGCCTGTAAATTGTTAAATAATCAATGCAAGTGACAGGGTTGAATCTAAGATCAAAATAAACTGGTTAACAGCAACTGTTAGGGAGAGGAGGGGATGATATCGCAGCTGTGATAATCTGAATTCAAAGCACATCTGGTCATGAATAATTTATTAGGTTACATGCCTAATGTATAACTGTGTATTAAAATGCTTTCTTTTAAACTACCCAAATGCCTAAATGTATAACTGGAGGCATCAGAGCGGGGTTTTTATTTTTGTTACTTTTCTCTATGCATGACATGTCATGTGACCATATGGTTGTCTTTGCCTATGGCTCATTAATTCATCACCGCTGTGTTGTAGCTCAGTCTTCAGCACTGCTATGAGCCTCACTTTCCTCAAGCAAAATGGCAATGTCCAATTAGTTTAAGCGTTACATGTATGCATTTCTTTTACAGACCCTAAAAACAGTCCTAGTATCCAATAACCTTTGGAGTACACAGGCTGTGACTTTGCCTTCACCTCAATAAAGCGCTCCATGATTGAATCAAGTGGCTGAGGTCAATAGGACATATGTTCATTTCCCAGGGTTCTCCAGGGTCCCTGCAGGCAGACAAAATATGCTGAGTGTCTTCTGTGACATTTATTGGATATGAACTAAATTATGTCTTTTTCCCCCCCTTTTTTTAAAAATCATTTTTGTTTGTTTCACTTTTAAAGAAAGGCTTCAGTTCTCTTTGTGTGTCTGTGTGTGTGTGGACATGCACGTGTCTGTGTGCATGCTGTCTGTGCTTACACAGTAGTTCAACCCTGTGGTCACGCTTCAGGCACCAGTTCATTCTACATCTGTCACTGTCTCTGCAACGTCACCTCAATTTTCTGCCAACAAGTTTCACTTCTGTGCCTTGAAGGACAGATACTTCTTCTTCTCTGTCTTCTGTCCCTGTCTCTGCCGCTACTTTGCTGCTCACGTCACTTTACATGTGTCAGCCTTCAACACTGTCTTTTGTCAGCTGTCCTTTTACTCTTCATCAGATCTCCCTTACATCAGGCAGGTAGTAGGAAAAAAACCACGATGGAGTGAATTTGTGTCAGAATTGAGTCGTGGATTTTTAAGTCCTTAATTTTCCACTGCGTCTTACATGTTTACTCTGTCCATAATAGATCAAATGACTAATTCTCTGAGGGATTCTTGTCAATTTTCTGCCACATCTCCCCTTCCTGGGAAGCTGAGTCAATGAACTCATCATGTTATTTAAAGTGACAAGTTATTCATGAGTAGCAATCATGTAAATTCAACGTGACCTGTCAATGTTTATTTTTAGGAAAGGTGCAAATGATGGAAAATTCATTGGAAAAACTAAAGCCAATGCATCTTCAGTGCAGAGGGAGTTGTGTGTGAACATTTTATTTGAGTGTTTTTCAATAAACTTCTTAATAAACTTGTTTTTTTTTCCCATCCCAAACAAGTGAAATGAGCTAAGCTGTTGATAAAATGAATGACATATTTCATGATAATTAACATAATGTTGGGTCATAATTGATTTGCAAAAGTAGTAACTTCTTTTTTCAAACAGATGTTTTATTTGTTAGGTTTTATTTTACAATTGTGTCCTGTTTTCATTTACATAATCGTATTCTATAATTCTGTAAAATTGAATATTTTAATTTAAATGCCAACATTTGTCAAACACATTTGTGTGAGTGACAAATTAGTACAAAAAAACAAATAGCAGCAGAAGTGAATGGAAATGTTTGGGTTATTTATTTATTTTTTGTTATTTTACATCTGGATTAAAAAAGCTAAGAATTAAACTAATTAAAAATTCCCTGACCTTCAACTCTTGTATTTACTGACTAGATAGCTTTATCTTGTGGCATCACAGTTTCACTGGAAAACATCTGATAGGTACAATAATCCACATGTCCAAGCCATAGTATCACAAAAAAAACTATTCCTAGTCATAACGATTAAGTAGTCTGAGCCGATTAAAAATAAAATAAGTGTTAGAAACATCTCAGATGGGTCTTAATCTCGTCGGGCCGGTCTACTGGAGTCAGCTTGGTGTTTCATGTGTTCTTCAATATTCAGTTCTGATTCAGTTTGTCTGGTTTATTTCTTGTTTTGTTTTATAGAAGTTTTTCCTCTTTGTGATTTCAGTTCAGTTGACTTCCTGTTTATCTGGTTTCTGTTTTCTAACTACCTCACCTGTTCCCTTTTAGTTACCAGTGTCTTATTTATATATAAAGCACCGTTTCTGCTGCTCCTTGACAGATCCTTGTTGTCATCCCTTGTCTTCCTTGTCTGGTTTTGTCTTGTACTTCTTGCTATAATCAACCTGTTTTCAGTCTGGTTTCTTGCTTCTTTTACTTTTAATAAATTGTCATCTCTTACATCCACTTACATCTTGTAATTTGTCTCTTCCATCCCACCGAATCAGTGACACATTTTATCTTATGACAGTCAGCTGAATCATGCTATTTTGTAAGTTGTCAAATCAACTGTCTCCAGTATTCGTTCATTAACAGGTCACGTAGACACTTTTTCAGTCATTACACAGTAATATGAAGCTGTTGAATGTCATCATGTATTGAAAGGCTAGGTGAATGTTGAAGAAAGAAACTGATATAGACTAATGAAAGTGACAGAGATCCAGTACAATATTTGAGCCTTTATTGTCAAAATGCAACTTCTTTTTGCTATGAACTAAAGTAGTTGCTACTATGGGATCATGTAGCTTATATAAAAGACTGGAAGATCCATTGCGACCATTAATGCTTGACAACCAGCAGTTGTTGATCGAAGTGCTGTGCTAAACACCGACGCTGCAGCTGCATGTTTCTGTTCATATAAGCAACCTGTATGCTGCTGTGCTCCATCAGCACAATCACTTTTAACACAACATCCCACTAATGACCATAAATACAGAGTTGTGTGTAATCCATGGTCAATATGGCCTACAAAGAAAAGACATGAAAGTTTCACAGCTGTGTGGATCAGTGAGTGGGTTTGTAAGGCTATAGGTTTGAAACCTGATTCATGAAAATGAATCATGTACTTTTGCGATATGCTGATTTTAACATTGTAAATTGTGATTTTATACAAAAAGAATGCATTGTTCAGCCAAATTGGATGTTTTATTTCTGTAGCATATGTGACACGTTGTCTGCTCAAAACTTTTTTACTCTAAAAGAAAGAGTTGATACAATAGCTAAAAACAATGTTGTTTTTTACTGTATATTTTATTGAGGATGCCATACCATAATGAGGAAGGGGATTTATGAGACCAATATAGGAACCAATGCTGAAACTCTTTAAACTCTATACATTTTTGCTGTCTTTTGGGACACACATCAGGTCAAAATGCAGAAAGTGAATATTTCAAACTGCTTTTATTAAGCTTAATCAAACTGTTATGAATAAATTATATATTACAGTAAGAAAACTCTGACCTTGTGTATGATACCTTACTTGATGTGGCATGAATCACTCCAACACTACATGTCTAAAGGAAGCTGAATGACAGAAAGGTGTTGCTTTAATAGACTGAAGCCAGACAGTGGTAAAGCTTTATTCTACATCTTTATATCTGATTTTGATGATTTATTATCATAACTAATAATAGTGTTTTAATGTTTTAGTGTTTTATTGAGTCGCCAGACAATTTGAATTTCCCTTTTAGGGATGAATAAAGTCCTATCTATCTATCCATCTATCTATCTATCCATCCATCCATCCATCCATCCATCCATCCATCCATCCATCCATCCATCCATCCATCCATCCATCCATCCCCTGATGGCAGTTTGGTGATAGCTCAGGCATGGGTTATATGTCAAAGCAAAAGGGACCACTTTGTAACCAGAGCATGATAGGTCCTCTTTGGTCAAATTAACCTTTAAGCAATTACAACACCAAATCTCATCATAACCTATTCAGGACTAAACAAAGGATTTAATATTTCCATTCACAAGTAAGGTAATCCTCCTTTTACCACTCCCATGTTCCTCAGTTTTCTTCACCTCAGCAGATCTTTGCCAAAGGCGGTTCTGTTTTACCATCTAGCCCCAGGGTGACCCATGAATCTGTACGACCTCTGAAGGATGAAGTAAGGAAACATAATTCATCCAGGCAGCTTCAACAAGTCTTCTCTGTGTTTCCCCTCGACCTTAAAACCTGGCAGTAAATTCAGTGAACTACAAGTAATAAACTCTTTCCCTTGGGGGCTTAGCTTCTTATGGTAGGAGTGCTGATCTAGCATTACCACAATACCGTTTGACCATCTCCTTCATTATAATTCAAAAGGTAAAACTGATACTGGAGGGGTATTATAATTCCAAAACCTTGATGCAAGCCCAGGATATTGAGACTGGGTAGATCACTGGAGGCTGACACAGCTGTGCAGAGCTTGACAGCATAAACGATGGGGAGATATGCACTGTGTGGGCATGGTTGTGGTTGTTAACCCTCGTCAACAACACCTCCTTCGATCAGTGCAATCTTTACAAATGTTATTATCCAGACTGATTGCTGTGTTCTTAGATTTTGGAAAAACCTGTGCCCCATAGGGATTCACACGCCATCTGCGTTTACCTTCTTCTGATGGTTAAGATCTGACCTTTGCTCTTTGCCCTCAGCACAGGCTCCACTCCATCACTTGAGCTAAAACACACTCACACACACATGTGTTGTTGTTCCATGCAACCTGATGGATTCCTGTCTGAGACACTCTGCTGTAAAAAGGTTGTTTAATGAGCAGCACCCAACACTTGACACATCCAAGGATGTGATTCAGCTAACCTGTCACCTGCTGTTACACACTTGGCCATTGTTTAACCCTCAAGACTGAAGCAGACACAGCTGCTGCTGCAAGACACCTGTTGCTCTACTAGGAAAAAGAACACTAGTATTGGAACACAGGACAGAAAGGAATGAAAATTTTAGATTTCTGTTAGCATCAGTGCTAACAGAACTATCAGCATTAACACACTACAGCACCTTCCAGAACTTACTGGCTACTTCCAGCGATGCATTGTGACTGATCGCCTGGCCCAGGTAGTTTCGGGCCACACACACATAGCTGCCATCATCTGGCTTGCTTCGGCGTCCATGAATGATGCGTAGAAAGAAGAGGGATCCAGTCGGGAGCAGCATCCGATTGGAGCGTGGGTTGTCGCGGTCTGTCTCAACACGGTCTCCATCTTTGTACCATTCAACCGTTGGGGTCGGACGACCCTCTGCCTTACAGTTCAGCGTTGCTGGCTCCCCTTTGGACACAATGAGATCAGAGGGGTGCTCCACAATGCGGGGAGGAAAGTCTTCCTGCCGAAGACGAGACCCTACAATGAAAGAGCAACACAGTAAAAGTTTAACATCTTTACTGTACGCCTACTGCACATGTCATTACAACACAAAGCAACCACAATGAAATCCATCAATCACTTCATAACATATAAAGGACCAATCAAAAAGGAATTAAATGTGTGAGTGCCTTAAATTAACAATAATCCCCTTTGGTAATATAATTACAAGACAAACGAGTGCCCTCATATACTGTTTATCTTTTGCTTCAGCAGCTGGAACCCCTCTGGAGGCACCGTAAATTAGAAGACAGCATTGACACGTGAAATCCTCTGGAAGCAATATCTTTGAAAACAAGTCAGCCAGTCAAAAATGCATGTATGACATAAATATATATGGCAGGAGAAAAGTTGCAAAGATGAACTGTAATGAGATCAAAGCATTATGTTTGGTTACAGAGGCATAAAAATGATTCATGCTCATTTCATTGACTTAAATCCTCTAAGAAACGCGTATGGTATGTCAGTAATTTTGCATACTATTTGAAAGACCACAGATTCAAGTATGTTGTGTAAAGAAATGCTCAACTGTAGTATATATTATATATAACTCTGCTTACTCTGGATGTCCACTTAGAGGAGAAAAAAAAGCAACTCCATCCCATACAAACATTTCTATCTTGTATCATATTTCTCTTTACTATCAGAGGCCAATTTCGCAACCTCCAAAGAAGCTGTAGAAATACAAATTGATACATCCAATTACACCAACACTAACAACCACAAATCACCTCTAATCCCTGATACATCACTGACACTGACATGTCAATCACCCCCCTCCCCCTCCCCAAACAAACTGCCTAGGAAAGAGTCCCAGCATTGCTGAGGACAAAGCAAACCTCCCTAATGAGTTCCAGGTACACAACTCCACTCATCTCCCTCCAACCCCCCACCCCAGCCACTGACATTAATGTCAGTCTTAAGGTGCAGCTGCTGTTAACATGCTATCATGATTCAAATTCTTATGGGAGCCAAGGGAAGTTTGATCTCGTAAAAAGCAGATGAGCTGAAAAATTCTCACCTGAGCTCCTTTCAAGTTAATATGTATATGATCCGTAAATGTTTCTTAAAGTAAAAGAATCAAATTAATCTGTTATCGTGTTTATTCAATTATTTAATTGAATTTTTTTAAACATATTTCTTTATTAATTGAGATTATTTCATGCCATTCCTTTTGAGGTTCATCCATGTGTGGCACTGCTGCACATGCTGCCCTACGACAGACGTGCCTGTACTCCATTTTCTGCATGGATCAGCAGCGTTTCTAACAGGTTGTGGCTTATAAAAGCAAACTTGACAAGAGAATTTGCACATCTGTAGGTAAACTCTGATCCCTGGATACAAATATTTTGGAGACAGGGAAACTGGCAGCGCATCTGGTGAGATGGTGAATTCAAGGTACTTAAATCTTGTGCATTAAACCACTCATATTGGACCTGAATCCTCATTATCATAGAGACAGAGGCCCACATAGATTTATAGATGTGTTTCTGCTAGATAGAGCACTTTTTAAGAATTACAGCACGGTGTTTTCAGACTCTTTCAATTATATAACCATTGCACTTATTATTACATGAATTTCAACAAGGCGCGTAGCAATTAGAATAATTTCTGAGTAAACAGAAACGCTGTAGTGACTCGTGCATAATGCTTCAAAATGGATGCGCTGCCACTGTTTGCAGATTATGAACCAATGGCAGAATCAGGATGGTCAGGGATTCCTGGCCTATGATGATGATTGGATGGCTGCTTCTTCTTTGCCTCCACCTTCAGATCTGACCAGGTTTTTTTGGGGGGGTTTTTTTTTTGTTTGTTTCTTTTTTTTTACTCACATCATTCACCCCCTCAACAATGATCTGCCATTTGGCAATCTCTAATTTATTTGTGACTTTACAACTGTGATACCCAAATAAAATGTGTTTGTGTGCCTTCATCTCACCAACAAGCATGCCATTCTGTGTAAAACTGCATTTCTTGTCTTCTCGGTTACTATAATTAAGCTTATAATGCCACAGATAAGTTGCTTTGTTTAAATGCCGTTCATAGGGTTTTTTAAATCTGTATATTTTTGGACGCACACAAACCAGCTACTGGGTGCACACTTTTAGTAAAGATTCTGTACAGTTTTATAAATGAGGCACTAGACCATTGCAACAGCTACACTGGTACAAAACAGGACTAATGGTAGCCTCTATTTAACAACAATGTATTTTATGACTTTAAGGATGATGAAAGTGTGTTTCTGAACCAATCGCAAGTGATCTGCTCTGTTTCAATGAGACCAGAAGCCTGTTCGACAAAGCTGGATTTTCTCTTATCAAAGTAACTTTGGGGTTAACCCTGGGTTTTTTTTTACCACAACACTGGTTCACTTCCCACCGGGGTCAATCACCATGGTAACTTTAGCTGAACGACTAACCTGCTCCTGAGCAAGTTGGATAAATGTTTTGGATAAGAAATCACAGAGTATAAAAGCACCACCTACTGACTTATCAGTTCTTTTGGAAAATGACATTCAGTGAAAGTAGGTGGACGGATATTGAGAGAAGTACTTAGTGGAGAGTTTATAGGGACAAATGCATCCTTTTGATGAGGAAATAAAGCTTTGTAACTGACTCCTGATTTATTTTTCTACAGTCGACTATTTTCTGCCAGCATTTCTTATTGGCTGTTGCTACAGCAACAGTGTTGTTTTTGGCCTGGATAATGTGTTAAAATTCTTCATATTTTAGAAGAATAACTGTCTGATAAAAGTAGGCTGCTCTGCAGGGTTTCTTCATGTCTGCGTGTTTGGTCAGACATGACAAACACCACCCCCCTCATGAGTGCACACTTGCAAAGATTGGAAAATCCTGTGTTGAATTATCAAATCGATAACCAGCTTTGTCGTATTGCTTATCCCGATCCTGAATGTCTGGGAAAGTCAATCCAGGTAACAGAGAGATATCCAGGTTATGTTAATAATGCTTTGTTGTACAGGGCACAACTTACTATAGGAGCTATTGTTTCAGCAGGGTTGTGTTTTTGTGTCCTCTAAAGCACCCGAGCAGTGACAATTTGATTAGCTAATTTAATGGTAAAAATGAAATGTCATGACAAGCTGAAAGGATAATGGCATTAAATAGGAAAGCAATGGAGGACTGGGATTAATGGACAAGGCTGCAAACTGCAGTAGTGTCCCGATTTTTGACTTTTTGACTTGGCTGGCTTGCACTAATACATATGCATGAGTGCATTATTTGGAAGTTGTGTTGAATGCCTAAAACAAAGGCTCCCCCAAAAACCCCTGTGTAAGTTCAACCTTGCCTGCTGTATTGTTGAGGGAACACTTTCCCATTCTTTCACGTTGCTGTTAACTACACAATATACAGCAGACCTTGTTATAATGTGCCAATAGCCTTGTAAAACAGATAATCAGCAGAATGCCAGAGTGATGAACTTCTACATCCCTGTTGTAACCACTGAATCACACGCAGATAAGTGTTTACCCACATACTTCACACAGAATGAAATGGGTTTGTTTGACACCTCTAGAAGCTTAGAAAAGAAAACAATAATCACTAACTCTTACCCTTAGACCAAAAGTAAGGATTAACATATGGTATGAACACAACTTTGTCACAATTAAAGTTAGATAGATAGATAGATAGATAGATAGATAGATAGATAGATAGATAGATAGATAGATAGATAGATAGATAGATAGATAGATCTATTATTCTCCATTCATTGAAGTATAAATAAATATATGATTTAATTGAACATAATGTAGTTATGCAAGTTTACCTTTGCGATAAACAGGAAAAGAAAATGATATATTTTACAGAAGATTTACATAATATAAATATGATCATATATTATTTTATAAATATTTTATAGAATACATTTATAGAAGAAAATAATTAGAAGAAATTATCACTAATAAACAAAAAAGTATCATTGTATATATTTGTAGAGTTAAAAATACTGTATATAAAAAAATATTGCTTTTTTTTATTAATTCATGCATGAAAGGGTTAAATTAGTCAAAAAAGTTTATTTAAGGCAGGTAATAAGTAATGTTTTGTATCATTCTTGAGAGACTCTACAGCATTTTTTCTTTATATTGACCCAAGCAGCAACTTCCAGCTGTTTAAAGTCAAGCACGTGCAGAAGTGACAAAATTTGTAAACCACTCTTAATGTGGTAGCCCCAAAGACTTCAGTGTTAAAAAGGCCAACTTCACAGCAGAAACAAATATGTTTATAGCCTAGTTCAAAAGAACATTTAAGGTTTAATAGGTCATGTTTACCTTCATTACAACTGTGTAACTCAACCCTTTAGAAGTAATTTAATGTTGAAATTATTTGTGGGTGTGTCCTTTTGATGACAAATAACTAATATCCTGCTGCAACGAGGCAGTGTAGTACAACTGTGATCTTTAGCTGGCTTATCCCGCTTACTTCAGTTGGGATGTGAACACCCCTTGTCAACACTTTGTTATTACTCCAATTCTGTTGTAAAAGGATTTTTTAGCACTATACATGTCACAGTATGCATGCATGTTGTGAGATGAGTACTCAAATGCAACCACAAACCAAGGGAGCGGCTAATCAGGAATTTTGCAGTCCACAACAATCCAAAGACATGAATAGTGAAAACTGGCACAGACCGTAATGACGATAATGCGACAAAGATTTAGCAAGAAACACGACATCAACTAATGCATTTTTCTATGGTTTGAAGGAAATGTTGAGAATATACTGTACATGTCTCTTGTCTGAACATAAAAAGTGATATCTGGATCACAAAAGCAGGGACACTGACTGCTGTGTTCAAAGAATTCAACAAGAAAAGAATGGCGACACTTGGATTCATTAGAGAAAGGATGGAAGTTAATCCTAAATTACATTAAGGAAAACAAAGCACATAGCATATCAAATCAAACAAAGGAACAGACAATACCTCCCATACAGCTGTGGGCAAAAATAGTAAATATTTATTATAACTAAAATTTTACACTCTGTCTAGACGTCTAAACAGGTTTTAGAACAATACAAACAAGGCAGTCACTGTGGCCTTTAGTCCCTGTTTACAGCACACATGCTGCTCTCCTTGTTCTTAATTGTGTTGGGCTGATGCCTGAGGGGCTACACAACTCCCTAAGCTCCCTGGCATTACTGAGAGGCAATATCAGCCTGCCACAAGTGGCCCCCAATAGACCAGGTTTTATCTGCAAAGGGCCAGCAGCCAGCATAAAATCAGAATGCAAAAACATGCTCACAGGAGCACAATGGACTACATACTGTACATACCCGCCAAAGGTTATTCACAGCATCTGCACGCTTACGTTTCTTCCCATCCTGAGGCATTTATGTTGTGTTTGGAAAATGTAAGTGTACTTTTGTTTCAGACACTGAGAGAGGAGTTAGGTAGCCTATTTTCTCCATAACTGCATGTAAATCAAGAAAAAAAGAACAAAAAAAATGTCCAAAAATAAGAACAAATAAGTTCTTTCATTCATTCATTCATTAATTCATTATCATAACCACTTAATCCAATGAAGGGTCGCAGGGAAGCTGGAGCCTATCCCAGCAGTCTTTGGGCGAAAGGCAGGGTACACCCTGGACAGCTCGCCAGTCCGAACAAATAAGTTGCAAGCTCCAAAATGTTGGACTAAAAACTTTAACAATCTTATGTCATTTTTTGTGGTTATTTTACTCAGTAAAATACAAATTAATAAAATAAATAAATAAATAAAAATGGAAAGTTTATTGGTCTTTGAATCAATTAAATAAAACAACACTACTTTTTGTCATAAGTACTACATGTAGTTCACGAATGGCTCATATCCCTAAGCCGTATATAATAATACTTGTTGCCCCAACTTTTCTTCAGGCCATAACTGAAAATAGTGATGCATTCAGTGAACAAGTTCCAAAACAATAGAAAAAATACAAAACAACCATTTCAAGTCAGCTTTGCAGTAGGGCTGGGCGATATGACGATATATATCATTTGGACGACAGAAAATGTCTTTCGTTTCAAATGAGACTCTATCGTTTACGCCAGGTGCTTTACTGCAGTATTTTACATCAAGATGCGCTTCACGGCATGCATGCTGCAATACATAAACAAAGATGGAGAAAGCAGATGTGTTTCAGAGCAGTAATTCACTAAAAGGTGACCAAACTGATGAGCTTGTTCATAAAAGAGGAGAAATTTCTGTTGCATGGAAGTGGTTTGGATATAGAAAAGACCAACATGGAACCGACAACAGACTAGCTCACAGCCCCGACAATAGACTCTGACACAACAAATTCATTTTATCACCTGCACAAGAATCAGGATGAAGAATACAGAATACAGAATTGAGTCAATAAAGAAACGCTGCAAAAGCACTGTCAAGTGGAAAGCGCTCATAATAAACTCCAGACGCAAACGCTGAAACGTCATATGGCCATAGTTCCTGCAGATGGAAGAAGACCACTGTTGCCGTTGCCAAGAACATCTCACAAATAATAATAAATAATCTCACAAAATTACACAAAAAATGTATATCGTTTTGTATATCGTTATGAGGATATAAAATGAGCTATATAGGGATATGAGATTTCGGTCATATCGCCCAGCCCTTCTTCTTTATAGTATCAAGCATTATCTAATTTCTCCATTAAGTGAACTATAGAACTACTATAGAGATAGCTCTTTTTGATAGTAAAGCAAAAAAGCAAAAGTATTTCCAGACCTCTCTTGCAATGTCCACCAAACACAGCATGATGTGAACTTAAGGTCAGATGGACATAGATGAAGTCACGTGATGTAGAAGCCAATTCCAAAATTGTCAATTGTTCCTTGAATGAGATGTTTACGTATCACAGGGGTTCACTAAACAGTGCCAGGGTTATGTTGCATTTGGTAGTTAATTGTGACACCCAAAATACTGTTAAAACCAAAAAGAAATATATTTATTTTCCAAATGAAATTCAAATGAAATCTTCTTTAAAATCATAGAAATTTCTGCATGGAGTAGGATTTTTTATAGATAGTATAAATGGCAGAAGAGAAAGAGGAAAGAGAGTGGAAAAATAAACATGAAAGGGATAACTGATAATAACCTGATTCCATAGATTGTAATAACAAGATGTAAATGTTATTTACCTCAGTGTTGGTGGTCCTGCATCAGCCCACCCTGGCATCATTTCTAGTTAAAAATCATGTTAACTGTTTTCAAACCAAGGAAATATTCAGAAAAATATCAAATGTTACAACCAAGCATCAAATGCTGCTTCCTTTGGGGAGGGTAAACAGACACAGTCGTAAACCAGCAGCTGGAAACTTGTGTCTCAGCTTTCAACTCCGATTTATGCCCAAGGTCAAAAATCTCTAGATGCAATTGCTAAGGAATGTGCGTAATTTTCTGTCTGTGGTTTGTCTACACAAGAAAGCAATGAAAAAGCAATTGGTGGCATTTACTGTATGCTGCAGACATACAGTCATCGTTTGGTTCTGCAGGAAGCTGACAAAATCTGCTGGCTCTGTGATTCTGACACTACATCAGTGGCAAATCTCTAACTTACGTTTCTTCTTTTTTTTTTTTTTAAAGATTTCTCATGTCTGTCTTTAAAAAAAAAAAGTCAGGAACAACAAATAAAGCTTGTGGGTTTTGTGAGAGGCTTAAGAGTGTGCAATAAATGGAACAGCTCTGTCTTGTTAAGGCGAACCCTTTGTTTCAGTCTGTGAAAGCCATTTACTCTTATTCTGCGTGACCTATGGGTTAGATTGCAGATCAAAGTCCACACTTTTAATAACAAGACAGATATTTCAAGTTTCCAAGTTCACACCACTGTTCATGGAAGTTAAATTACACCACAAGTGAGACGACAGCTTGCATGGTGGACAACAACAGAAAATGAAACAAATGCTTTGAGGTGGAAAGAGCATTTCAGACACAGTAACAAGTTATTCAGATAATAAAAGACAGCTGTAAGGAGTTGGAAAAACAATCATTAAAAGTAAAAAACCTTTATGATTGTGAAATTTGTGCTAAACTAACCCAACTCTACCTTCTGTATGGTAAATTACAGTTCACTTTCACAAAAGTAATATCACTATGAATTTATATTGCAGTGTGCAGCTCCTGTCTAAACAAGCATTTCGAGCCTAAAATACAGTTCACAGACCCAGACTAGACAGCTGTCAGACTATGTCAGCCAAACCACAGTAGTTTAGTAAAACAGACAGAAAGTTATATTATGCATGTGCTTGCTGCTCTTCTGCGCATCTCATTTTGTATCCTAAGCACATCTAAATGTCCAGGAATGTCAGCAAAGCATTTCTCCTCTTTAGAGGTCATCAAATGTGTTTACTGAAACACTTTGTGATGAATTTTCACATGTCCGTGAAGAAAATAAGCTATTTGCAGGCTCAGATTTATTACAGTTACTGTGATAAATTAATTTGCGTGATGTGTGGCTCTGTTAACCTACACCACAACTGAAAGGATCTGTATAAGGAAGTTCTGAATTTCCACGTTATAAATGGCATACCACAAATTAAAAAGGGAGATTTTGCACTTGAAACACCTCCAGCCTCGAAACAAGAACTATTTTCTTTATTAAGGAGCTATTATTGTATCAAACCTTTCTACAGTTTCAAAAGATATCATGAAATCAGATCTCAGGGCATGTCACCCCGAAAGATATCAAATCGTTTAGCATAAACTGACTATTACTAAGCCAAACCCCGCGTGTCCCAATGCAAGTAAATGCAGCATAATGAATAGCTGTTTTACAAATAAACATGCTAATGAAATGGAAATGTTGATGAAACTATGATAAAACTATAATAATATTCATCACTGGTTACAGGAAAGGTTTATTATTAGTAGTAGTAGTAGTTGAAGTGGTAGTAGTAGTAGTATTACAATACAGGGTCATCCTAAAGAAATGTTGATGACATATACATGTCAACTGTCAGCTTTTCATAATTTTTTTTTTTTTACATAATGACTTAAGTTGTAATAATCAGTTTATTATTTTCTTTTAAGTCTCCTTTAAATATTACATACTTTTTTTCATCCATCAAATATGTTTGATGAGATGTTCTGTATCAATTTCATGCCTATTCACAAAAAACTGTCATCAGATGTAAAAGCTCTCTTTTATTGTTTCCCTCAGTTTCTAATATTTATGCAGAAATGAATGAACTGTCTCCTGTCTGTTGCCACATTTTTTATATTAAACTTCAAATGTAACGTCATTCTTTTTAGCTAACTGATTGCAAGAAATTAAATTAGATCAGTTTCTCAAATGTCAACTGTTCCTTTTTTCATATCTTGTCGAAACATACCCCAATCATACACACTTACTCATTTGTAAAATCAAACACAAAGAACCAATAAATGCCTGACATTCCTTCTCAGGCTGTATAAACTACAATTAAGTGGAACAGTTGAACACTGCCATTCACAGAGGAATGTGGAGGAAGGAATGCAAGTGTGTTTCTCTGCCTGTGTGTGGCCGGGAACAAGGTGTCTATTTATGTTTTATTTCTGATTTTTTTTTTTTTTTCATTTTAAATTGCATTTCCACAAGAGGTTTTAATTACAGAGGCCTTGAGAATAGCTCTGGTTACTCTACTGTAAATCAGTGTCCCTGTGTTCTGCAACACAATTCAGCAGAGTGAGGCAGTCCCCAGGGAGGCGAGTCAAGGTCATGAACATGATAACACCTCCCGACTGCAGCACCCAGATGTTCAGGGCCAGATATGGGCTGAGTGAAAATGTAAGCAGGAGGAATACTCTAACAAGCCTACCACAGGCACAAAAATTGATTTTACCTGATGCAGACTAACAAGTCTCCTCATTATTGATTTTATTTGTCAATTATTTTTATGAATAATATCAAATGGCTAAATACCACATTTGATAATTCAAAATTCATCAATTTGTCCAAACATCCCTTATATTTCATCAATCAACTGAATAATAGACCAATTTCTTATGATAAATTAATTTATTATATGTATCTGCTGTTGATAGCATTTAAAAATACAAAAGCACAGGAAATGAGAAATCAAAACAGAAGTACTTTATGGGTTGCCATCTGTTAAATGCTCACTGGAAAGGTAACAAGCCATTAAGGCCCCAGGGCATACTCGAACCAGAACATTGCTGGTGCATGATAAACATCTGAGCCAAGTAGGTCACCGGGACACTTTAACCAGAGAGCAAATCCATCAGGCTGCCTATGAAACACAGGGAGGGACAAACATATTGCATTGTTTCAGTTAATACTCCTGCAGTTTGAATTAATATAATATCATTTTGCTGCCATTCTCAAACATATTCTTTATTTAATCATGCGCATGTGGCCATCAGCTGCTTTGTTGGCAGTGTGCTTGGTATATTCCTACCCATGATGGTGTCTTTCACTGGTAATCCTTTATGTGTCAAATACTGCTAGCATCTTCTTATCTTTTTACCTTTTGAATACACTTTACCTCATAATACCAGAGAGCAAATACAATGTGACGGATGGTGGTGCTGGAGCTCACCTCCTGCATTTCTGATGAGAAACACCTGAGAGCACAACTGCATGCGAAGGCCAACAGCCGATCTCAGAGGCTTATTTTCACTCCATTAAATGTTCAGTGGAAAGAAAAGTGGCTGCATAGGACATTGATTATCACTCAGGCAGAGCTTGAGAGAGAAACTTCCCATGAAAAGAACAAAGAATGAATTTGCACAGAGGTGGATTGTTATTTCTAAGAAAAAAAGATGAAAAAAATCAACAACTGATTGCTCTTGCAGGTGCTGATTTGAATGAGTTATATTTAGAAAATGTTAATCACAGTATAAGTGCCAGATTTTTTGCCACATCTTCTGATCATGTAATCTGTAATGCAGTCTACATTCTCTGTATAAATAAGTTAAATTGAGTGTGTAATGCATGGGATGCCTGACCACCTGTACATTATCATGTTTGGTTCATTTCCTTTGAGGCTTACAAGTTGTGTAAATGTTATTTCAGATTTTATATGGTGAAGTATTTAAATTTACACTTAATTCATACATTATAACTTAACGCTGAGTCATTACATATCACATGTGCACGTCTGCATGACCTACATTTATTTGAACCTAACTGTGCCACTAGTACTGGAAGCCCACATGTGAATTGGCGCATCACAAGAGGAGAGAGAGACTTTGCCCTGAGCTCTGAGGTGATACAAAATCTGTTCAGCTAAGTCAAATTTCATGCATGTGTACATACAGATCCAAATGCATGCATGTACCTCTCATGTCAAAGAGATATTACAAAATAAATACACATCAATCTAATTACCTTGATAAATGGATGCGACTTTACTTTTCCAGAAAGCATGCTTGTAGCCCAGTAATTATTATACCAGATGAAAAAGGCACAAACTCATCATCCTTATGAAATTATAAGCAAAGCAAGAAAGGATGGCGTAAATGTTTTTTCCAGTCAATGTGTTTGCCATAGTGAGAGCTGGAAGAAAGTTGTTTTAAAACAAACTGGGATGTTTTCCTACATCTTATCAAAGCTCTTATAATTAAAGAAGTTTTAATTGTGAGACCTTTTACTATAAGTATATATTCTGTGATAAAATCTCGTGCCTAAACCTGAAAATGACTTTCCATGTACCAAATCTAGCTCCAAAACTGCAATCATCTGACCTGCAAATGCAGCCTTTCAAATAAGAAAAGCATTTGTTACAGATTCACAAAATGTCTGGGAATTTGAATCCTCCATATAGTTATTTCTTTATTGCCACAAGCACAAAAGAGTATTGTAATAGTCATAATGATTAAGTTAAGAGAGAGAAATGAACATCTCAAGTTACAAATTAGCAGGTTAAAGTTTGTGACAGTTTCATGAATGACTGAGTTGGCAAATCTTTCTTGACTTCAGTTTTAACTGCAATAGAGAGAGACTCGTCAGAAAGTGGGCAAATACCCACTGAACTTAATATTAAGATCAAGATGAGGGGATTACATTAAAATATAAATATAAACGAAGAGTTTAACAATGCTTGCTGGCGTGCCTTTCATGAGATAAAATAATCAATACTGCTATCCTGTCATCTTTGTTTGTGATAAAGCTTGAGCCAACCTTTATATGGGAAAGCACTAAATTCATTTTCACCTCCTTGACTCCTCACCACACCCTGGTGAATCTGTGATATTAATCAAAAAGCATTTCAGCTAATGCAGTAAAAACTGGTTCCTTTCTCAGATTAAAAACAATAAAGCAAACACACCATTAGAAATGATCATCCAGCTATCTCAGCTTTCCAACACCTTTTGGTCTCCTTAGTAAAATATGTCTTTAGTAACAGTGTCTATGCAGGATGAATAATATTTGCAAATGCAAAGAAATGAAATTGCATATTTTAATCCATATAATGGGCAGGAAAATTATTTGATATAAAAATAGCCTACAGTCTGTGGTAGGGCTGCATTTTAAGACATTATGATTAGAAAATCCCAAAGAGCGTGACTAATTTATGTTTCACAATACCAGATCGAGGTTTTAAACCTGCAGCATCCACAGTTTTACGAATCCACTCGCTACAGACTCATATCCTGTCATTCTTCTTGTGACAGGAACCACATTTTGAGAGTTAAAAAAAAATCCAAAAAGCTGTGATTTTGCTCTATCTTATCCTCAACATTAGATTTGTGTTGTTTCATTCATGCACCGCACATTATTATCCACTCCCCCAGACGGTGAGAGGGAGGGGGAGAGGAGGCAGCCATAGCACAAACAGCGCCAAACTGGGTGCAGAGAAAGTACAAGTTACTCTCCCTCTCCTTCTTGGATTGCACCATACAGGTTCGCTCTGCCAAGGAAGGTATCATGTATCAAGGAAGACATCTGCCTGTGAACTTTAAATTCTTTTTCATTATTACATCATTTTATTTGGGTCTTTCATTATTTTGCAGTTCCATAAACAAATATATTAATGCTAACTTCACAATGAGAACAAATGGAAAGGCAAGAACCTTGGAAAGAACTCAGGGAAGGCAACTTCTTCAAGGAGCCTATTTACAAGGCATTTTAGTCCAGTTTAGTAAGGTTACAAATGAGGCTGTGCTAGTTGCACATGTTTTATATGTTCCACAGCTGTATGTGCATTTGTGAAAGCATGGCTAATGCTGCCCTGTAAAATAAACCCATAATACTCAACAAGCTGCAGACTATGAGCAAAAATAACACAACCCTCTTCTTTCACTATCATCATGCAAGTCACATTGTCATGCAGGATTACAACATTTTAACTAGTACTTTTCCAGAAATATCCTTTACACATAGAGACTGACAAACCAAAATGATAAACTGAAGCCATTTCTTTTTTTTTTTTTGCGAGATTTTTTTTTTCAGTTTTCTTGCTGTCTATTGAAAGTTTACCCCTCAGCTGGAATGGCAAGAGTCTGCTGCACTATTTTCTCATCCCTTAGCCAAACAACATTTTTCCCTAAAACCTTGGCTGTACACACATTTCAAGTTACTATCTTGCTTTTTTTATGGTTTTAGACTAAAATATTTTCAAATTAGAGGCATGGTACATTAGCAAATGCAGCTCTATCCCCATCAGACTTGTCAGTGCTGTGTTTGGTAACACTCTCTGAAAGAGAAACTTGGGATAAAAATCTAAGTTATATATAAATATTTATATATATGAGTGTTCAGTGAAAGATTACATTAACTGATTCTGCATCAAAATATTTGATTTGGCTTAAACCTGCATAATAATTAGCATTTATAAACATCATTAAAACTCCCTCCATTGATCAGTGTGGCAGATCAAAGAATTCAGAACAGTATCTGATTGGTGAACCAGATCAATATCAGAGCCAGATATCAACATTGGATCATCCCAACTGTACAAAAAACCCTTCAAACCAAAGCATAATATGTGAGAAGGCCACGATAACTCCACAGGTGTCTGCCACAAAAAGACATGATATCCCTGTTTCCTTTAAATTTTTATCCTAATTCTTTTGTAAGCTTGTACAATGTTTGCATTTAAAGATGTTTAATTTTTCAAGACAGCTTTAAATCTTGAGATGACAGTCTTTTTTAAAAAGAAATAAGTGACTGACTGTTTGGCAGGTTTCAAGCCTGAGAACAAAATGCAAATCTAAATCAAAACACAGCTGTTTCTGTTGCTGCTACTGGTGGTGCTGGTGCCTTATTAAATCCTTCATCAAAACATAGCCTTTGGTACACTTATGAAATATGTAGATTTCATGCTGCCATACAACCTTCAGTGAAATAAGTGTGGGTAACTTGTTGTTTTTCTTTTGTTTTTAAATAATCATTATTACCTCATTATTACAAGGAAATTATGTTTTTACTGGCGTTTATCTGTTTATATGTCAAGTTTGACTGTTTGTCTGTTTGTTTTTTTGTATTCAACTAAAAAAGTTATGGACAGATTTTCATGAAGTTTTCAGGAGTTGTTTCAAATGTGAAAAGAAAGAACTTATTAAATTTTGGTGGTGATCTGAATCAACGTTTGGATCCATGAATTATTTAAAGGATTCTTTGTCATTGTGCTTAGAGGAGCTTTGCACTCTCTAAGTGCTTTTCTAGTTATTATTATTACATTACAGCGATGAGTTCAATTTGCAGACAGTGCATATTATATCAGATGCCATTCTTTTAATGGCACCTCTTTAACACCAAAACATTAATTTCTGGAAAGATAGTATAGTATAGTATAGTATAGTATAGTATAGTATAGTATAGTATAGTATAGTATATACTATAATATTGAATTTCCCTTTGGGGATTAATAAAGTATTTTTCACTTCATTTAATTTCATATACTGACCCCATTTTTTTTTTTTTTTTTTTACAGTAAACCTGCTAATGTCAATCACGTCCACTTTTCATGTATGTGTTATGTGCTCTTGGCAAATTTCCCTTCCTACAAAAATAACAGCCCACCCAGCTATACACTTTTCAGTATTTTTTCAGAAGGTGATTAAAAATGCTTGTGTGGTGCTTGAGGATTTATCTGTTTATCTGTGTGAACAGCTTTTTGTTTGGCTCCATCTGTGATGCTGTTGATCACACATGTTGGCACAGGCTCTATGGTCGTCCGTTGATGTTAGATATATGGCTACAGCCCAGCTTGTTTGCATCACTGTATGGATTGTTTGGGTTCAGTTTATTTGGAGCAGCAGCTTCTGGATGCTTTCATGATATCTGTTAGGTAAACTGTTTCTTTGTGTGCTCAAACTGTATCAAAGAAGCAAGATTTTTTTTTGACTCTGCTTGATGAAGAAAGCTTCTGTTTCCTTTTTAATATAAACGCAGTGGATCTGTCAATGAAGAGAAAACTGTTTATGGAGGAAATAATGAAATAAAGGAGTTTAATTAAAATCTTTGATACCAATCACCCAACCCATAATGAAGCAGCTGTTTGAAGTGAGCAAACCAATGCAGGTACTTTTGTTGCTTGCTAGAAAAGCTTTCGCCTGCTCAGTTAGCGTCTATTGCAGTGAAAAAAAACAGAGAAAACTAGAACACAAGGTGTGCTCAATTTCTAACTGAAGCTTAATTTTTGATACAAGAACTAGATATGAATACAGCTATTTCTTGAATTAACAACACATTTTGTGAAAGCCTGCAGATGTAACCGTAGTGTTCCTTGTTCTAACACCTTGATGCCATCCTTGCCTACCCTTCGTTGCCTCCTTTTTATTCTCTTTTTGTCTTTTTTTTTAACACATATGATT
This sequence comes from Telmatherina bonti, assembly GCF_933228915.1. NCBI lineage: Eukaryota > Metazoa > Chordata > Actinopteri > Atheriniformes > Telmatherinidae > Telmatherina > Telmatherina bonti. Next base: position 26,918,761 of record NC_136628.1, on the reverse strand, counting down.
CATTATCTTTATTTCAGTGCAAATGCTATGGTTAAATTTACCAATAAAAATTAATTCCACTTTAAACTGATGAAAAATGTCCCTTTAAACACTTAATTCCTCATGTACATTTCTCTTCAGAATTAAACTTAATTCTGATGTAAGTGGCTGGTTTATTTGTGATTTAATTCCAAACTGTTTAATTCCTCTGTCATGTAAACCTTAATTCTGCTCTAAGTTAATACCGATCGTTCTGCACATGCTCGTTACCTTGTCCCGTCCTGATGACACACGTTGTTTTGCCTCCTGTTTTTGGTCACGTTAGTCAGGCAGGTAGAAAATGTCCAGCCACATTAGTACTGAAGAAGGCTTTTTGATTGGGCAAAACATTTTCAAGAAACAAAATGAAGTCCATCGGCCTTTGATTCAAGTTTTAGGATTTACTATCGATAAGAAAATATCACTGAGTTTTGTTTTGACAAACTTTTCTATACTTGCTTGCATTAGATGAGCACTTTATTGTAATTAGGATATATTTTCTAAAATCAAGACCATTTTGATTTAAAAAAAATAATAAAAAATAGCGTGAGGGTAGCACATTTGCTACCCTCTGAGTTGCATTAGACTAGACACTTTCTCTTAAACGTTTTCTTCTTTTTAAAAAGACTTGTTTCACAGTTAATACCCCTTTTTATACATATAAAGATAAAACATAAGAGGTAAAATAGTAGTTTTTAACTTTTATTCATTCATCTTCTTAACTGCTTGGTCCAATTACGAGTCCCAGGGAAGCTGGAACCTATCCCAGCAATCATTGGGTGAGAGACAGGTACACCCTGAACAAATCACCAGACCATCACAGGTAGTTTGTAACAGTTGATCTTTATAAACAACTATAAAGTAGCCAATGAAAAATGTCATTAAAATCATTAAAATTTGCTACAGTGATGCGAAGACAAGGTAACATCTCCTTTAAGCCACAAAGGCACGTATCCTCTTCATGCTCTTCAACCAGCTAATGAGGCTTACTGTCAAAACACTCAAGATTCTTGAAGAGAACTACATTCAACTTTTGAATCCTGTCTAATGAGAGCAATTATAAATGGACCACTCACTGTAATAAGGTCTATCCGTCCTAAGGGCAGGGTGCTTATACCGGCCTTGTGATCTACCTGCTCATTTCACTGACTGAAGACATGTAGGGATGTGACAAGAAAAGGAAAAAATGTGCATCTGGTTGTTCTAATCAAAGCAGAATTCCTTTCAGAGCGTGAGTTTCAAGTAAATGATATAAAACCATAAAATGGCAATAATCAAGCATCAGCAAACAGCACCTCTGTTCCATTTTCTATACTAATGATTCGTGTCATCTGTAATTACACCAATGTTGGAACGTTCCTTTGAACTACTCATCCAAAGCAATGGCAGATTTTAGAACAATGACAAGATCTTTTGCAATTACACAGAAAAAACATTCAACACCTCATCTCTAGATCTATACACAACCCCAACACATTGTTTAGACACACTTCTTTCCACTTGCAGCATGCTATAGTACTCCAATCTACAGTTTTCTTAGGCTACGTTCACACTACAGGCTGAAGTAACTTAAGACTTCAGTCTGAACAGTCAGGTCGCTTTCTTCCGACCGACGCGTCATTGACACGTGACAAATGTCATTATTCTGCGTTCAACAAACCAGAAGTGCCAAGAAAAATGGCGGACAATAATGCAGAGCCAAGTCATTGGAGAGAAAGTGAGGTTTTAGAGTTAATTAATATTTGGCGGGAGAAATCCATTCAAGCCAAATTTGAGGGGTCTTATCGGAATCGTGTGGACTTTGAAAACATTGCTACAGAAATGGTTGAGCGTGGATACAAACGGTCCTGGCTCCAATGCCAAAGAAAAGTGAAAAGTCTCCAAGCTAAATACAAGGAGGCTAAAGACTTTGTCAGCCAACAGTTTTATTTATTTAAAGGTGACTTTTACAGTGTGATGAACATTTCTAGTGTGGTGATGGAAAGAGTATAAACATCCCAGGTACACTGGATATTTTGTTTAGCTATAATGCTGCACAAGCATTATCACAAGTTTATCTTGGAATTTTTACCAAAAGCATTTCAAATGCTTTCCAATAATAGAAGTGCTAATTAAAGCAATTTATGCATGTTTTGGTCTCTTCTGTGAGACATGCTCTGATGGGAAATGGGTCTTTATGCTGCAGCGAGTTCTTTGAACCCTGTCAGTAATGACAGGAGACAAATGAAGGAGAAAGATGAGAAGCATTGAGGAGGTGGCAAAGAGATAATGTGCACTATAATGTGCTCTCTCACAACTTGCAGGCATTCTTTGTTCTTATTTTAGCTGATCTGAGGATCAACAGTCAGAGCTGGGGTGAAAGAGCATTTTCCACTTGCTTTTGAGCATGAGTGCAAAAGGAATCAAAAAGCATATTGATTCAATTGATTATTAGCCGCCTGGTTGGAGAGGAGATGACTCACAGAGGTAAGCTCAAGGGGCATCCCTGAGGTCAAGACTATGACCTTTACAGCTATTCCTTCGAAATATTAATTCTATCAATTACTCTCAAGCCCAAATCCTTGAGGAGAACAGCGTTGCTTGTAGAGGTATAGCAACCACGGCAGCACTTCAGCTATTGCTAGCAGCTCAAATAAGTTCAATCATTGCAAAACATTTTCACTTCACTTTTGTGGTTTCTCTTTAAAACAAAAGCCTGTCTTAGCCTGTCTCAAATTATCCAACATGCATTTTCATATCAACTGCATATTTCAACTGCAGAATGTCACAGTTACCTATAAGCCCTCAAGATCTATGGAGATCAGATTTATTTGCAGAAGTAATTATCTCAAGTGTCTTAGCGAAGAGATTTAGCTGGACACTGAGCTCGGAACAGGAAACCAGGACAAAGGAGTACAAAGAACCCACAGAAAACCACAAACCCATGGGAACTTCTTAGATTAGACATTTTTCTCTCCGCATGAGCAAAGATTACTTCCCAAATTAGGGCTGTCTTGACAGTGTTTTTTTTTTTTTTTTTTTTGTAAGGAAATTGAGCACAGCAGTCAAGTTTTTTTTCTGCCTAAATAAGTGAAACTTGAACAATGAGCCAAGCTGTGATGGTTCTTCTCAGAAATGAGTAAAGGAGGTTGGAGGGAGTAGAGATGCAGGGAGTATCCTTCAGGCATGGAGTCTGCTACCTCTGTGGGGACGGCAGGCTGTGATCGATCCCCCACAAAATGAAGACTTTTGTGTGTACGCAAGGCTTATGTGAGTGCGTGCCTGTGCATATGTGTGCGTGTCTTTGTGAAGATGTTATGACCTGTGAACTCCAGGCCCACAGGCACTTGTCAAAGCTCCCGGTAACTTAATTCTCCCTAGGTTAGCAACCACACTCACAGCTCCAGAGGAAAGTGGCGAGTAAACAAGGGAAGCAATCATGAATCACAGCTTTCAGCAGACAATCTGAAAACACTCATTAAAAACAAGCTTACACTAACACCATTACATATGCATTCATGCAGAACCAAACAATTCCACCAACATCTGCAGGGGTTTGAGACACAGTCTGATTCTGCTTCAGTTGTTCCTTCTTGGGCTAATTTCTTATGTGCAAATGATTGCATCATACAACATTCATTTAGCATGACCTCATTTTTTACAAACTTCATGTAGGCTTTGAATGACATTGAAACTTTTGAAAATGATAATTCACTATTCTACAAAAAAAAAAAAAAATCTAATCAGATCCAATCGGATGAATCCTAGCTACCAGTTGTAAAACATTAGGTAGTTAAAACTTTAAAATCTGAAATTTTGCTGAATGTACTCACAATTGGGAACACATAGTGCAGCATGAATGTAGAGGACCTCACATATTAACAATAAGCAAGAACTGTGGAGATGCTTTCCAAACAAGCAGGTGCCCAGAGACTCATAATTGCTCTATTCCCATGGGATAGCAGAAGGAATTTTGACAATTTCATCCAATAATAAAAAAAAGAACTGGTGTTCAAAGATGTCCTGTCAGCCTAGTCCTCATTAGTAGTAGGAACCAGCTCATCACTGTCACCATCACACGGACCACAGGGAGCCTTGTTAATGTAGACTTTGACACAACAAGCCTGTTTCTACCAATCAAACCGCCATTGCTTAGGGCCAAGCAATCAGAAGCTAGTGCTGCACAGCGTTTAGAGTCACAACAGTCAACCTGTAGCGGTCATGAGTGTTAGTCCCCAAAACAGCATGAGTAAGTACATGTGAACCCTGACCTGTGTACATCTGACTCCAGCAGACAAGCCAGATGTCTCAGTTAAAGTTTTCCCAATGGGGTTGCTGCTCACACCAGTGATGGAATTAGGCTGTGTTCGTGTGGTCTCTGAGCACCTCTTCTACCTCACTCTCTGCTGATAATGCATGGATGAGAAGGTAAAATAAGCCTCAGAGGACTCTGGTTACTTAATTCTATTGTAAGAAGATTAGTTAGCCTATTAGCGTCGCAAGGACAATAAGTATGATGATCCCGCATTTAGTTAATGTGATTTTTTTTGGAGAGGAATGATGCAGTTTGACACAGTTCCATTAGAGTGGATGAACTTATGTGTGCTGCACAGAATTTGGATTTAGAATAGGCATAGTAGAGCTTTAGCATTGATAAGACAATTAAAATATTCATTAAGATAAAGCCGAAAGTGAATAACAAAATGGCAATTCTCAAAATCTTTGTAGTTCTATTCTCAGGCAGCATTTGCAGACCATTAAACATTACATGTGGACTGGCAAAGCTAGACACAAGATACCACTCTAGGGATGCATAATTAAAATCTGCAGGATGAGGGGGGTGAAAAGCGGTCTTGACACAAGCATATGCTTTTAATGGCCATCTTTTAGATTACTACATATTATCCAATTACCGCTGACAGATTTACTATGCAGACTAAACTATCAGCTATAGAGAGTTTCAGGTTTCTGAAGTCATGTAAAATCACAGCTGTAAGAGCTAGTTTTTCAATGTAAAGGTAGAATACAGAGTGTGTGTTTGTATACACTTACAAGAAGGATAAAGGGGAGAAATAAAAGTAATTTAATTGATTAAAATATGTTTGAGATCACTTTAAATGACTAATACTTTACATAGACCTAGCTGCTTTGGTGTCCATAACGTTTAAATCTATCATTCTGTAGTAAATAAATACACACACTGGTCCAAACAAGGCTTTTCAGATATACTCCACACTACACAATGTATTCCAACTCAGTGAGTAAGCATTTGCCAAAACATCTAGCCAACTGCATCAATCATTTGGCCAAAAATGATTTGTAGTGGGCAAGAAGAGCATTAAGTTTTCTAAATATGGGAAATTCTAGTAAGGAGTTGGTTTCATGTTAATGTTTTATGTTAATAGGGGGTAAGAGAATCATGCAAAAATGTAGAAACTTTTAACTTTGAACTTTCTGCTTGTAGTTTACTGCAGTGGCTTGAAAAAAAAGGTGACATTGGAAGGGGAGGTGAGGAGCCTGTAGTGCAATTTTATGTGCAACGTGGAATGACTTTGCTTATAGACACAGTTTATGCCAGTTTAAGTATTAACAAACACCATACTGTAAAAAATATGTATGATGTACTTTTTTGTACATTAGATGAGAAAAATCAGTGAAATTAAGGGGAAAAGTTGTTAAAAATTCTGCATTGTGACCACATGCTAAAAGTCCTGGGTTTTGTCTGGATCAAGTAAGAGAGAAAAAGCATCTTTCACCTTGTCTCTTGTTTGGAAGGTGTCACATAACTCTCGCTTTTCATCATATGTCAATATCAAAATGTGTTGCACCCTAGCTAAAGGTTCTGCTTGGCATCATGAACTGGAAGTTTGTGACAAAACGTTATCCAGTTTTCACAAGGGAAAATCTTCCTTTGTGCTTTCAAGGTTAAAAAAAAAAAAGGATGCACACTATATAAAGCCATTATTCTGTGTCAGACTCCTTTAAAGGCTAAAGTGTATGAGACATATTGTCTGGGTCATGTCCATTGTTACTCTTACTGACAGCTGTCAATGTCATGGAGAGTGAACAGGAAGAGTGCCAGCAGAAAATGTTGGGAACACTCAAATTTCAAAAACACAAGTTCATATGGTTGGATGAAAGGGTGATTTAAAAAAATACAAATCATCAAGTACAGGTATTCATAATACAGATTAAACCTACTATACATATGCATGGACATATATTCATTCATAATGAATGGATAGTTGTGTATCTAAATGTAAATACACCCAACCTGATGGTTTTACATCCAGTGTGAGTCAAAGTCTATAGCTACTGTGTCTAAAAATTCTCCACATAATGTTTAATGATTTCTCCTTCCCCAACATGCAGTAACTGCAAATCCAAAATCCCACCATCAAAATATTTTCACATATTTTCCATTTACATCCCTCCTGCTTGATGTATTTTTTTTTTAAGTTTTTTGAATAACTGCTTCTGAAAGTACAGTAGGACTGTAACAGCAGGGGATCAACTGCAGATAGATGGCTCACTCTCAGCAACTAGGCAGCAAGCAGCATGGGTCAGGGGCCACACACTGGTACTGCTGGCTTCACTGAAGAAAGGTGACCGAAATACCCCAGTGCTTCTCAGACTAAGAAAATCTATCATACCATCTCACTTCTCTCTTTATTCTAGCATCTTTCTCCAAGTGAAGCTCCGCAACTAACATTTTGGTAAAAAAAAAAAAAAAAAAAAAAAAAAAAAAAAAAATCTCTATCACATGAGTGAAGATGTGCAAAAAGCAGCTCATACCTGAACAAATGTGGAGCAGAGCCAGTAGAAAACAAATTCCTGTCAAACAGGGAGGCATCTCTGAGAGCAGCTGGAAACGGTCTTAATCCAGTCGGTCCTTTTAATTTCCCCTCTCCTTTTTCTTGCAGTTTGTCTATTTCATCTAAAATAATCTGCAACTTTCAACAGCAGAGTCGACCATCAGGTTGAAGGAGAGTTCTTGAACTCCGCGAATTTAGAGATAATCAGCTACTCTACAGAAGTTCTCTTTTGGGGGGACTGAATATCTCTTTGAATCAAAGTTCAGATCAGTCGGAGACATCGTTGCTGGTTACTCCACTCAGCAGCACATGGCTCCTCTCCGCTCCTCCTGCCGAACACCTCTCTTCCAAAAAACGCTGATAACTTCTCTGAATTCATCGGTGATGAGATGTTATTTCCACTTCTGGGAGGGAGCGACGGTAGAAAGGAAGGGAAGCGTTTTTGCTGCAGCCACTTTAATGGTTTAAATGTGCAGCCTTACCCCGGTTTCGTGGGGCTGGCGCTGGTTGGATGAGGCGCCGTGCGTCTTTGCGCTCAAAGCTGGTTTGGTTTTTCCTTCCCAGTCAGAGGCTTTTCTGTTGTGCTGAGGAGATTCCTGCGGCTCAGGCAGCATCTAACCACACATAGATACATTGACAGCGAAAGGCTCCACTAGGCTTTGCTTGATGTTCATCCTTTATTTAAAACAAGCCAGCATAAACGAAAAGGGGGGGAACTATGAAATATCGCAAACTATTGCACATTCCTACACACTCACCACCCTAAATGACAAAGTACTTCGACATCAAGTAGGCAGGCTTTACTCTTAATGAGTTTAATGATCAGAAGCTTGTGGAAGAATATCAATTAGATGCCAATTAAATCATTTGTTTTCAGTGTCCATCATTTGGGAGTCAAACGGATTACCTCAAAAAGGTTCCTTTTTGAAATTCACTTTCCATCTAAGACTTACTTAATATTTCAAAGTGTGCCGATTCAAAGTGAGCTTATGTCCTGACCTTGATGAATGATTTATTCTGGTCTTCGCCAGAGAGAGAGAGAGAGAGACGTGAACTGCGTCTTTATCAGAGCTACAAATAAGAAAGTGTGTTCTTAATGATCTGCTCGGAGCTTCAGGACTGTGTTTTCTTCAGACTCTCTGGCCGTGTGGAGTAAATCTTATCCTAATATTCCTCTGAGGTAATTATAACCTTGTCTAGATAGCCTTTTAGTTACGTTTGATTATTTATAGATGAATAAAGTCACTCTAGGAACTTAGTAGCGTACTTGCTGATGATGTTCAGGAATGTCTTTGTTGTCTGAGCGGGTCAGCGCTCCCCCTGCTGGCTGTAAGACGCCATTACATTTTTGTGTGAACGTTTCTCTTTTCATCACTCATGTGGCCAGATTAGCTAAAACTGCTGCTGAAAGAAGTGTATATATGTGTGGTATGATTATGCTTTTAAAGTATTTTTTAAATATTTTAGTCTCCTAACCTTCCAAATTAACAATTAGATCTCCAGCCCCCAGAATGAAGCAAGAAATATACAGATGTTTCAATTTATGTAAACCTAGCACAAATGGAAAGGTCAGTTTTGTTTAGTTGATTATCCCTTCATTTTAATATTACCATTTTTGTTTTGTAGTATAAACGTTTTAGAAAGCCTGAATTGTAAGAATGCTGCTTCTGTAGATTGAGCACGACAGCTAAATGTGTAAGTTGTGCCCCCCTAAAAATGTGCCAAAATCCTCTAGTATGCTCTAGTTGTTTTGGGGGGGGGGGGTTTCCCCCCTTTTTTTAAATTTGCTTGGTCGATTGGATGATTGCACTCTCCTACAGTAAGAAGGAAAAAAAAAAAAAAACACACATTGGTCATTTTTACACCCTAAACTTTTTACATTGGCAGCGACCTCAGTGTCATGTGGAAGAAATGGCTCAGCTGGATATGGGTCCTCTTGCTGGTCACCATGGTTATATTTTGCAGAAGAGGAATGGGATGACATCCCACTCCTCAACCAATGTAGTTGTGTTGATCACTCTTGTATACACAGGATCAAGCTGATCCCACAAGTGTTAATTCGTTTGAGATGTGGTCTCACAAGAGGCCATGCCATTCTCTCTATTCGCAAATTCTGGAGGTACTCTGGCTGATGTGAGGATTCTGGTTCTGCTGGGGAGAGTGTTGTCAACCTGGAAGAAGGAGTTATGTCCCAGATTCAGAAGATGTGGGATTACTGGCTCAAAAATCTCATTCTGATATGTTTATTTGTTAGTTTGTTAGTTTATTTGTTTAGGTGTTAGTCATATGTCTGTGATTGACACACACCTGGCAGCATTTGCATCTCAAAACAAGTGTAAATATGACCAGAAGAATATTGAAGAGGATTTTGGCACATATTTTGGAAGGCACAAACCCAACCTGTATTGTTCATTCCACAGAAGCATAATCCTCATCAGTAACACCTTGTTGAGTGAGTGATTAATACAACACCAATCATCATTAGAAGGGAGAAATAATTGAGAAAAAAAATCCAACATTTTTGACAGAAGTTCACATCTTGGATTTTCACAAAAAACTTAGTTATACATTTGAAAATCCTTTTACATATCAACTTCAAGTTAATATCAGGGAGAAAATAAACACACAATGCATCAATGCTATAGAGGAAGATTTGATGTGTCTGGACTGTTCAGCCACATTTACATGAAGCAAGTTATCTTTTTCTGCTCTTGCTGCCCTTTAGCCTCAACTCTAGTAATTGCCTGTTGTTGATCACTGCTGGTCCTGCTAAATGCAGTCAGCTCTGCCAGCCAAGACATCACTGTTGGTAAATTACAAGTGAAATACAGAGTCTTACCATTTCACCATAAACTCATTTCTGCTCTGTGTGCACTTAATTTTTTAGAGTCGACCATTTTCTTTACCACACATAGTCCAATCAAGGGTTGCAGGAAAGCTGGAGCTTATCTCAGCAATCATCAGGTGAAGTACACCCTGGACAGGTCACCAGTCCATCACAGGGCCAACACAGAGGGACAAACAACCATTCAGAAAGAATTAAGAGTGATCAATTGACCTAAAATGCATCTTTGGACAGTGGGAGGAAGCCGGAGTACCTGGAGAGAACCAGAGAAACCATGCAAACTCCACACAGAAAGGCCATTGTTCAAACCCCCACAGCCAAGTCTCAAACCAGCAACCTTTGTGTTGTGAGGCCACAGTGACCACTATGCCACCATCCAACTCCAGTTAATCTTTTATTTTCTATATTTTTCCAACCAGTCAAAATAGCCTTCCACTCTCATTTTTGCATTTTCTTCTCCATTTTCTATACCCAGCTCATCACATTTCCAGCAGCATTGTTATTCAGTTTGGCTCATTATTCTTATTCTTCCTCCTATTTTCTCAATGGGAACTCTGTTTGTCCAGATTTCTTTCATTTTTTTTCCCCAAAGTATCCTCATGATAAGTCTCTCTCTATTTGGCTGAGAAAGAGTGTCAGTAAGAGTGTAATTGTACTGCAGAGGACAATGAAATCCTGGTGTATGAATGGCTGCATAACTAGTCTCATTTAAGGGTATTTAGAGGAATAAGTTGCCTTCCATCAGAGTAGATTTTAATCACAAACAAAAGGACAAGGGTGCAAATATGAAGCTCTTTCTTTAGGCATTTGTTTCCTCAACACAGTTGTAGATGCAGCATATACAACTAGAATAAGAATCTGGTGGTGTTTTTTTTTTTTTTTTTATGCAATCTCAACAATTTCCAACTAATATGTCCAGTAACAGATGGAGGAAAAAAATGGCCACAAAAGAAATGCACATCTTCATGGCAACACAAAAAATTACATGGCAAGGATTTGGAGAGACAGTGCCAAGCACTGGGAGCTATTTATATTTATTTATTTCATTCCAGAGTAGCTATCCAGTTGGTTCGGAGCCAGGTGTGAAATGTCTTCAAAAGAGCAAAATCAAATCTGAAAAAATATTTATAAAAAATAAATAATTTGGAATCTTCTCAGAGCAAAAAAACCTGGCCTCAGTTGGTCTATTAGTAACTGATGACGGTGCTACCCAGAAAACTACAAAGCTGTTACTGGAATGTTCTCTCCATGACTGACACCGGGATTGTTTGAATCATGTGGATAGCTGAGCATGAAACCCATTTCTGATATTAGTTGCTCCTTTTACCTTCCTCTATCCACTTTCTGTGCTGATTCTCCACTATCAATACTCCTTGGCTTATTTAATTTCTTCTGTGTATGCTGGCTTATTTACCAGCACCTCCCCCAGTGTATCCTCCAGAGCACACAAAATATTCCAGGAAAATGCAAGGCAACCTCTCCTTTCACACAACGAACCGCTGCAATAGCCATTCCTTCTGATTTTCACAGTCTCCCTCCAAATTGGCACGTTGGCAGCAACCTGGATGTCATATCAGTCATTAAGACTTGGACATGTTTTCAAAATAGACATTCTCACTATGTTTTGTTTTGGGTTTTTTTTTTTTCATTTTTCCTGGCTGGGCTACATAGATTTCAAATTTGAAGTGAAGGTTGTTTTTTTTTATCTGGAGAGAAAAATGGAAAGATAGAAAACATATTTATTTGGCATTTCCTCTGTTTAGAGGTCAGTACAAACTAAAATGGACAGCAGAGCTGTTCCACATTTATTCCACCCTGGCGCATCCTGTGTCACAGCCCTTTCCATAAAATGTCAAAGCAAAGCGAGAAAGGATTGAATTGTGTAGCTTTGGACACAGCACTTGCAGCTCAGAGCAGCTGAACAGGCATTATGTGGTCTTACAGTCTTTGTCAGCATAAGGAATAAAGAATTCTCCCTGGGTTCAATGCTGTATCCTTCAAAGGACGAATACAGAATCAGCACTCCCAGCAGCACCTTTACAGTGACAGCTAGCTTTGTCAAAGCTTATTTTAGACTTTACTTTGAGGCAAAAGTAAACAGCTTAGACCTGAATGAATATCAGCAACAAGTACTGCTAAATAGAAACAGTAGACTGTAATCTATACACTTGCTGCTTTATTAGTTACACTTTTTCATGTCCTTGATAGACATTATATTCAAGAATATAGAAATGATCACAATGATCTGCAATTGTTCAAACCAACAACAGCTGGATTTTTTTTCCAATCCTGTTGAGGGCAGAGATCAGAGAAGAATGGTCAGACTGGTTCTAGTTGAAACGATATGCAGATGAGCATCTCTGCACAACCTGAAGAGTCCTGAACTACATGGGTGAAAGCAGAACCCTTCTGTCTTCTAAAAACAAAAAACTGAGCTTTATAAGCTCACCAGAAGTAAACAATAAAGTATTTACTAATCACTGTGTGGTCTGATGAACTTCTGCATCATTCAGAAAGGGTTTAGATGACAACATTAAAGCATGGAGCTATCTCACTTCATACCAACAAGGCTGCTGTTAGCAATAGCATGTTTTTATATTTTATTTTTTCCTTTTTTGGACACACGGTGACATTATCAACTTTAATTGAGCCTCATTTAAGCATCACAGTTTACTTTAGTACTATTGCATTGCAATTATTTTTTTATCATTGTCTTCTTCTGTCTGCTTTTAGCATAATAACTCTCCATTGATCCATGTCACAAAACTCAGATTATGAATGTGAAAGGAGTAGCTAATGAACCTATCAGTGAGTGTGTTATCTTTATAAAACATGAAGCCAGAACATTTAATTTTGGTTCAAGACATCAATGACTGGATGAACACTGGCATTCTTTATATGGCAATGTTTTTTTTTAGCAAAGGTGTAAACTTTCCCCATACCTTTATAGACAAGGCTGTTGTCTTGATCAGGATCAGTTTCTGATGGAGGTGGTTGCGTGATGATGTCCCGGCTCCTTCTATATCTTTCTGCATCTGTGTGTGTGTGGCAATAAGATCAAGGTTAAAATACCTAATCAAACAGAAAATACTATACAATTTTTATGTATGAGTATCTTCTTGTAAACAACAGAAAAGGCTTAAAAATGTTTGGCATTTATTCATATTGCACGACGAAAACAAAACTATTTTTCTCCAAGGAAGTCCCAACAGTTTGAGCTGCAGCCAAATCATGGAGTTAAAGAAAGGAACTTAAATGAATTAACATATAAGTATTGCATTCTGCAAAACTGAATCAAAATATAGAGGTTACAAGCATTAATGAAAATAATCTGAAGAGCTAATTCCTGGTTTATTCAGTACAACAACTTTTATCAGGTAGAATTTGTACAAGGCTTAAATTGAACCACTAGAGGGCGCCATTGCTTTACATTGTCTCTGGAGTTTTAAACGACAAAGTGGTCTGGTATAAAAGTGTGAAATTAGCTCTTTACTTTTTTATCCAATAATTTGTTTATGTACCTATTGATTTAATTATTTAGCATAAAGGAGTAAAAATTCTGAAATTTTGAAAATTCTCCAAACATGTAAGCATAAGGATCCAAAAGGTGCTGAAGCAACTAAAACTATTGAATGAATACAGGAGAAAGTATATAAATGAAACAGTATGATATACATACATAATGATACATTTATCTCATTGGAAAAAAAATGTATTTTTTAAAATACATGTAAAACTTGTTACAAAAAAGATAAATAATGAAGTTTTCCAAGTACAGATGTTTTACACATCGCGGGTTTGAATTGTGCTGATTGTTGTATTCAACAGAAAATGTCTATGTCTGTTTAATGTAGTAAATGAGCATAATTTGGGGTGTGCAACATTCCTTTATGTGTTGTTTGATAATCACTTTTTAAGAGTTGTGTGCCTTGTTTTCAGCAGAACCATAGGGTGCTAAAGTTAATCTAAGTTTGTGGAATCAGACTGATTTTAGTATCTATCCTTCTTACTCCTAATGTCATTCTTACCTGATGAAGTGTGGATGGTATGCCCTTGCTTCAGCTGACTGACACAGAGCGCACTGATGAGAGAGAACAGTTGAATTCCCAGCATTGTCCCAAAAGAGGCAGTTGGCCTTCAGGCAAGCCCTCGTAAATCTGGAAAGGGAGGCAACGGAAACTGTTGCTAATGTTGTTTTTAGTGTTTTTCTTAATGTACCATTCACAGACATTGCACTGAAGTCAAGAATGTAACACTGTGATTACTGATCATTTTCTGCAGTGCAACATTTATGTTTGATAGTTTTACAATTTTTCTAGTAAAATCAAAATGATAAAAATCATGATAATGAAGGGCAATAAGCAGAGGGTTTTTTTTTTAATTTATTTCATGTACCATTCTAGCAAATATCTACAGGCATGATCTTTGTGTGTGTGTGTGTGTGTGTGTGTGTGTGTGTGTGTGTGTGTGTGTGTGTGTGTGTGTGTGTGTGTGTGTGTGTGTGTGTAGAATTCTGCACGAGAAGCCAGAGAGAGGCAGACAGATGGACTTTCCTCTGAAATCCATCCAGCACTCAGCCAAACTCTGGGTCTGCCTTTTTCAACATGATCCCCACAGCATGAAAACTCACATCGCTGTGTTACTTTTACTGTCATGCACCAACAGCCTAATGAGCTTCTACGTTTTCAAACTCTCTGCATTGGTCTCTTCGTGTGCTTTGTGCAAAACTGTCTACAACCGCTTTTTAAAATGCCCCACAAAAACAATATGTGTTCACACACATTACAAGTTTCATATTGCACAAACATCCTCACATTTACCTTCTCCATCTTCCATCCAAAGCCCTCGGAACAAACAGGGTACTCGTTTTGCACACACATACAAACACAACATGAACTACACCCTTGCTCTCAAGTGGCTATGGTGATGAGACACAATGACAGCGCCAGGAAAGAAAAAAAAGAGGAAGTCAGTTCTACTGATCAGCCATCTGTGGTACAAACAGCTTTGCAGCTCACCCGAGCTGTCTGATGGACAGCCAGATTTCTGGGATGTCTTGGCATCATGTGGCCACCAACTCAATGCAACACTTTAATTGTTCAAAAAAATTCGCAGCAACAGCCAAATCTGTAAAAATGCCAAAAACTTGAACAGAAAAGAGAGAAGTGATCATGCTCTATATGGAGTGATCAAAATATAAGTTATTTTGTTCCTTTCTCATGCAGAAGGAGGGTTCTGTACATGTTTGGTCGCAGACACTTTAAAATGATAATTAGGATGAATATTTAGATACATGCAAGTTAGCAGTTACCAACACTGAAAGCCAAGACAGGCTCCACAGAACACTTACTGTGTTGCACATTTCTTGATAGTTTTGAAATCGAGTAAATTAGGATTCATTTTGAATCCACTTGCCCGTTTGAATATCTAAAAACGAGCAAATGAAAGAAGCTAAATAAACGTATTGCAGTGACAGTGAACAGTCCACTGTTTTAATTCAAACAATGTTTGGATCTTCACCATTCATCTGGCTGCAGAATTAGATTAAAGATGCGTTCAGTTTGTTTGTTTTTAAGTTTTTTCTTTTATTGATTTTAGTGAAGCCTGCAGGTGCACTGGATTGACTTCTATAGAGTTTGGAACAGAGGGGTCAGTCTGATGATAAATTTATTGTCATTTTATGGACAAAAACACCATATAAAATTAAAATTCCTCCAATAAAATATCATGATGTCTTCTAATTTAAGTAGAGTATAAATTTCTATCCATTAAAAGCTCCCCTGCCTTCCTCTGGCATCATTACTAAGTTTTGATGAGAGTATCTAAACATATACACTTAAATGCTTAAAATTAATTGTGCAAGTCACATTCAAGTTAATTACAATTGACTTTCCTTAACAGTTTATTGTTCTACTGCCAAATTAAATCATGCTGAACACGTTTTATTTCTTCAAAAGAATTTCATATGATCAGTCATTAAAAGGCTAAAATAAGATTATAGACATATTAAACAACACGTTAAATCATTATTAAGCAAGCGAATATTCTTTGTAATATTTTCTGTGTAAAATCCCAAGGCATATAAACATGAATAAATATTGACTTTAATCATCTTTATGTAACTGTTTGTATGATGAGAGACAGAGTGGCATGCACTGAAAAAAAAACTTATAATGAGAAATGAATAGATGTTTGACAGCGTTATCCCTTTAGTTAGAACTGTTGATGGCCTTTCAAAGTTTAGGAGGAAAAACAAGCTAGAAAGACACCTTACTGAGCTGATGAGAATACCATGTAGTCGTGATACAGGTTACAGGGAAAGCATGCACAAAATGCTTTCTTTTAATTGTTGACAAGGTACTTTTTCAGCTATTTGCTGACACTCGTTCGTTATACAAAAAAGTATGAGTACATTTGCTCACAATAATCAGCTTGTTTCTCAATTACAGTATGCCTTTATCTCTAACAACTTCCAAGCTACAGCCTTCAGTTATTCATATCAATATTTCACACGTTCTTTGAAAAATACCAGCATTTAAAGGCTGATTTCTAATACTAAAAGGAATCCATTTTTCCCCTCTAATGCAATACAAAGAACATTCCTCTGCTTTTAGAAGCTACAATGTGACAACTATACCAAGACATAACTTGAGATACTTAAGATTTAAAGCCGACCATACTTGTGGGTTCCCTTTAAATGAAACAAAAATAGAATATTGACTTGCATTTGTCTGTGGTTGCTGCTTCAAGAACTGATAAAGTGAAAAAGTACATGGAGGGCCAATGGGAATTTAAACAAAAAAAATCTTAAAAATCAACATTAGCTTCAAAAAATGCTTTTTCTTTTCTAAGAAATAGTTATTTCACTATTATTTTATGCTTGTGCTGTATATTTCTCATACTTTAATCAAGTCAATTAGAAGAAATCCATTTTTTTTAATCACATATCTTACCTTCAACACTTGCTTAATAATTTTGCCTGTGTGCATGCATGATTGTAAGTTCCTTATTCTAAGACAAACCTCACCTGAACTTTAATTAACATTCAGATTTTAGGTCCAATAAGACTTTTGGTTTAAAATTACTTCAGTGCAAATCAATTATCCTTATTGTACATGCAGTTTAAACTTACCAAAAAGCCTGTAAATTTCTCCTGGTCAGCACATCCTTACATTTAGCTTTTGAGTAGTTTTGTGCCCAAAACAGCCTTACATGACTACTAGTTATGCTCCTTTCTACACTGTGCCTCTTTTCTCCTTGATCTTGTCATTCATAGAATCCTGCAAGTCAGTGCAGAGTTTGCAAATTTGCATGAATAAGTCAAAACCATCCTGTTGGGATTGCTACAAATGTTCCACAAATCTAGTAAATATGCTGATTTTTCAAATGCTGAGATGGAAACAATATATTCCAGAGTAATGTAATACTGAATATGAATAACATTCAGATTGCAGTCTGCTCTTATAAACATATTACTGACACACTGAGCAAAGAATATTGCATTTTGCAGAACACTGAATATTAAATGTGTGTGGTAATGATAACGTTGCACTGTTTAGTTTTATCCAGTACTTATTTTTTGGAGAGGACAGACAAAAGAATGGCCAAAATAATTTGAAAACATGCAGTGGAAGAAAAAATGCTATTGCTCAGTCTGAAATTGCACAAAAAAATGCATAACACACTAAGAACTCCTGCAGAAAAATGCTTCTGAAAATATTTTTACACCAGAAAATCTCTGGTGTACTCTGAAAAGACAAGATGTTTATGGTTACATGTGAAAAGAAATAAAACCAGGTCTGTGCTTCTGTATGTAAAGATAAGCATTAAATGTTTTGAGCTTAGGGGACATGGCCGTTTCTAATTTACTTTGTGTTTCCCCTGCCTTCTCATACAGAAATCAAATGCACTCTGGATGTGACACATGCACCTGCACCTAATACTTGCAAAGTTGACCCAGCTGAAAAGCTCAACAGTAAAATATCTGTGAAATCTGTCTATACAGGCTGAGAGCAAACAGAACAGTTCAAATGAGATGGGACTACTGATGGCCCTTTTCTGTCTGCTGGGAAATAATCACAGCTTACCATCTAACACATTGTCAATAAGATACTGCAGAGGCTAGCCAGATCACATACTGTAGTAAGCTCTGGACCGTGAACAGAATCAGCTTTCAGCAGCCTCCCTCACTTAACACGCTAGCAATCTTTTCACTTTCCTAAATTCAATCCCATGTACTCGACAGACATGTCCAATGCAATATGTCATACCATGCCAAAAGTGCAAGGGGGATACAATACAGTGCATATGCCAGAACACATTTACCGCTGACACTGGAAATTCCCTGAGAAAGCAAGAACTTCTCAATGTACCTGTAGCATTTCCAGGAATATAATATTAATGTATCCAGTTATTCCATGCTGGTGTGATTAATTTTATTGCACATGACTCGATATTGAAAAGGCTGGTTTTACTTTATAATTTCATTCTTTATTTAAGGCCAAATATATCTGAATCTGGGTACATTTCTATGTGCAACTGTGATCATTCATGACCAGATCCATAGTGAAACACACCAGGGAGCTATTTGAATGCAGGGGGCACAGTCAGGAAGCATGATTCACTGACAATTTTGGAGTCTAAATCAAGACCACAGTGGGGGGGTATGTGATGGAAAAGACTAATGCTACCAAGACAGACTGGCTCAGATATTTGATGTACACAAAATACACAACCCACCTGCATACATTACTGTCACTCAGGTAAAGTCATACATTTCATACTTGTATGTTACACTACGCTTGCTGTTTTATCATGGCGAAGGTGAGGAGATCTGAGGAGTTCTTATCAACACATGGCAGTTTTTGTTGACATATGGCTGTGTCTGTTGGGGAAATGGATGGGGAGACAAATACAGGTTTTCATTGCTGCCACTATAATGCATTAAGGGAGCTATCAGAGCAAGACAAAGGATATTAAAAATATGAAAGGAAATGTCAGGAGCTCTGTCAGGGTTCAGTGTGACATGGCACAGTCGCTGACTGGGCACTATGGAGCTGATAAACTACCAAGACGGATAAAAGATGATGGTAAGAATCAGCCACAAAGCGCAGCGTCCAGTGGTGTCACCATATGGATGACCCTAATAAGATAGTACTAAGACTGGGGAGTCAAACAAGCTGTTTACAGTATCTACAAAGAAAAAAAGAAAAACAGATACATTTCAAAATTTATGTACGTTTTAAAAAATTCACAGAACCAATATTTTCTTCAAACCATCACACCTCTTCCTTTCATTTAGCCAGACAACTTACTATTCAGTGAAAGATTTTTTTTTTATTATTTTAAAATTATTCTATAGCACAGTGAGGAGTTTTATCCATTGTTACTTGTAAATTCAAGTAACAATGGATTGTTACTTTTCAATTCATTTTCAGATCATTTTTTTAAACCCCTTACACCAATTCTAATATTCCCAGTTGGTAAAAAAAAAAAAAGTTCAGTTTTGAATTTAATTAATATCTAAGTATATCAGCAAAATAAACGCCAGTACTGTGATTATTTGGAAACGTACATCAGAAGTGTAAACCTGTGATACAGCCAGGAACAATTTAGCACATCACACAGTTTCTAAACTATTTATCCATCTAATTCATTTGTGAAAGTTCAAATAAATAAAAATACACACAGACATATAAAATATATAGGCCTATTTATATATTTTAGCAGAAAAAGATAACTTCAGTTGTCATAACACGTAGACAGAACTGCCTTTTTCAATTAGAATCAATCAGCAGGAAAAAGCTGACATTTCTCCGGTCAGCTACATGCCAAAACTACAGGCTCTTGAAAAACTACAAACTACACCTCACTATTAAGAATGAATATAACTTTACAACTTACCCCTCCAGGTTATTTCTCCAGCATTACTCTTCCATTGGAAAAGACAAATATCTGCCTCTGTGTGCTTTAGAGGTATCCAACAATGACAGCAGAAAGAGAAGGGAAAAAGAAGAGGTTGTAGACCTGTAAAAGAAAAAAAAAAAGAAAAGGGAAAAAATAGAGAGGGGTGGGGGTCACAAGAAAGAGCCTATGCCGGAAGAAGAGAGCCTAAATAATCCATCTGTGATCCAGGAGGCGCTATCAGATGGGATGCATACAAATCACAAACCTTCCTCTGCAGCAAGGGAGGTTTAATATCCTCAGGGTCCTAAAGCTACACTCAAGCTACTTACTCTTACAAGCTGAATATAACACTTCTTACCCTTACAGGCACTGGGGAAAAAAAAGAATTTTATTAAATTAACAGCATCATAATTTCACTATTCTCAGTTTATCTTTAAAGGGAAAATGAATCTCTTCTGTATTTCGATGGACTTTAATATTGCAATGAATGCTTTATATATATATATATATATATATATATATATATATATATATATATATATATATATATATATATATATATATATATATATATATATATATATATATATATATATATATATATGACTGTCTGTCTTTCCCAAGTGAAGCATCACATCTCGTGATGCCGTGATGACGTACCTGCTGAAATGCACAGAGAAGTGCATTGCGTTGTTGCAATTTAAGGAAACATGCTTCTATTCTGGTACCCTATCAGAAGAGTATCCCACAGGGATTAACATTTACCTGTTGCAAAGCCTTCCTCTCACTCTTACTATTACAGTTAAACTGAACTGGCTTTCATCCATTTACTTTTTTTTTTAATTTCACTTTTTTATTCAGTCTTTAAAACATCAGTGCACTTGGAACGCTGCATAGGCTAAAAGGCAAGGAAACAACCAATTCATCATAGAGATTTTAAAGGCCAACCCATTTCCACAAACAGAAATTGCAGGAGTCTTTCTGAACAACATGGTTATGGATCTGTGTCTGTTCTTAAAACCTCTTCCTTTACATTTTTCTATCTGTCTTTGTGGACACTTGTTTTTACAACCACTTCGCAGGGTTTACTTTTTTTTTTTTTTTTTTTTTTTTTTTTTTTTTACAATAATTGATTTTTTTTGTTAATTGTAAACTGTGATGACCAATGAGTGCATCATCTCTTGTGTAATGATGTGTGTAACAAACAGAGAATTGATCCACAATGTTGCTTTGCAGCTTTTTAGTCAATTCCGTCCATGGCAGTGTGATGGTGTCAGTAGATTGCACAAAATATGGCACGAATGGAACTAATTTGTCAAGGCCCTTTTGGTTAATGTTCAATTTAAGAGCACAAAAAAGCCTGTTGTTTAGTCACATACAGGCAAAATCACCTCCAGTCTCAAACAATTATTTCTAAATGACAGAAAATCTCAGGATTTAAGACAAGTTAGACCTGTGCATAGTCTGTTGATTTAAGCACAAATAATAGAGGTTTAATGGTTTGGCTTTTGGCAATTCTTACTGGAAAAAATGATGGGCTAACTGGGGGGACATCATAGTGTGTGACCCAAAACAATTTTCTTTTCAAGTGCACTCTTATCATGCGTTCTCTTATCGAGATCCTTTATCGAACTCAGCAGTGCGGTTTTGAATTAACCTCAAGTCAATATCATGGTCATCGATCATGCTGACAGGAGCAGACTTGTGAGTGTGACATTGGAAAGATAATCATCTCAAGAGGAAACGTGGTCTCCACTCACAAGAATGTAGCTTTAATGATTAGAACGATGAAGTCACTGGGTGGAGAGAAACAAAAGACGGCATGTGACAACCATTCATCAGAAAATGGGTTCTGTATTTAGAAGATGGTTTTCATGGTTTTTGCCAAAAAAAAGTAATGGAAATTATATTTCAAATAGACAAATAGCTGGGTTTTCGTTACAGTTTCTCAAAAAATAAAAAAGTGATATTTCTAAATGTTCAACAAAGTACAATTGCAGCTTACGGGTGTTTCTATTGAATGGTGTTTAGTAAGGCTGGGCACATAGTCAAAACATAATTTTACCCAAACAGTCTAAGTAATATGTTGTTATTAACAGTAGAGAAAAAAATAGCACTGAAATTAAAACAAAACTCTCACACAGAATGAAAAAACATGTAGAAATTTAATCTACGATTAGACTATTTGGAGAGCTAAAAGCAAATGATTCATAGATCAGAGTGATCCAGAAGGTGTTTCTTATGGTCTGAAAGATGCAATGAATACAATAATAGTGTACAACTATTTAAAGGTGGAGTATGTAAGATTTTCAATATTTTCAAAATAAATTAACTAATAAAATAACTACAGTCATAATTAGATAGTTTTATGAACATGTAGGTTCCAGTCTGTCCAAATTTGATGCGTTATTAAATTAAAAGTTTAATTAATGACAAATGACAAAAAGCACTTTGTTTTTACTGGTAGGCAAACATTTAAGAAGGGTATTTGTCATTAATTAAACTTGTAATTTGATAACACATCAAATATGGACAGACTGGAACCTACATGTTTAAAAAAAATATATTTCATTATGATTGTAGTTATTTTTTTAGTTAATTTATTTTGAAAATATTGAAAATCTTACATACTCCACCTTTAATGCAAAAAGTGGACACAACAAATGCTTAGGAATTCTGTAGAATACAGGATGGTTACAATATCATTAGTAAATATTCATTTCTATAATATTACCCATTGACAAGAGGAGGATGGACAAGCTGGTGAGAAGGGCCAGCTCTGTCCTGGACTGCCCTCTGGACTCAGCGGAGGTGGTGAATGAGAGGACAATGTTGGCTGAGCTGACGTCCATCATGACAAATACCTTTCAGCCTTTGTATGAGACTGGGACCAAAAACTTCAGGCAGAGACTTATTTAGCCTCAATCCAACTAGATGTGTTTCCACTGCTACTTCATTCCCAAAGATGTCAGACTCTGTAGGGACTTCAGTGACAAAATGATTCATCTGCACGATTACCAAATTGTGGACATATCCACACCCATTTTATTTGTATAACATGTACATTATTTGATTCCTTCTTAGTTATCTTTAGCTGTTGAGTTGCACTGTGTTGTTGATTTTTCTATTGCTCTGTTTTCTGTTATATGTACATTCTTCTGAAGCTGCTGAGACGTTTGGAATTCCCTACAGTGGGACAAAAAAATGTGTCTTATCTTATCTTATCTTATCTTATCTTATCTTATCTTATCTTATCTTATCTTATCTTATCTTATATCTATATGTGGTCAAAGAAAAGGGAAACATTAAAAAATGCAAAGCTAGTTGCTAGTTACAACTTACAACAGTCGAACTAGACTAGAATAGAATAGAATAGAATAGAATAGAATAGAATAGAAAACTCAGTTAATTTTTATTTGTTGCTAGTTTATTAATGTGTTGAAATGTTATTGTGTTTGGACTGACAACTCTATTAAGTATAGTTGGGGGAAAAAAGAAGAAAACAACATTGATAATAAAAGGGATTTTTTTTTTTTGTTTGTTTGTTTGTTTTTTAGTTTGGGTGAAAAAAAACTTAGGAATTAACCTTTTTGCTTATTTCCATCATCTAAATAAAATGTATCCTTGGCTCCTTGCTCTTGCCATTTCTCAACTACCATGTCGACTGATGAGAAAACAAATTCTTGAGAAAAATTGCCATCAAATATAATTTGACTACGACTTACTGACAAATATAAAGAAAGGCAAATTACCTGAGGCTATATTAGCATACATTTATATGGTAATTTCTGAGTTCTTTTTTTTTTTTTTTGCCTTCCACTGTTTGGTTTAGGCTGACTGACACTTAAGCATCTTCACAGTCTGGAAGCCAAACAAAGCTGTTTTTATGGATAGACCATTATAGAAGACTTGCACAGGGAATCTGTAAGAATGCAATCCAGGTGTCATTGCCCCTTGGTAATCTCTCTCATCTTTAGGAATTCATTTTCTCAGCAGCTTCACTTGAAAATGACATTCTGACACCATTTACATGGAAATCACTTTGCCTCCTCATCTGCAATAGTTGTCTGTGTGCAGACAGGACCCCTCTGAGGGCAGGACTATTAATTAACATAAACAAGAAAGAAAAAGAAAGAAAGAAAGAAAGAAAGAAAGTGAAAGAAAGAAATGAAGAAGCATGAGGTGGGTGTATACTCTAGGTTAAAGTCAAGGGCAGAGCTTTGGGCATTAAGGGATAAAGCAGCAATAGAGACACTGAATGAAAGCATAATGTGGGAAATACTTTTTTCTCCACTTAAATGCAAGTGCCTTCCTTTTCTCTAACCCACACCCTCGCTAATACTTTTTGAAACACACTTAACACACACACACACTTACACAAAAGAAAAAGAGATGTAAAGATTTTCTCTCAAGGAGGAAAAGAAATCCTCGGGCTAAGTTCACAGCTGATGAGGAGTTAAAAGGGAATGGCTATGATGTATAATGTATGGTTTCAGGATTTTCTTGGGTCACAAGGAGAAATATATGAATACGGGTCTAGCACTTTCTTGTTAAGATCAATCATTGCTTTGTGGTGGTCCTCACAAACCATAAGCAGTAATGTGAAAGTGTGTGTGAACCCTCCACTAAGACCTGCAGTGGAACAAAATGCAATACAAAGACCATGAGGCGAATAATCATTTTCCTTTAAACAATAATACATGCCAAAAAACTCTACATAAATACAGTATCACTTAAGATTTAAAATATGCTTGCCTTCGCACACAAATTACCAACAGAGTACATACACGACAGCCCATATCAACGGCATCATGAATCAGTGCGTCCCACTGAGTATGACACTGAATGTTAAATCAATTCCAATAAGGCTGCCTTAAACTGTGCTTATGGATTTCCAGTTGTGTTCAATGTAAATATATCCATTAACACGTATACTTGAAAGTGGGCCTATTTTTAATTAGTTTCTATGAAAAGTGGAAGGAAAGCTTACAAATAATGTTAATTTGACTGGATTAACACTGCCTCCACCTGGCATTGCTGTTGCACTACTCAAGGAGCTTGTGAAGCCCCATCAAATCTCTAACTCTGTACACTCTTTCTTGTGATCTGTCATATGAAAATGTTACTTTTAATGCTTATTATATGCAATACATATTTATCAGTGGGAAAATTAATAAACTGCATAATCGCTTCATTACATCTACAGGAAATGCCTAAAGTTCTAAATGATTTTACATTCTTTTTACAAACTTAATGAGAAAGCTGAACTGGCCAGGATGAAGCATTTACATGCTTTCCAAATTTTTGTGGGATTTAACTATTCCTAGATAACATATTTATTTATTGCACAGCTTCTGGAATATGTATGCTCATAGACAAAACTTCAATAAAAAAAATGACCAAAGTATGTATAAAGGCCTAGCACAATAAATAAGGACATTTTACAATGAACAAGTACTAATAATACAGAATGTAGCCTGAGTAAATATTGCAGTGACATAAGATTTAGGGATGTAAACTTGAAACAAAAAGTAAGTTAATTTGTAATTTGTTGACTATTTTACTCCTTTAATAATACCAACTGGTGTTTTATAATAGATTGTTTAATACTCTGATTGGTCACCTTTATTTGTTTTATTTGTGGAATGATCACCACAGCTAACATGTGGGTAGAGCCCCTGAAAAATTGCCTAAAATCCCCTGTGAGATTTTCCTGTTGAAGTTCACTCCTTTTCTGAGTGTTTTGTTTTTTGGTGGATTCGATGGTTTCATTTTGCTACAGTAAGAAGGAAGAAACAACTTCTTCAGTATATAGTGATGGTACTGTACACTGTAAGAGAACAGTGTGTGAAAGATTCATATGCAGCTGCAACTGGCACACAGTCTTGATGCTGGTCACACGTCTGATCACATTTTGCTGTGGAATACCATCCCATTCTTCAACCAGGAGATGCTGAACTTCACTGTGGCTTTGGCAACTCTAGTTTGAACAGCAAACCCAAACTGATCCAACAAGTGTTTAATTGAGTTGAGATCTGGACTCACAGCCAGCCATCCCATTGTCTTTACAACCAAATTCATGAGGTATGTGTGATGATTTTGGCTAGTATTGTCATAATAAAGAGGCATTATCCACACATTTAGCAGGGTTTCTCATTCCACAGAGGAATCTTTACAAGTAATACAAATCAAACTTTTGAATTATGTTTATAACAACACCAATTAGTATTACTGAAGCTGAGAAAAAGTCACCAAAACACAAACTTGCTTACTTTTTGTTTACGTTTGTATTCTCAAGTGTGATGGCATGCAACATTCGCTCATGACACAATGTGGTATCATTTATACATTAACAGTAAACTTAATAAATACATCACCTAAATAAAAAAGGGGAACATGCTTCAATAATCCCAAAGGGAAATTGCAAACCTGTCAAAAGGAATATATAGAATAATGCTGCTACTACTACTACTACTACTACTACTACTACTAATAATAATAATAATAATAATAATAATAATAATAATAATAATAATAATAAATGACAAGAATTTCTTCATTCTGAGTTGGTACATTTTCTATCAAACTGAAAGCCATAGTTGTCTGCCATAATCTGTGATAAAATGGTATCACAAAGGCTTGCAATTCATTTCCTCCCTCTTTTTTCTCAGCAAAAGCTGCTTAAGCTTACAGCTTCTGCTTACAGACAGATCAGCGGAACACCGAGCCAGATGCGCCATGTTTTTTTTTTTTGTTTTTTTTTTTTAATTTTCTTTATTGTAATAAAGGATAGAACATACAGTATACATTCAGTATACAATCACAAAAAAATAGAGCAAGAAAAAAAACAAAGAAACATTATGCCAGGGGGGAATTATGTAAGAACGTTAGATACATTCAAAAAGTTTGTAGGTGAGACAAATATTTACTGTTTTTAAGGCCTTTTTGTTGAGAGAGTTCCTGATAAGTTTTATATAAGTCAGTGTCATAATAGAAATGTATAAATACAGGTTTTTGCTTATTATATTTACATTTGTGAATGTAAAATTTTGCTAAAATAATTAACAAATTTATAAATGAAAATTATATCTCCTTTTCTTTGAGTTCTAAAAAAGCAAAAAACAATATATTCCCATGTCAGGGAGAAGTCCTT
This sequence comes from Telmatherina bonti, assembly GCF_933228915.1. NCBI lineage: Eukaryota > Metazoa > Chordata > Actinopteri > Atheriniformes > Telmatherinidae > Telmatherina > Telmatherina bonti. The sequence goes on along the minus strand of NC_136628.1, from coordinate 26,892,045 downwards.
GTAGAGAGCCTGGGTGATGAAGCTGCTGAAGTCCTTCCAGAATGTTGTGGAGTGTGTACAAAGCCAGAAGAGGTGCTGAACAGTCTCTAGATGGTTTCCACAAAAGGGGCAGTTTACATCAATTAACTTTTTGAATTTTTCCATGTAGTGGTTTGCAGGATAATATTTATGGATGATTTTAAACGAGATTTCTTTCACCTTATTTGTCACAAAAAAATTGTTAGGAATTGTCCATATTTTCTTCCAGTTGATATCATTTACAAAAGAATTCCAGTATGATACAATGTGTGGGACAGATACATATTCTTTCTGAAATAAGGAACGTATCTTCCTATTGGAGTTTTTATAAAAAGTTAAACAGATTCATCCTACTATTGTATCTATGGGATTCGGGAGAGAAGCAGGTTGTAGGTTAGAATCAGTACTTCTGAACAGCATTTTGATGCCCGGAGATATCGCATCAAATACTATTGCAAATTCTTTGGGAGTGACTGGAAATTTATATGTATTTAGGAATTCTGAGTAAGACATGAGTTGTCCATTACCATTAAACAGCTGATTCACTAAGATAATCTTTTTCTCATTCCAATTAGGGAAATATAAAGATTTATTCTTATATAATATGTCTCGATTGTTCCAAATTAAATATTTATGGGGAGAGAAATTATGTTTATTTATTTGGGACCATGTTAAAAGGACTTGTTTGTGGAATAATGAAAGTTTTTCCGGAACATTGTCTACATTATAATTGCAGCCTAATATAAAATTCAGACCACCAAACCTGGAAAAATGTAATTGGGAATAAAATTCCAAATGGAGTGAGGATTTTTAAGAAAATGTTTTCCAGATGCGCCATGTGCAGCTGATACGTAGAACGACGTGACGTCATTACGTACGGCGGGACGTCCCGGAGACGATAAACAAAAAAAAGGAAGGAAGCCTTTGGCAACACAATCGCGGCAAAATCGGTTCAAAATTTTTAGCTTGAAAGCTATAGTTAGCCACTACATGCAGCTTTGTATTGCGTAGATAGTTACATTTAGGCATTTGCAATCATGGACGACTCGTTGCTGTTTCGTATGAGCGCGTTTTCCGAGCAAGGAGGGAGAAAATACATGGAGGACGTTATCGAGATAAGAATCGAGTACGAGCCCACGACGGCGGCAGACGAAGATTACCAAAAGTCGCAGAGATATGGAGGACTGGAGAATGCAGAGAGTGAACCCAGCGAACAGATTGTAAATAAGACACATGAGCACACCGAGTCCGGTCCTGGTACTGCTGTGTGGGTAGAGAGTTTGTCTGATGAGGACAAGGGCTGCATCGGCGCCCCGGTATCAAACGAAACAGGCGGGGAGCGTTTAGTTGACACTCGAAAGTCTGTGGCGTTTTTCGCTGTTTTTGATGGTCACGGCGGTCGAGAAGCTGCACATTTTGCAAGTGAGCATCTATGGGATTTGTTGAAAAGACAGCGCGGATTTTGGTCGAAGGATCACGGAGAAGTGTGCGCGGCTCTACGGAAAGGCTTCATCGCTTGTCACCACGCAATGTGGAAAGAGCTACGTAAGTAATGGCAATAAGCATCCTCTTTTCTTTCTGCTCCACGTTACTCGTTGTCAGTATTTCCCTGCACCCACAGACCCACGAGTGTTGGTAATGTTGGGGTAAGCCGTGTCACATGTCACAGCATCCCTCTCAGCTGATGTGTGGCATAACAGTCAACACTGCAGGTTGAGGCAATGAGCTAACTTCATATTCCCATTGCAGACAGCCCATACTGTTATTATTATCATAGAAAGGATTGTGTGTTAGGCAAGGCAAGTTTATTTGTACAGCACCTTTCATGTACAAGACTATCAAAAATGCTTTACATGAAACATTAAAAGGATTACAGAAAAAAAAAAGCATAGCAGAAATCGCAAATATCAAAATCACAATAAAATCATAAATAATATTAAAATAATTAAAAGCAGAATTCATTAAAAGTTACTGTGCAGATGTCCTGCATATGCGCACGAGAACAGAAATGTTTTTAACCTGGATTTAAAAGTTTCTACATTTGGTGAAAGTTTAATCTCCACTGGCAGTTTGTTCCACTTCTTTGCAGCAGATCAGCTAAATGCTGCATCTTCATGTTTAGTCTGGACTCTGGTCTAGACTAGGTGACCCGAGTCTTTGGCTCGAAGAGCTCTGCTTGGTTTATATTCTCTGAATATATCACAGATGTATTCTGGTCCAGAACCATTCTGGGATTTGTAAACAATCAGCAGGGTATTGAAATCTATCCTGTGATTGACTGGAAGCCAGTGTAAAGATGTTAAAACTTGTGTAATGTTTTCAGACCTCTTAGTTCTAGTTAAAGGTCTAGCAGCAGCATTTTGGATCAGCTGCAGATGTTTAATGCTCTTTTTAGGAAGTCCTGTTAAAAGACTGTGACAGTAATCCAGTCTGCTGGAGATGAATGCATGAATGAGTTTCTCCTGATCTTTCTGGGAGACTAAACTTTTAATTCTGTTGATGTGTCTCAGTTGGTAAACAGGTAATTAAACAGTTAATTAAACAATCATCCAACAAATCAATCAATAGTACTGACAAACTGGATATTTGGACAACATTGTGCATTTATTTATGTATTTAGCTTTAAAAAGTCTAATACTGTTGAAGCAAAGTGGCAAAGATAAATTTACCCAAGTTACCATATCAACTCTTAAGGTAGTAATTACTGCTGTTGAAGTTATGACAATATCATCCCCCTCTAAAATGGAATCTTGTTTAATAATCCTTATTTATACAGGAGAATCTGCTGTACTTTCCCCCTACCAACTGTTGTGTTAGTTGTTGGATCTAAATGATATATTTTAACATACAAAGAAGTATTGTCTAAGTCTCACAACTTCTGTTTCAGCTTTGGAAGTTCTCATTTGCCTCAGATTTGACCACAGGCAGGACTAGTAGTCAGGTTTGAGATAAATTTAGATTTAGGAAGTAAATTATAATAATTATTAGTATATATTATTATTAGTAGTAGTAGTAGTAGTAATAGTAGTAGTAGTAGTAGTAGTATTGTCATTATTCATTTATAGTTGTTTACTTATAATGTTTAGAATTGTTTACTTACTGTGAATTATTTGACTGAAATCACCAGAGCATAAATACTTGTTCTTCATTCAATACAAGAAAAGCTCGTTTTACTTGTCACATCACAACTTTTATCAGTGTATCTTCAGCTTTCTTGGCTGTTTGACTTCACAGAGTCGTCTCATCTGGTGGTTTTATGACTTTTACATCCTCTTCATAAAATGTAAACAACTGAACACAAATATAACCCACACAGGCAGTTGTTGAGACGATATCGTTCGAGTCCTGCATTTTGATCAAGTGCATTGTAGTGATGTGTAACTTTATATAGAAGTGCAATATGGGCTGTATTCACTTACAGTTGTGCATCAGAGGATTACTCAGGTCAAATACAGACGATGCTAAAACTTGGTAGAAATACATTAAAACTCAGATAAGATCTGGTTTTAGAATGGGTTGAAGGCCAAGGAGTGAAAGTTACTTGTGAATGAATAAAGGGAGGTCATTACAGAATTTAGGTATAGGCCTTGTCTTCTGTGACTTCTGTGACTGTGAAAACTGGGATTACAAACCTAAAGGTCCCATGTTATAGATGCTTTCAACAATTTAATGTATGTATGAGGTCCAACAACATTGTTTTCAAAGTGTATTACCCCAGATTCATCCTTTGTCCTTTATTTCAGCCATTCTAAAAGTGGTTCTAGTGAGCTCTATTGAAAAAAGGCTGTTTCTGTGCCTGAACCATGGTCATGAGCAGCGCTTTCCTTGCCCACTCCTCTGATGCAGCTTTTGCTGGAACCCACTTGCTGATTATAGAGAGCAGGTTCAGCTAGCCAGTCTATAACAATCCCAACCATTTCTGTTTTCCTCTCTCACAGCGGAGTGGCCAAAGACGATCACTGGCCTGCCCAGTACGTCAGGCACCACCGCCAGTGTTGTTGTGATTCGTGGAATTCACATGTACGTCGCTCATGTCGGTGATTCGGCCGTTGTGGTTGGTGTTAAAGAGAACGACTCTGATATCACGCTCCAGGCACTTGAAATAACACAAGACCATAAACCCGAACTCCCTAAAGAAAAGGAAAGGATTGAACGACTTGGGGGAAAGTGAGTAGTGAGTTTAGCCTCATCCACATCATGGAGCAGAATTTTGCGCACTTTGTCCTCGTGGCATTGCTGTATCTTCACTAATGCTTTAAAAAAAAAAACTGTACCGACTTTGGTTGTTGTGTTTTTGTTATTCATGTGAAGTGTTATGAAGAAATCCGGGGTGAATCGTGTGGTGTGGAAGAGGCCCAGGCTGACACATAATGGTCCTGTGAGGAGGAGTACGGTTATAGATCAGATCCCGTTCCTGGCTGTAGCCCGATCCCTCGGTAAAGAACCAGTCGCTTTTTCCTCCTTCCATCTATGATATTTCACTTGTAAATAAACTGATTGAAGGTTTTTTTTTATTACATTTGGACAGGTGATCTATGGAGCTATGACTTCTACAGTGGCGAGTTTGTGGTTTCTCCAGAACCCGACACCACTGTGATGACCCTTGATCCTAAACGCCATCGCTACATCATTCTTGGTAGCGATGGACTGTGGAACATGATGCCACCCAAGAATGCTGTTAATATGTGTTACAGCCATGACAAAATGGTGGTATGTGATGTTGTAGTTAATGCATGGCGTATTTACATTGTATCTAATTTGAATTATTCTTGTTCTAGTATAGATGAATAATCAATAGTGATCACCTTGATTTTCACAGTGGTGGAGATTAAATATTGTAGCTTCTCTCTTTCCTTTTGTTTGGGATATCTCAAGGGACCAATGGGAATGTCTTGCGCCCGGAGGCTGGGATGCACTGCACTACTGTTTTGGAAAGAGCGCATGCTCCGTGCAGACAACACAACAGTTATAGTTTTGGCGCTGCAGGAGCGAGGAGGGCCACCCATCCCTATGCACCGAGATGAGATCGTTGTTGACATGGCGACTGGAATTGACCAAATTCCATACCCCGGAACTCCTTATAACACATGCGAGGTCCAAAAGGTCAGTGCCGTAGCTTTATCGGAGTTTTTTATTTATTTATTTTTTTAATGTTTTGTTGGGGCAAACCCTAAGGAAAAATGTCTTTTTCCAAATCAGAGTTGTTCTGAAAATGGAGCAAAAAAAAAAAAAAAAGGTCTATTGCATATTTCCGTACTTGTTTGTCTGTGTTTTTCACCCTTCAGTGTTTACTTTAGTCCATGTTTATTGTCATGTTAATACTTTTCACCAGTCCAATATAATAGTAGAATCCAAGCTGTTTGATCAAAGGTCACAGCAGCGATTCCAGTCAGGGGACCATTGTATCACCAAATCGCTTTTTGTTTTCGGGGTCAACAGGCGGAGCATGAGGATGGCATGTTTTATGAAGAGGATGTGATATATGGAGAAGAACATGACGAATGGACATGCCTGGAGTGGTAGTGAGGTGACTGCTAAGTAAATACAATGTATCAAATTGTCAACAAAATTACGAGCCAACAATATTTCAATGAGCTCGGGATGCTGACTGGTTGTCTTGAATCTGGAATCAAGTTTCACCTGTTTTAAATAGAACAAGTGCAAAACTTATTTACATGTTTTGCAGTCTGAGCTGCTTGGAAAGTAAAACTGGTGCTTTGCATCTACAACGCTGTTACACATTTCTTTCCCCGACCGTGTAGCCCAGTATTCATTAGTTATGCATCAAAGTGAATTAATTAGTTCTAAAAATACTGCAGAATGTTGTTGTTCTTAAAAGATGCTTATCATCATTCTGCCACCTTGAGCATCCTCATTTGGATTCTAAGTCAACATGGTGGGTGTCAGTGGAATAAACAGCTTTTTTACATGCAGCTGGAAGGAAATTAAACTTTAAGTTGGTCTGACCAAAAGTTTTATTAATACATGCAAACATGTTAGTCCAGCTAAAATCATATCCAATCAAAGCTCTTAATACTTTTAACTCATTAAAATTATATGGGAGAAGATGAACTAATTCCTGCATATATGCAGTATTTGCTTACACTTGATTCAAGCGCATGGGGCACCCCAACCACGCTTCATAGTTCCACTTTTTTGCATCTTTTTTGTAAAAGAAGTAAAGCATAAGTGCATACTAACACAGCCACATTCACACATCTGCCTGTTTGTATTAATTTAGACATCTAAACATGTAGAAATGCTGACTGAGCAGCAAACCATAATAAGCCTTCAGTTTGAAGTTGCTTAAAGTGTTTCCAGACAGTTGTTGTGCTGTTATAAAATCCAAAATTTTGCAAGTGCAGCATCATGTGAGAAAGATTTTACTGTAACAACCTAAAGATGACATCTGTACAGCAGATTCAACCTTATTTGCACATGCAATAATATCCAACAGAAAGATAGTAATATGTTTGTTTTTTTTTTACAATTAATGTGGTAGAAGACATGAATTTCTTTATAACCTTCTGCATACTTGGACACAAACATTGATCCACCTAAATGTCTAGGCCAAGCTAAGGATAAATCTTACCTGAGCTCAAATTTGTGTATTCACCTAAATAGCAATTTATCATTGTTATTGTTATTATTATTGTTATTAGCTATTTGATATTTATTGATTTACATCTGAGGATTTCTTGGTATTAGGCCATTTGGCATAATTCCATTGATACAAATAAGGTTTTTATTAGTCTTAGTCAAAGTTTATAGTATTTTTTTTTTTTTTTAAAAATGAATTTAACATGTATTCCCAAAAATGTTTCATTAATTTGAGAACAAAATTACAATCCTGATTTTAAAATGGTGTTGAAACAACAGGGGAGTGGTTTTATTACAAGTTATTTAAATATGAAAAACAAAGAAATATTATTTGTATTTAATATTTATATTTTATTGTTACAATTTTTCAAATATATGTTCAGTTTGAAATTTGATTAAATCTCAAAAGTTAAGACCTGTCTGTTGGGCTGCCTTTTTAACAAAACTGAATTTGTTTTCAGGCTGAGGAATCCACTTATTGTGGATTTTATTGTGAAGTTTTTGCCATTATTTCTTTGCATAAGATTTGAGCTGCTCAACAGTTCAGTTGTTGTACTTCCTATTTTCTTATTGTAGAGGATGTTATTTATGTTTAGAACATGTCTGGACTGCAGGTTAGTTTGGCATCTGAACTTAAAAACATGTCAACTTGCATTCATGTCGGCCTTGTTCACCGGTGGTTGTTTTTGGAAGTGCTCCTTAGCCCAAACAGTTACTTCCATTCCAAAGTGGTAACTGTGTGTAAAACAAAGCCACCGTAAGGCCCCACGATCATGGCCATTAAGTTTAAGTTTTCAGCCTTGTCAATTACCCAAATTTTCTCAGTTTTTCTCATTTTGGGTTTTTTTTAGTAAAGTCTTTTGGGCACTTTTCTGACCTGTTGTCAGTCAGCCTCATGAATGCAACATATTCACATTATGTTTAGTCAAGTATATATTTAGATTCAATATACCGTGCCTAAGACATGGACTCATCACAAACTAAGGCTTTATGTGAAAATGTCAATAAAAACAAGGTTTCAAAACTTAAAAATACTAACTACAACTTTGGTGGCGACTGATTGGCTACTTTGTCCTCCTGCAGAATGGAGACAAAAACAAAAACCATTAGATTTCCCTCCACACCAGATTCCACATTGACCTGGTTTCCACAACATAAAAGTTTTACATACATTTTGAAAAAAAGCCTACTACAAAATGAATTTCCTTTTAGGGATTAATAAAGTATTTTTCATTTCACTTTCATTTAATTTGATTTTATTTAATAAAAACAAAACTTTTTCACTTTATTTGTTTGAGATTCTGCTGGTTCATTGCAACATCCAGTTGTGTTGAAATGTAAATTAAATTTGCCCTTTAAGAAATCCAGACATTTTACCCATCTTAACCTTTGTCTTTTTTTCATTTCGGCTAGCATCAAATCCAAATACTGCATATATAAAGAAGTTTGCTTAAATATTAATTAAACCTAATATTATTCTACTATCAGTCCAACTGTGAGGATTAGATCGTTTGCAGTTCAAAGCATTTCCACTTTGATTTTATGCAGCTGTTTTGGAAGTATAGTGACAGTCAACAAATACTCTCTAAAATGATTTTCATCATTCTTCAGTCATACACTTTTTAATGAAAGAGAATCTCTGTATTTAGTCTTTACTTTTTCTAAAATTTAAATCACTTGAGCAAGCAGTTTTCCTGAAACTAGACCCGTGGACGTAGACTTGAGTAGACCCCAGTCTTGTTTTAATACCAACTTGTTTTAAACCTTTTCTTGACATTAGTATAGTCTTTGTCCATCTTCATCTGTGTGTCTCAGTTTCATGTTGGAGTAAAAAGTTGTTTTAAAACTTTGCTATTTACTATTTCTTTTTTTGAGATGGATTTTTTTCATTGTCTCAGCATTTTACTTGCATATCTTGAAAATGGTGCACACACAAAGATGAAATGTTTCCTTGATTTTTTTTTTCTTTTTCTTCTATTTCAGCTGAGTGACCCGCTCGATGCTCCATCCCCATTCACAGAAAGTTCCAGGACCCTGGAGCAGGCATTTGGGCTGTATGAGGCAACATTTTGTGCCACCACACAACTCTTACCTGATGCTGAGTCTGAGAGGACCACACTGCCCCCCTCAGATGGTTCAGTGAATGTCTTTGAAACGCAGGACCAAACCACCCAGATGGACAGCACTCCTTCTGCCGCTCCACTAAAAAGGTCCCGCCGTTCCTCTCACAAGCCCCCTGAACTCCAAGGTCCTTATTGTCGGCTTGGCCAACCTCCAAACAAAAGCTTGTCTCAGAAGACGCTTTGCAGCAAAACAGAGAGCGAACAGCCACTGCAGTCACATGATGAGAACACAGGAACAACAAGCTCCTCTGAGGAAGATGGAATGCTAGCACAGCGCCACAGCTCTGCTCTGTGTGTGTGCTAAATCTCAACCAGAATAATAATCTAACCTTGTCAGTTTTGCTTTTGTTGTGTGTGTCACAGGCCTGATGTAAGGTGTGTAATTTTTATACAAAGCTGGGGTTTTTCTAAGTGAGAATTGGAGATTGTACATGTTTTACCGTTTTGCTCTTCTTTTGCTCCCTCTTCAAATATTAGTGTTGAAAATGTAAAATCTTTCAATTTTGTTCAGTCTGCTCTATTTTCATATTTTCAAATCTGTAGAGTATATCCAGAGGCATATTTTTAAGCAGATACATCACTGTTTTCGGACGCAACTGTATTTCAGCTGAATTGGGACCTGGGTGATCTTACGGTTTAGATTTTTTTTTTTTTTCGGAGAAAATATTTTAGATTTATTTTAGTTACTGGGTGGTGTGACGAACCAGATTTCCTTTCAAATCAATTGTTTGGCTCCTTGGATTTCATATGCTCCCATGATATTTTCTGTCGTGGAGTTTATAGCTCTGAGGGTACTTCCTGCAGCTGCATGGACTACACTTGCAGTCATGAATTCTGTAGGTCAAGAGTCCGGAGGTGAGGTGATTATGCTGGTACTCATTTTAAATATATTTTTATGTGTAATTCTGATCCATTAAGGTGACCACTGCTGTCTCTGAAATGATGGATCATTTGTCATGAGAAGGGTGACTGCAACCAAATCATAAAATAAGCATTATACATCATTTTGTGCTACCAATCCATCAACATAGATGTGTATGTTTTGGGTGAATTGTTTCCTCTTTTCTGTATTTTTATACTGTGCCATTCCAAGCGCCTTCATTTGGTTAGTTTTCATCAGGTCAATGACATGGCAGTTTTGTTATTCCAAAACTGTGGACCTCATCAGAAGTACAATTGCTGAGAAGAAAGTGACAGGAATGGATGTTGTTAGCTTTATCTGGTATTAAAGCTAAAACCAGTTCCTGTTCACAATGCACTACAACTTTAGCATGTCTTCCGTTGCTTATGTTTCCTTTCAGTGTTTTTCATCCATTACCTGTGCTTTAATCTGCACAGAAAACACTTTATTGTACGTAAGTGCCATTGTTGTGGAATTTATCAAAGTTCTAACTTGTGTTAAAATGGCAGCTCAGTTTTAACAGTGGCAGATTTTCTTTGCCTTTTTTTTTTTTCTTTTACTTAAAAATGTTATGAACGCCTTAGCAATGCTGTGTCTGAGGTACATTTAATGTATATTTATAATTGGGAAGCAAAAAAATATTGTAATTAGTAATGTCTAAATAAATAACGTCTGCAGCCCAGCCTCAAACATTTAGCATGCACCTTCTTTTACGTCATTTTACTCCTTTTATTGCTGCAAACTGAACCTGCCCCATGTGCTCAATGTTCTTACATTATTTAAAGAAGTTTTTGTATAGTCTGTCAATATGCAATAGAAGTTTGTACAGTACATTATTATGCAAAGTATCTGGGTTTTTGAAAAGTCCGGCATGCTCAGATCTACTCTATTTTGTGAATTGTCCCTAGGTTATGGATGTCGTTGGGCATGTGGTGTGTTTTTGGCAGTAACAATACCTTGGTCTGACTTTATATCTACTGCAGCCAGTTTTCATGGCTCACTGTGTAAGTAAAATACTTTAAAAAAGTGACTGGGTATATAATGTCTGTGTTGTAATAAAGTTATTGGTTTTTAAATCTGCACGTTCATGTCTGCTGTATTACACAAAATCATACAGACTTTATTTTGTTTCTTCTTCTTTACTTTTCTCTTTTTGAACAAGAAATAATTTTTTGGGAACATTTGTTTACATGTCTAAAACATAGTACCACCATACCTGTGTCAACAGGTATTTTATTGCCTGCTTTTACTATTCAGGTGGTGTGATGAACACCTTTAACCATGTCTTCATAGTACAGCCCAACCTTTTTTGCCATGATAAGCCATGACCAACTATCCCTGGCAGCACACTCAGTGGTAAAATAAATGTAGAGTATTGCCTCAGTTGGAACTTGAAGTGAACTCTTGCATAACTTTCCAGATTGTAACATCACCTTCCAACCCTTCTTTCTGAGCATGTGCAAGTTGTGTAATATCACTTTTGTGACAGTTTTTGCAGTCCAGAAAGTGTTACTGTAAATCTGCAGCACTTTTCTATGTTGACCAGCATAGACATTTTTGAATAAGACTGCACTGAATAATATTACAGTAAATAATCACATTCCTATTCTTGCAGAGCTCAAATTTATCACTTATGCAAACAGAATATTATAATATATATTATTGATATCTTGTCTTTTGGCTTAAATACAGAGGTGGAGACTTCACATGCAGTCATGAAGTATTCCAGAAGATGGCAGCAATGTGAAGGTATTATGTGTTTATAGCATGACAGTACCTAGTCCCTTCTATACTGTCTCGCCCATTTTTCTGCCACAGGCATCTTGTAATTAAAGACAAAATACAAAAAGCATGAACTTTATGAATCATGCATGGTCATATCTTACATAATTGCTTTGGTAAGCTAATAGTCAAAATTCTTTTTGAAACCTAATCTATATTTTCTACTTTCCTAATGAGTATAAGACCTCATCCTAATAACCTCACCCATGTCTGGTTTATGTATTAAAGTAACAAAACCTTTTTTTAAGCTTTTGCATGTTTTTATTTACTTATTTTTTGCACATTGTTATATATGGTGTATTACTCTTGTTCAAAATGATAAATGCTTAACCTTTAAATTCATTGAAGGTCATTTACACCCTTTTTTTTTTTTTTACATTGAGGCGCACGGTAGTCTTTGGTACTCATGTTAAAAAACATCTGCGGCTTTTTCTCTTCCTCCATATGTGGATTCACATATGGAAACATGGTTTTGTAACATTTTTATGTACTTCACGCATGACACATATGCATTTCAAAAGTATATGTTCCAAAATCACATATTCACATATGAATCCCATGTGTTAATTTGGAAATGTATGGTCAATAAATCCGTCCATATAGGATCCTGAGGTATGGATTTCAGACACGGTATATACTGAAGAAGAGTTACAGTAGTCAAGCCTGGTGGAGATGAAGGCATGATGATAATCTCCAACTCAGAGGGTGAGACAATTGGTCCCAGCTTGGCAATGTTCCTCTGATGATAGAAACAGGAACAAACAAGAGACTTTATGTGAGTGTCTAAGGAATGGTAAATGGTAAATGGACTTGTACTTCTATAGCGCTTTTCTAGTCATGCAGACCACTCAAAGCGCTTTACAGTACTTGTCACATTCACCCATTCATGCACACACCCATCCAACACACTCATACCCCGATAGGCACATCGGGGGGCAGCTTGGGGTTCAGTGTCTTGCCCTAAAGTGCAGGGTCCATGATTATGCCGAGGTTCTTCACTGAGGGTTTAATAAAAGAGGCAAGCGGAACAACAGAAATTCGAATAACTGAGTTTAGTTGAGTTCAAGTTTTTTAATTCAATTAATTTATTTCTGCTTAGTTTAACTAAATTAATATTTTTTTTAACAAATTCTACACAAATTGATCGAATAGACAATTTTATTGCATCCTTTATCACACACTGTTAATTTTTTGAATATGATATATTTGTTACTCTAGATAAAACCATGTTTGCACAAATAACAGTTGCAACAATTTAAGTACAAACTGACCTTCAAAGTGGCCCACTTTTTGAGCAATAAATTGGTAAAACAGAATAAATAATAGAAATAGACTGCTCCAGATCGAGGACAATTCTCCGAATCTCCTCAAAAAAGGCTTTTAGTTATTTTTCTCACATTTGGTGCATGCAATAGCCTACCCATCAACAGTCCATGCAGATGTAATGTTTCCCAAGAGAATTTCAACACCTTCAATCCCAATCCCTGCTGGATTTACTGGACTAGTGGTAACATCACCTTTCTTCATTTTTATGCTGTAGACTTCACAGGTGTTCAGTTTTCCTCTGGCCCATCTCAATATTCGACAAAACAAATGAAACACTGAAGTTTTAACCAGTTGACAAAATTCTATCAGGTGATTTTTGTATTTTACTTCCTGCACATCTTCCTTTCTTGTTGAACATTTTTGGGCAGTGTAATGGTGAAATTGTGAAAGGAATTGGGAGACAACAAACCATTAAATTTTTTCTTTCACCTTAAAAAGTCCATAAGCAAGCAGTTTAGATCGAATTAACATTCAACATTATTAACTTTTTAGTCACCGGCGGTGTTGTGTGTAAACATCATTTAGTCTTTAACCCCGTATTGCACAGCCATAATATTTTCACCAACAATATTTTACTTCTACAGACAACCATGGTGATGCTTTTTGCTTTTTTTTTTGTTAGGTTGTTTTCTTATTTTTTTTAATTATTCTAGAAATATTTAGAATCCATCCATCCATCTTTTACTGCTTATCCGGGGTCGGGTAGTGGGGGTCAGCAGCCTAAGCAGGGAAGCCCAAACTTCCCTCTCCCGAGCCACATTTGCCAACTCTGCAGGGGGGATCCCAAGGCGTTCACAGGCCAGCCGAGAGATGTAATCCCCCAGTGTGTCCTGCATGTCCCCCTGGGTCTCTTCCCGAGGGACGTGCCTGGAACACCTCACCAGGGAGGCGTCCTGACCAGATGCCCGAGCCACCTCAACTGGTTCCTCTTAATGCAGAGGAGCAGCAGTTCTACTCTGAGTCCCTCCCGGATGACGGAGTTCCTCACCCTATCCCTAAGGGAGAGCCCGGCCACCCTGGGGAGGAAACTCATTTCAGCCGTCTCTATACGTCCCACAGCTCGTGACCATGGATGAGGGTAGGAACATAGATCAACTGGTAAATCGAGAGTAGTGTAATGGATTACCAACTAATGTCCACTAAAGTGGCTCATTTTTAAATATGCATTCCCCACACATATCCACTGTAGGAGATATTATGCATGAAGGGGTGATTTATAACACATTAACAAGTTAGAAAAAAAAGAAACTGAGATAAACTGCAGAAAATGTTATAAAGCAAACCATTTTAGTCCAAAAAGATTTTTTACAAGTTCTTTTTTTTTTTTAACAGTTCAAAGAAAAAATAAAAACTTCGGAAGAACTTTGACTCTTAAATATACCAAACATAAACACCATCAAGTGCAGCCTGTTTTTCAGAGCGATGAATCAGCAAAGGGTCCAACAATTGCAGGGTGAAATTCCTTCACGCAGACAAATAAACAACATATTCAAGCACTGTTTTTATATTTTCATGTAACAGTTGTCTCTAAACACACAACACAGACTTACTGATAACAAAATATTTAAAAGCACAATAAAAGACCACAGATTGATTAAATATAGCTGAATCTGCCATGCTCTATAAGAAAAAAAAAGTTAGATTTGTCTCATCAAATCTAAAAACATTCATAATGGTGGACTTTGAACTTTGTGACCCTAGTCATTTTTGGCAAGACAGACACCTAATGTTACCTGTAGGATGAAGTTATTAAGATAATGAAGTTATCAACATTTATAGGACTACAGGTTGCCAGGTGTGGGAAAACAAAAAAAGAGTTCAGCTGCAGATCCAAATTCTCAGGCCCAACTACAGACTGAGAGGAAGCAATACAACCTTTCCAGGACATGTCCCACCTACTGAAAACATTCATCCATTCATTATCCTTACCGCTTGATCCGATGAAGGGTCGCGGGGAAGCTGTAGCCTATCCCAGCAGTCTTTGGGCGAAAGGCAAGGCCACACAGAGACAAACAACCACTCACACTGACTCCTATTGGCAATTTAGAGTAACTTAACCTCTTAACAATTATTAACCTATAAACTAACAATTAACCTAACATGCCTGTCTTTGGACGGTGGGAGGAAGTCGGAGTACCTGAAGAGAAACCCACACATACATGGGGAGAGCATGCAAACCCCATACAGAAAGGCCAATGTCCAAACCTCACCCCAGCTGAGGATCGAACCAGTGAACACAGTGCTAACCACCATGCCACTGTGCAGCACCTGCCATGTTCATTGTCAAGATACAGAAATACATAGCTAGTTACTAAATAATAAATACATACAAATATAAGTAAATTAAACTCTTTTAGAGGTCTTGTTCATACAACACTATATTTACAAGTAAGTTATTAAAAATGTATTCAATTTTCCTTTGGTCATTTTTAGTAACACAATCATAAAAGGCTTGAATATATCTGCAAGGTATTTTTTAAAATCAGAAAATGTATTTAAATAGACTCTACCATATTTTGGTTGGACAAAACTTGCTTTGTATGTTTTTATCAGCTGAAACTCATCACTCAACACTTAGACTCTTCAAATCTGGCCTGAAATATTCTACACAGTGTACAGATCAGTTGTTAAAGTACAAATTAGTCTAATTTTATTTAATTTTTAATTTTTTATTTTTTTTTAAATTTTACTTTAGTTTTGCATTTTGGAAAGGAAAGGTGGCTACATGTCATCTGATCCAGATGCAATCATGTGTCTCCTGTAGTCTGCACCACTCTCTCCAGGATAGGATCAAGTGTGGTGAACTCAGAGGTGGTCAATAGGTCACCTAAGAAATAATACATTTGATCCAAATTGTAATTTTGTAACTAAACTTAATGTAAATCAAACATAGAAATATATATTTATATTACATAGACATAGATAGAAATAAATATATATGACTTGATAGGTGATCACCACATTGATTTATTCTGTCTTACGGAAACCTGGTTACAGCAAGAGGATTATGTTAGTATTAATGAAGCTACGCCAGCTAACTATTTAAACTTTCACATTCCTAGAACTACAGGCAGAGGAGGAGGTGTTGCAGCTATTTTTAAGTCAGAATTTTTAATTAATCCTAAGCACAAAACTAACTATAAATCCTTTGAATTCCTGACATTAAATTTATCTCATCCAAAATGGAATTCAGAGAAACCGCTCCTTTTAGCATTAGTGTATCGCCCACCTGGACCTTACTCCGAGTTTCTGACCGAATTCTCTGATCTCTTGTCTGAGTTAGTGCTGACTACTGATAAGGTCATTGTACTAGGTGATTTCAATATTCATGTTGACGTTGAAAATGATAGTTTAAACATTTCCTTTAGCTCTATTCTAAACTCAATTGGGTTTTCACAAAATGTCAATGGAGCCACTCACTCTCATGGTCACACTCTTGATCTTGTTCTAACATATGGTATTGAGACTGATAAGCTCAAAGTATTTCCTCAAAACCCTGTCTTGTCCGATCACTTCTTATTAACCTTTGAATTCACTTTATTTGATTACTCACTGACCAAAAATAAATTCTACTATAGTAGATGTTTATCAGACAATAATATTACAAAATTTAAACAATCAATTGAATCAATTTTTTCACATCTACCATGTGTTAGCATGACCGAGAGTCCCCCTTTAAGCCTTACTCCTGCTCAGATTGATCAACATGCTGATACTATAACAGCTTCAATGCGTACAACCTTGGATAATGTTGCTCCCCTAAAGAAGAAGAAATTAGGTAAGATTATGAAGGCTCCCTGGTTTAATTCCCAGCTTCGAGCTCTAAAACAGGCATCAAGGCGTTTGGAAAACAGATGGCGTTCATCAGGACTAGAGGAGTCTCACTTAACCTGGAAAGAAAGTTTAAGCGTATACAAAAAAGCCTTACGTACGGCAAGAACAGCTTATTATTCATCATTGATAGAGGAAAACAAAAACAACCCTCGGTTTCTTTTCAGCACTGTAGCTAGGCTTACTAGGAGCCGGAGCGCTGTGGAGCCATGTATTCCTTTCTCACTTAGCTGTGATGATTTCATGTATTTTTTCAGGAATAAAATTGACACTATTAGAGATCAAATTCACAATACTCTTCCTTCTACCTATAATGTTGAGCCTGTTGTGGTCTCCGAAGCATCCTTAGAACCAGGATCTGACTTGTGTCTAAATAGTTTCTGTCCTGTCCAACCCTCTGAATTAACTAAAATAATAGCTTCATCTAAACCATCCACCTGTATCTTAGACCCTCTCCCAACGAGCCTCTTTAAGGACATTTTCCCTTTAATTAATACATCACTACTAAATCTTATCAATATGTCTTTAGTGACAGGATATGTACCACAATCATTTAAAACTGCTGTAATCAAGCCTTTACTTAAAAAGCAATCTCTGGATCCAGAGGTGATAGCAAATTATAGACCTATATCTAACCTCCCGTTTATGTCCAAAATTCTGGAGAAAATAGTTTCAGCTCAGCTACATGCCCACCTGAGCAGAGCAGAAATAATTTATGCGAGGAGTTTCAGTCAGGATTTAGAGCTCATCATAGTACTGAGACAGCATTGGTGAAAGTTACTAATGACCTTCTTATGGCCTCAGACAAAGGACTTGTGTCCGTACTTATCTTGCTTGATCTTAGTGCTGCATTTGATACAGTCGATCATAACATTCTGTTACAAAGACTAGAACAGGTGATTGGAATTACAGGTACAGCGTTAAGCTGGTTTAAATCATATTTATCTGATAGACTTCAGTTTGTTCATGTAAATGACAAGTCCTCCTCCCAAACTACAGTAAGTCATGGAGTTCCTCAAGGTTCTGTACTTGGACCAATACTCTTCACGCTATATATGCTCCCTTTAGGCAAAATTATTAGACAGCATGGAATAAACTTTCATTGTTATGCAGATGATACTCAACTATACTTATCCTTTAAACCAGATGAAACAAATCAGCCCAATAGGCTACAAAATTGTCTCATAGACATAAAGACTTGGATGTCTAGAAATTTTCTCCTCTTAAACTCAGATAAGACTGAAGTAATTCTCGTTGGATCTGAAAAACTCAGAGCTAAATTTTCCGGTTTTGTAATGAACCTGGATGGCATTACTTTAGCTTCCAGTGCTACAGTGAGAAACCTTGGAGTAATATTTGACCCTGACCTGTCCTTTGGCCCACATATTAAGCAGGTTACTAAAACAGCCTTCTTTCATTTACGTCATATAGCCAAAATTAGGGACATTCTGTCTCGGAGTGATGCAGAAAAACTGGTTCACGCTTTTGTTACTTCGAGACTAGATTACTGTAACTCTCTATTACTGGGCTGTCCTAAATATGCCCTGAAAAGCCTTCAGCTGATCCAGAATTCTGCAGCCAGAGTCCTGACCAGAACCAGCATGAGAGATCATATTTCTCCAGTTTTAGCCTCTCTTCATTGGCTGCCTGTTGAATCTAGAATAGAATTTAAAATCCTTCTCCTTACATATAAAGCCCTCCACAACCAGGCACCACTATATATCAAAGACCTCATTGTTCCTTATATACCAAGTAGAGTACTTCGTTCCCAGACTGCAGGCTTACTTGTGGTTCCTAGAGTCTCAAAGAGCCGAGCAGGAGGCAGAGCCTTTGGTTATCAGGCCCCTCTCTTATGGAATAAGCTCCCAGTTAGTGTTAGGGAAGCAGACACCCTCCCCACCTTTAAGACTAGGCTGAAGACTTATCTTTTTGATAAGTCCTATAGCTAGGGATGGTTAGCATCCCTTAGTTATGCTGCTATAGGTTTAGACTGCTGAGGGACATGTCCTGATACACTGAGCTTCTTTCTTTTTCTCTTTATCTCTTTCTTTTACCCCCCCCCCCCCCCCCCCCCCCCCCCCCCCCCCCATAACAGTGTTGCATCATTAACATGTATGTCTCCTGTCTCAGCAGGTCTCCCTGGCCGGGAGTAGCAGTTCCTGTTGTCTGTTGTCTTTCTGTCCTCTTCCCCCCACACAGCAGAGGCAGATGGCTGCCTGTCCTGAGCCGGGTTCTGCCGGAGGTTTCCTTCCTGTTAAAAGGGAGTT
This sequence comes from Telmatherina bonti, assembly GCF_933228915.1. Lineage (NCBI taxonomy): Eukaryota > Metazoa > Chordata > Actinopteri > Atheriniformes > Telmatherinidae > Telmatherina > Telmatherina bonti. The sequence goes on along the minus strand of NC_136628.1, from coordinate 26,873,197 downwards.
TTTTCCTTCCCACTGTTGCCAGTGTGCTTGCTCAGGATGGGAGATTGAGTTGGACTCAACTCAATCTGTTGGTTTCCTTATATAGGCTGTTATGAATTGGCCTTCATTATGTTTTCCCCTCTGTCTGTAAAGCGTCTTGAGATGGCATTGCCGTGATTTGACGCTATATAAATAAAGTTGAATTGAATTGAAATTGAATTGAATATTTTTTTTAAATCCTGTCCTGTCCAGCATCTTAGCATACAGGAAGTCTATATTTAGCCACACAGATTTTAGCCAATAGACACCTTTCATATTTCTACCTACCCTGGATATTCTGAATATTTTATTATAATTATCAGTCCTGATATGGCTTTGCTGAGCCTGGCAGGAAAAGAGAAGGTAAGAAAAAAAGAAGAGAGAAAGGTACAAAATTAAAGTATAAAAGGAAAAGTTGTCTAAGCTGCCAAAATCCCAGTATTTGAAGAAAAAAAAAACAACAAAAAACCTACAAAATAAATAACTAAACAAAATACTTAAGTACTGCAGTACTACAGGATCCGTGAAGTAGAATAATAATGATATGCAAGAGCACAACAGTTATAAATATACCAGTAGAGAAATATAGCAACACATAATATCAGCAACATTTAGTGGGAAGGAAAAAGAAAAAGGAGCACTTTTGTGGGCATACACGTTTAAATGTGCGCATGTGGGGTCAAAGCACCATGACCACACCTTGAAGCATCAGGGAGGAGTCTGAGATCCCCACGTACCAGCTGGCCCACCAAGCACAGAGTCCAGGCCAGCCAAAGCAGAGAGAGCTGCCACCCCACAGAGCAGAAGGTACAACGAGACAGAGGCACCGAGAAGCACAGTGCTATGGCGAGCAGGCGCCAAAGTGCGAGCTGCACGGAGAGCCAGTGCCCCAGAGGCCCAAAGTCCCCCTGTACCCCCCTGGCGGAGACCCAGCTCAGAGTAAAACCGTTGCAGGCCAACGCCACTGCAATGCGAGAGCTGGGCACCCCAAGGACAAGGATATGTCAGTTTTCAAAGGATGATAAAAATATAAATGTTAAGAGCTGATCAGCTCTGCAAAGCTTTCCATGTTTAAAATCTAGCTTTAAAACAATTTTCTGTGTCAAAAGATACATTGTGTATTTAGAGTGTTTTTATCTTTAACTCCAGGTCAAGACAACCTCCAAGTGTTTCTTCAGTAAAGATGATGTAACTCTAAAATGTCTGACCAAGTATATGGACATGATCTCATCCATGACTTTGTAAGTATTGTGTTAAAGCTGGGGTAGGTAATGTTGGGGAGCTAGCAAGATTTGAAGGTGGTACCCTGTCTTTGCTCCTCCCTCTCTGGTTTTGCTCCTTGCGGGAGGCTTTTTTTTTGGCAGCTTTTCCACCAACAATTTTCTTTTCCTCGACTGTTTAGCGGGAGGATGAAAATTCATCGAGTCAGGTCTGGAAATCCTTCCTGCATTTTCTCAGTCATGTTTGCCTTCCGAGTTTCTTCCGCATTACTTTTTATTTTCATCCTAACAGGCTAATTATATGCAGGGTGTGGCTATCAGGTATGCCCTGCAGGAGAGGGAAGAGGGGAGCCGGGAGAAGAAGCTTACAAAATATAAGAAAGGAACAACTCCATTTCAGTCCAAACATTTTGATTGGTCAGATTGTTTTTGTTTTGTTTTGTTTTGTTTTGTTTTGTTTTTGTTTGTTTTTTTACAGATTTACAGTAAACAAAGGGGTCTAACTATATTTCTTATTGTTCATGATTACAGAATGTATAGACTACTATCAGGATGAGGAACCACTTCACCCAGAGTATAAAAAAAAAAAAAAATGTCTCTGAGAAAGATTACTTACCCCAGCTTTAGGTGGTGTGGATTTTTTTTTTCTGTTTGTTTTTTTTCCTGTACCTTCTTATGACATGTTTGCAGGAACATGTTATGGAGGGCTCAGCAGACTGTTTACATACTTCGCTCTAGCCATAGCTGCTAAATTATTAACTTATAAAAAAAATACTTGTTTTGCTAACGTTTGCTCAACGTTTTAACCAGCATTTGTCCGTTTGTCTGTTTGTTTTCAAGATAGCTCAAAAAGTTATGGATGAATTTTTAATAAATGTTTGAGAGTTGTTGGAAATGTGAAAAGGAAGAACTGAATTAATTTTGGCGGTGATCCGGATCCCTGTTTAGATCCAGGAATTTTTTAAAAGATTCTTTAACATTGTGAGAGAGAGCCATTTTTAACATTATGTGCACATATCTCCAATGAAAATGATCGGAACATTTATTAAGCCTTTGGAATTTTCATCATAGGAAGAGAAGGCATAATTACAATATGAGGAGAACTGCCCTGCGATGGACTGGCGACCTGTCCAAGGTGTACCCCGCCTCTTGCCCAAAGACTGCTGGGACAGGCTCCAGCTTCCCCACAACCCTTAATCGGATTATTTGGTATGGATAATGAATGAATGAATGAATGAATGAATGAATGAACGGGGAGAACCGTGGCCCTTGACAGAGGTTTGCACTTTTTGAGTGCTTTTCTAGTTGAACTAAGTGGTAGAGAATTAATTAATTAATGAATGAATGAATGAATGAATGAATGAATGAATGAATGAATGAATGGATGGATGGATGGATGGATGGATGGATGGATGGATGGATGGATGGATGGATGGATTGATTGATTAATTAATCATTTAATTAAATAATTAATTAACACTTTAAAATGCCAAAATTGATCAAATTGAGTGTATGAAAATCAAATTTTCAGATGTTATTTATTCTTATTAATATCAACTTAATTGCCAAGTATACCTAACTCATAAATACCAGTTAGTTCACTTCAAAATATTTTGAAAAATATTTACTCAGTTATTTTTGGTTGGAACTAAGTAACACATTTTACATTCTACAGCTACAAAATAATGAATGACTTAACAACCAAAAGGATTAAAAAGTTTACAGGTTACCAGGCAGAGGAAATTGTTGCTTAAAGCCCCTTTACCCTCCCTTCTATACGTGAATGTGGACATCAATTTATAACCTGTCATACATTGCTGCTGTTATACGTCTTTAATGTTGCCTAGGCAGTACTGGGTTAAAAATTCAGTTCCGGGTTTTAAAATTAGATTGAAATGTACATACTAGAGTCACTTTAACTGAAAATATATTATAAGCATAAATTAAGCAGTTGCCTTGGTTTATTTTTTCAGTGTGAAACCAGAGATTTCTTTAAACATAGGTTGGACATTCAAATTCAAATTCAAATATGCCATTAGGGTATTTAAACAAAAACATAAATGATTTCTAACCAGAGTGGCATCATAAGGTCAGTTTACTTAAATGTTTCTATCATGCACTTTGCATTTATTGCACGTAAAGTTTTGTCTGTCTCTTTGAGAATGCAGACATGAGATACATGATAGCACAGACTTTGTTTGAATATTTAATTAAATGTCAACTCAGCATCTGCTGACCTGCTTAACATGTGACATTCCCCTCTTACAGCAGACAGACTGTCACTGTGCATCAACCAGTGAAGCATGGAAGCAGTGTCCACCAGTACTCTTTAACCTCCCTTTTTTTTATTTCTCAGAAATCAGCATCATAGGAGGATTAAGAAGGGTTACTAAGTAAGGTTTGGGAAAGTAAATATTAATGTCATAATAAAACACAAATGAAAAGGTTATCTGAGATCTAACTCCTTACCATGAACATGTAAATGTAATAATTTTTGAAAGAGTGCAGGCAGATAAAAATATATGAGCAAAAAGTTGGACGGACAGATGGATATTTATGCCCTCATATAAAACATTGCCCACATGAGGAAACATACTTTAAAAAAATAAATTAATTGTATTAATTTAACTTATAAATGATTTGCTTTCTATATATTGTCCATTTGTGAATTTTAATGTGTTTTATTTTAGGAAAGACAGAAATCATTTCAAATGCTTCACCAAAACAATTTGGTGCATATTTGTGTGAATCTTTATTCTCTTTATTCACGTTTATTATTATTATTATTATTATTATTATTATTGTTATTATTATATTATTATTATTATTATTATTTTACCCTGCCTTTCCCCTAAGACTGCTGGGATAGGTTCCAGCTTCCCCATGACCCTGAATTGGATTAAGCGGTTAGGAAAATGAATGAATGAATTATTATTATTTTTTGTTTTTGGTCGTTCAAACTTCCGCTAAGTTCTACCAATTTAAAAATAATTTGTATCAAAATGTTCAGCTCATTCAGCCGAAGGTTGCACTCAAGTTTTCTACTCTTTAACTTTTTTACTTTTTAAAATATTTTATTTTTAAACTTCTTATTTTACCATTAAAATGAATGGAAACAGCAGAGTTCCACAAAAACTTTTGCCTTTTCAAAACGCTACTCCTTTCACATATTTTCACTCAAAAACACCATTCAAACGTTAAACGAGTCACAATAGATTGGGCTACTTAAAAATGACTTTTCTTGTCGATATCTTTAACCGTTTTCGAAATATCGCAGTTTTAAAATCATTCAATTTTCCCCCGATCAGTTTTTTGCTCCCACTCTTGCCATACTCTAAATCTTCAAAATTTGTGCAGGGCGCAGACATCTGTGTGGTGGCCAGGTCTATCAGCAGATCTGAAGCAAAGTCTGGAGTGGTTTGAGTTCTGCTGTGAAAACAAGAGAGCACAGAGAAAAGAACCACTTAATCCAACCCCTTTTCCTGGCAGGCCCTGAGGGTTGGAACAGACCTGTGTGAACATAAAGGGAAAACCTACCTGGTAGTCTCGGATAATTACTCCCCCTAACTGGAGATACTGGGACTACCAACCACAACGGCTGAACAATCCCTGATGCTATGTTCTCAGATAATGGGTCACAATTTGCATGTGAAACCTTCAAGAGATTTAGTCAAGAATATGACTTTAAGCACATCACATCAAGCCCACACCATCCATCTGGGAACGGACATGCTGAAAGAGCTGTTCAAACAGCAAAAAGAATCCTGCATCAAGATTATCCTTTGTTGACTCTTATGAGCTTCTGGGCCACACCCACTACCTCACCCGGCGTGAGTCCAGCAGAACTTTTGATGGGCAGGAAAATCCGCACTACACTGCCAACCTTGAACTCTAACTTAAGCCCTAAATGGCCTGACCTGTCACTCATCAAAAGGAGAGATGGTGCGGAGAAGGAGCAGCAGGCCTTTTATTTCCACCAGAGACATGGGGCTCATGACTTACCTGTCCTACAGCCAGGCGGGAGGGTCCTCCTGAAACTGGACTAAAAAAAGAAATGGACTAATCCATCGTTCGTTCAGCAGGGGAGTGCCTGCCAGCGTTCATTTGTGGTTCACTCTCCGGCCCGGGATGAAAAGAGGAGAAGCCGTCGACATCTGCAAGCACTTTCTGAAGACTTGGCTCAGCCCGACAGGACAGAATCAGAGTTTGACCCTATCCCAGTCAATGACTGTGAACAAAGTCTAGGCTCATCACATCAGCCTAAACTGACAATAACCAGGTTAGGGAGAGTCTCCAGGCCGACAGAGAAGCAAAATCTGTAAATTTGTGTTGTTCCTTCTGAAGTTGATGTTGTTATAGATTAAAGGGAAAGTTATTAACTAGTTAGCGTGAAATATGTTGAAATGCTTGCAAAAGTTGACATGAAAGAACACTGCTCAAGTTCATCAGTGTCTTAAATTTGTAACAAGCAAGTTCTGAAACAGGGGAGGTGTCAAGGATATTTCTGAGTGGTCATCCTTGTTCATAGAACAGCTTTGGAGGAGCTCCACGATCTGGCTGGGTCACACGCGAGCTGATGGGGGAGGCAGACATAGCAAGGGACGCTGACGACTGTACGAGCCACTCCGTGTTGTTTTGTTGGCTGCTCCATTGTCAATGAAAGTTTTATTTACATGAACGGCTCATCATTGTGACACTTTCTTTCCTGGGTTTTCAGGTGTCTCTCTCCCTCTCTCTGTCTTTGTCAGATCCTTCAGGTTTCTTTCTTCCTCTTTTTCTCTTTCTTTCTCAAGACCATTAAATCATTCCAAGCCCACACCAGTTTGACCTTTAAATCTTTCTAAAAAAAAAAAAACTTCTGCTTGAGGATAATTTCCACCGAGGCTTTAACAAGCAGATTTAACCCATGTTCAACTGTCTTGCACTCATTTCAGTTCAACTTTCAATCCTTTTTTTACTCCATTTACACATCATTTTAGACGTCAACACATGTACTACTTTCTTCAGCTTTGTTGTTTCTTAAGCTAAAGACTTCAACGGGGACATTACATTTAAGTTAAACTTTTAAGCCTTTTTATGACATATAAACACCATTTTAAGTTTCAACACTTGTACGACTGGCTGCAGCTTCATAGCTACTTCACCGAAAGGCTTCAACAAGGATATTTCAACCATGTTCAACTGTCTTTCGCTCATTTTGCAACCTTCAACCATTTTCAACACTTTGAAACACCATTTTGAGCTTTAAATCTTTCTAATGTTGACCTCAGCTGTACAACGTCTTCAGCTGATCATTCAACAAGCAGATTTTTGCCATCTTCAAACATCCTCAACTTACTTTAGCTCAGTTTTAAGCCATTTTGACCATGTTTAAACATCACTTTTTGCTTTAAACACTTTTTTCAAGCTTCTTTTTATTTCAGCCTTCTTTAGCATTACAGTTCATACTTTATTTAGTATTTACAGTTTAGGAGGTTCCGCATAAAAGCATTCACACAGCTGTTCTGCAAGAACAACAATTTTTCTAGTATAGTAGAATTTCTAACTTTCCTGTAAACACATCCCACCCTGTTGCAAAATATCTCATTTTGCTGTGTGTTTTAATGGAGTATTTAAAGGGCCTTGAAGGAGAGAACAGAACACTAGTGTGTAGCTATGTCCCGCAACAACTTTAACATGTTATACCACCTCTAGGTTGTGAGATGTTTAGCTCAAAAACAGAAATATTACAATGGTTTGAGATAACTATTAATATATTGTGCAATGCTCAGAAGATCTATTGAGAGACTACAATGGATATTTATTATAAATTTTCAGGAATCTGTTGAACATTTTGTGGGATATTTTGATTTGGAACAAAGTGGTGGGTAGACAAAGTGACTGACTAAAGTTGCATTGGGAGGAAGTTCAAACACAGGGACTTGAAATTGTTGAGAAAAAAACCTAAGTAATTTTCTGGGAATGTTTTAACAAGTGATAACCAGATGGAAGAGGCAGTAATTGTGTGTTTTCTCTCAATTTGTCCTCAATAACCTATGTGGCAAACATTCATATCGAACTTATATTTTTCAGTTGAACACCACCCTGAAGAGTGTTCCATAAAATCCATATCCATTATTAGACTCATGCACATCTAGCACCTTCACACTCTTAAAATTGACAGAACCAGTGAAAGTGTGTCACAGGCTTTGATGAAGTTTGTCCAACTTTATTTATTTCATCCCACATCTCCTGTGTCCTGCTGACACTATCTGTATTGCTTCTACTGGCTTTTAATGGCTTGCTCTCTGCCACTTATGGGAGGCTCTAGAGTAAGTGTTATGAAAATAGGACCTTTGTAGATGATGAGAAATGACATGCCCTGCTTTTCTCCCTTTGCTGTGATGCAAAAAAAATTCTACTTTGATCATGGGCTGCATTTTACATGTTTTACACCTGTATGAGATTGGACTCCAAAGTCCCAGAATAACAATTCCCAGTTCATTAATAGTTTGTTTTCAGATGCTCTGTTTTAAACGTTTATTGGTAAGGTCACATGATTCTAGACACTGACAGGCGTTTTTATAGAGTGCACCTTTGTTGAGTTGCTCATTTAAATGGCATTTCTTCTCTTATTGCAAAACTACTCTCCCTTAATGCTTTTTGGCATAATATGAAATGTTGGAACTTAAAATAAATGTGCTTGTTTTCTGTTTCATTTCACAACATTGAAAATGTTTGAAAAGAAGAGGAGACCAAAACTTCCAGATTTTAGCTGCTAGACAGTTCAGCATCTTGTTTGCTATATTCTTGTTTCTAGATTCCAAAAACAATTTTCAGAAGGTTTTTTTTAGTCATATATTGGCTTATAGAGTAGGGGATGTTAATCTAATGATGCCTTTATAGTTATCTTAAGCTTGTCTTGCTGTCATAAGTAAAGCCTTCCCTGAATAATAATGTGGGTGACAGAATATACTCCTCCAAATCCTGTGTAAAGCATTTAAAAGCGGTCTTACTAAAATACTTACGTATTATTAGTGATGCCGGTTTTGGATATGTGATCTGAAAGCCCTGTTTTCACCTTGTCTTAATTTCTTGCGTAATTGATTAATTAATTGAGAAGACATTGCATGTTCTCCTTTTGCCAGTGTGGGTTATCCTTGTGTACTTTGGCTTCCTCTGACAGCCCAAACACATGTGGCTTTATTGGCGAGGTTAATTGGTTAATTTGTTAGGTTAATTGGTGATTTTATATTGACCCTTGTGAGTGTGAGTGTACATGGTTGTTTTTCCTATCCATCCTTGTGATGGATTGGTGACCTAGGTGTACCTTGCCTCTAAGCTAAGAGCACCTGGGTTAGGTTCCAACCTTTGCTTTCTACAGTCCTCCATGACTAAATTGGATTGAGTTGGTATTATAAAAGAATGCATGGATGCTGGTCAGGTTATGCCCCCAGCAACCTCAGAATTAACATACCTTAAGAACAGATGCTGGGTGTCATCTTGGTTGTGTGATGGCCAGACCAATGGCCACACATATAAAGGCGGTAAAAGCACCACATTGTTAGTTTTCTTTATATTTAAACTTAGTTTAAATGCTTTGGTTTCTTTTTTGTTAGCATGCACATTAAGGACCCACTGTATTTTCAATTGTTTGCGTTTTGGTTAATCTTGTTTCTTTTTACTGGTGCTGAAGGGATTAGCTTGGGCATTGGGGGGCAGGAGTGTGCACAGATGGGAAGCCAGTGAACAGGAAGTGCCACGGGCCTTTGGGAAGACCTCATCTTCAGAGGGGGAGATTAAAAGTTTAGTTTAGTTTCTTCAAATGTTTATTCATTTTCTTTCCCACTTTTGAGTAGTTTGGGTTTACCTTTTGTTAGTAGTTTTGTTAAGAATAATTAAACTAACAGTAGGTTCTGTTTCTTTGTCTAGTTTGTTAGTATGTTTAATGTGTTACCCCATATGTTTTGCAACTGGTCTGATCAGCCAGTATTTAAGTTCTCCTTTGTTTGTTGTTTGTCAGGTCAGTATGTTTTTGTGTTGATTATGTTCTCTAATCTGTTAGTTTAGTTATTTTCAGACTTTGATTTAGGTTTTGCTTAGTTGACCTCTTTTAAAGGCCTAATTCATTTATATTGTTTGGGCAAATAAAACCCTTTTCTTTTGAAGCCACCTGTGTTCCTCTTCCTTCGCCAGCTTGGTCCCTCACAGTTAACATCTAAGTTTGATGTTCAAGGATGATATGTTGATTACAAATGGTGTTAGATATTTGTAATGTAATATCAAAGTACAAAAGTCGTTGGATCTACTGGGCTTTTTAACAAACATCCTAAGATGTGTCAGTCATTTATTTCCCTTTTCTTTGTTTGGAAAAAACTGTTACTTCACCTTTAATAAGTGCTTTCAGTTTCTTTGCCACTGTGAGAACAAAATGATGAGTGGTTACAGTTATCCTATTCATACTGTTAAAACTAAAGCATTTTAATTAATTTATTTATTTTACTTTTAAACGATAGAACTGGTTTGACAGAACAACTGATCTCATGCACATTCATTTTCTTCTTAGGCAGCTGCCATAAAGCAACTGATGGTTAGCTTATCATTGAGACTCCATGAGAATGTTTGAGAAAAGATCAATTTTCTCTCTAACAATAAATTAATTTTACCCTAAAAGTGTCATTCTGAGGTGTCGCAATACTGCAATTAATTTTCCATCATATTTTGAGCAAGGTAAACTCAGACACTGCATAAAAGATACATTTTCTTACAAACTACCTTGTTGTGACCATTTTATCTGCAATATCTGAATGAACAACACACCTGAAAGAAATGCCTGAATACCCTGGGAAAAAAATGGATTTAGTTGTGTTTGAGACAGGATGCATCTAAAAGACAGCTTTTGAGAAAAGGACTTGGGCACCCTTGTCATAGACAGTGAAGCATGGCCCGACATTCAATGTTCTCCTTATGGAGTTGGATTTAGAGGTTTTTCCAGGCTAAGATTCTTAGCGGACTTGTAAGTACTGGTTGTTTAACTTTTAAACCTATTTCACCTCACACTTCAAAGCTATTCACGCCCTAACTGATGTGTTGAGTCAAACAGGATTTTAGCAATATACCAGTATCTTGAGATTATTTTATCATTTTTCTATATATTAGTATTAACTCAGGTCTATTTGTTGATAATGCAAGAAGTTGATTAAGATTTTAAAAATAAGTTACGGGAAGTCAATTGGAAGACTGGTTGTTCTACTCTTTATGTGTATTGGGTGTAAACAGATTGGATGGGATTGTTGTCACCATTTGTAACCATGGCAAAGGATTGCATTTAATCTATCTATAATGTGTCCTTGTAGGCTTTTCTTGCTTTCAGACTTCCATCTGACCTCCCATACCTTATAAGACTCTTACTCTGATCAAACCTCTGAAGCTTGGATTATAACGCTATTGACGGTCATCACATTGCAGCCAAGGTGAACAGTGTTGAAACCTACTGTGAGGAGAGTGTTTTAGGAAAATGTCTACCAGTAATCCTGCTATAAGACTAAGTTTAGTTTAAAGATTCAAATCATTTCTATTTAAACATTGTTACTATATCATAAAACACCCAGCTCTGTTAAATTTTAAAACAAAATAGTTTTCTAATCTTTTTTTTTTTTTAAATATCAAATATCTGTTATTTGTCTTTGTGTAGAGTCGACCCATGACATTAAATCAGGGGACATCACCTATTTTTACAACAACACACTTATAAAAAGAACAGCTCTTATTCACTAATATCCTCTCAAATTTCTACTCAAACTTTTCTAAAAAAAAAAAAAAAAAAAAGTCTTCATCAGGTAAATAGTGTGGTTTCAAATTTCTAAATCGTCTGTGGCCTTTTTCCAAGAATGATTAATCCAATTGCTTGTTTAGATTGTGGGTGCGTCATTTATTACGGAATTAGTAAAGTTAAGTCCAGCCAATCCCCACAAAACAGTGTGAAACCATTGGGACGCTCAGACAGCACATGGTACACAGTTAATGCAGACAAATTGCGCACAAACAGAGAAAACACAGAGACAACAAACTGCACTTAATAACAGCAATTTATGTGGCGTAACTTGACAATATCTAGTAAAATTCATACAAATTTTAGTTGTAGTTGTTTCAAATGATTATATAAAATAAATGATTATATATAAATAAATGAATATATATAAATAAATAATATATATATATATATATATATATATATATATATATATATATATATATATATATATATATATATATATATATATATATTATTTATAGTCACCCGAGCTGACTATAAGTGTGTAAGGTTTATTGTAATCCACAGATGATGAGCATCTGGGTTTCTGAGCAAAGTAAAGCAAAGAATAATGTATGTGGGTAGAGAAACTACATGGACAAAAATGCTAAAGGACTGAGAGATCTTACCACTGGGTAAACCAACAATCTGACAATGACTGGAAGGCCAAGCTGGTTTAAATACGGATGCTGGTGATTGCAGGTGAGGTGCAAGTGAAGATATACTGGTTTCTGGGGAAACGGGCACACCAACCACAGCCCCATACCAGAGCAGGAACATGGACCACAACATTTATATAGTAAATTCATGCAAGCTGCCCTGAAATTTCTATGGATGGATGAATGGATGGATAGATATAAAAACTTTATTACCTTTTTGCCATTATTACTTTCAGTCCATTATTCACTAGCAAACCACCACTTTTGTTTGAACTTGAACAGGAAGTCCTGTCATGCGCCACAGCTGAAACTTGGAGGGGTGGGGGGCCGTTCAGAGGAAAGTAAGAGGAGCATTATGTTTCATAATAATGTTATGAAAAGTGTCCCTTTAGTAACTTTTGTTGGCCACCTAGTTAAGAAAAGCACACATTGTGTCAGGCTGAAAGAAGTCAACATACAGGCCAACATGGCCAAAAGGCTTAAAAGAGCAGCTTTAGAGATCACCAAAATGACCCAGAAGTGTTTGGTATAGCTGTTGGTTTCTATAAAAGGTCTAATTTTCCCCTCACATGTAACTGCAGGAGAACCATTTGCAATTGCATCAAAAGAAAACCTCATTTCTGTCTCTACCTATGTGCAGTAGGTAATTAACATGTGTTTTTTCGGGTTTTAAAAAACATTTCCAATCTGTTTATTTTTTCTGTCTTTGCATCGCAGCTCATTTCTGGGTTGAAAAAGCATTCAAATATCTAAGATTGAAGTGTTGGTAATAGAGTTGCCAGAGAGACAACTCAGCCACCCCCTTTAAAACTATATACTCGCCACATTGGCATCAAACATTTTAGTTTACACTGACTTTTCCTGTGTGGTGGTATTAAAACCGCAGCAGGTTTATTCTATGATTGATAGTTGATGATTTTTGTAATTTATGCATACCTTACTTGCGCATGGTCTTAATACCCATTAAGGTCAGAAAGCTTGGATGTCCACTGAAATCACCATAGAAAGTCATCTTTACAAGAAAAATTAGAACAATGCCAGAGGTGGTGTCGCATGTTTGGCTGTTCCAATCAAAGAGGAGAGAAGTCACATAAACAGGGAATACATTTTCATCACTTTCCCCATGAACACCTGCAATCTACTGAGTTTTATGAACCAGAAAGACCAATAAATAGATTGTTGGCCTCAGAAACAATTCAGTTCAATTCAACTTTATTTGTATTGCGCCACTTCGCAACAATGTTGTCACAAGGTACTTTACATACACCAATCAACATACACATCATGGCCAGTTTGGCCAGTTTGTCCCTGTGTATGAGGTTTGATGGATGAGTTTTAGGCCAGTTTTCTTTCTGTACACACATTTTGTACCACATATTCTATGGGTGGAACTTTACAAATAAGCATTTTCCTCAGACCACATCAACAGAATTTCAACCAATTTTTAGTCCGCTGATATCAGAATAAACCAAGACTACTAAACCAAGACTACAACTACTACGGTCTCTGACATCCTCCACTGAGGCGTGTTTGTCAGCTTCAATCAAAGTTCCATCGAAATAAGTGTATATTTAGAAAAAAATTAAATTTGGTGGAGCATGGAGATTATCATCATTCACTGCCCAAAATACTCAAGTGGACAGTAGCTTTAGCAGACAAAATTGTGGTTAAAGGTACTTTAGTTAGCCTCTTGAGCAGGTTACAGTAACCTTTGGCAATATCTAACAATTCTCTTTTCTTCAGCTTCTTCAAATCCACTTATTTGTAAAGTTATTATGTCTGAATTAAAAAAAAAAATCCACATTCAATGTGAAATACAAAGTAAATAAATGTTTGACAGCTTTTGATAGTTACGAGCATGCACAAGTGACATGTGCATAAATTGTAAAACAGAATCTATAGTTAGAGGTGTAGCAAGTTTCAAATATACTCATGTGAGATCCATTCATATGCTTTATATTTGAGGTATTGTATTTCAGTTTTTTAACTTCCAAAGTCTTCATTCCTGAATATGCACTGTCCATACTGTCATGGTTTTATTTATTCAAATCTACTGAAGTAACTTTTTTGTAAATGAGGCCTCAGAAGATTTTCTAGGAAATTATTTTACCTGAGCAGCTGACATACACAGATTCTTGTCATAGGAACGTTTTATGTGGTGTCCAGATTCAAATGTATGGAATACCATAGAAATAAATGGTCATGCATTTTATTAAAGAATGAGATTTGAAGAATGAATTTATTTAATCTCTTAACCATCTTAGTAAGTATGAGCTTGTAAAGGGAAGTCTTCTAAAACAGGAGCGGTCTTTGCTGCTGCTTTTTATTGCTTTCCTCCCGTCTGTGTACATAAACAAACACATAGATACAAAAACACAAAGGAGAAGTGAAAAGAAACCGTTGACTCATCTCATTCGTTCCTGCTGGCGACAGACACAGCTCTCAAGTGACTGAACTCGTATCGCTAAAATGTGTTGCCTTTTCACTTTGGATTAAGGTGAGAGCAAATGCTGTGGACGCCCAGGAGTCGCCAAGTGTCTCTTCTGTCAAGAGCAGTGTGTCTGCTGCTTTTAACACATGTGCATGCTCAACACAAGCTTGTGTAAAGAAAAGCAGACTCCAGCTGTATAGGGCAAAACAACATATTCATCTCCAGCGAACATTTTTGAACAGCGAAACTATTAGTAATGGAGATTTTTAGGTATTTAATTTTTATTCATCCTTTATGGACAGTTTTGTTATTTTTTTTAAGGCTGTTTTGCAGTATCTGAATTGTGTAGTTTTCTAACAAAAACAAATACTTTTACACTGAACTCAATGGCAGCCAGCCGTTGATGTGTTTGGCAGGCAGCGAGTTAATCAGTTTGGTACAATAACACAATTCTCTCAAACATTTCTGTATCTATGTTAAAATAAAAAAAATAAAATAAAAAAAAACAGACATTCATGTCCATTTTCATTACTCACCTAAATTGATAGATTTGCCTAAAATGGCTTGACACTTTTCTTGAGACAAACTGAGATCCTGGCCTAATACAGGGATGTACATGTAAACGATAATGAAGGATTCCTGATAGGTTTATTGGACTGGACCTGAGCCGGATACCACTTATGGAACTCAAGGCAGACGGTCAGGTTGGGTGCAACTGGAAAGAGAAAGGAAGCAAGCCACAAAGTCATTTAAACATTGGCTAAACCATTATTTCAATGTGTTTAAAATCAGATTTTGCTGGATTTGGATTTTGTGTAAATCACTGCACCATAAAAGGTTGACAGAATTGAAAATGCTGGGTTTAATTCCATGTTTGATCTTGTCAACAGTGTAGGGTCATCGGTGGTCAATCCCTAGAGCACAGATGTACCTTGAAATGTAGAGCAAAGTTAAGAAGGGTCATATCAGGACAGAAAGTAGAGATATCCAAATACAAATCAGTTATGCCAACATTTATGGGTTATTTTAAAATGAAAGAGCCAGCATCACAAAGAAAGACTGAAGAAAACAAAAGCAATTTGTTGCTTAGATATCTTGAAATTAACCTCATGAATAATAATGTTGCTCAAAGGTCTCCTCAGTTTATTGAGCTCTTCATCCTATAAAAGAGCAAGACCTCAGGTACTATACAAACACTCCTAATTTTAACCACCCGTGTCTGTGATCTTGTTATATCTAATCCGAAATAAATTTGATTTGGAAAATGAGGCCCTGGTCTGTTTGACCCACCATGGTTAGCATCACCATGGCCCTGATGTCAGTTAGCCTGGGGAAATGTCTTGGTGGTTCCAGCCATGTTTATTATAAAAATTAAAAGACCAAAAACAGCCTTAGATGAATACTTTTTTCATGCATTCATTGACATCTAGTGCTGTAAAGGCCAGAGAATATTTAAAGAAAATTTTCTATACTTAGAAAAAAAGGGGTGGACTTCTACAAACAGTTCACTCTATAAAAGAGAGAAAGTGACCACAAATACCCTGACAGGGTGGTGGGGTGAAAAATTCATAAGTGAACTAATCAGCAATGAGGACTGTAATATTTCATTAATTATTCAGTCAGGTAATTTATGTTGCTTTGCTTACGAGACTGATTAAAATCCAGGAACTAAACTGACATATTGCACAGTTATACCATTACCGCTGTAAGCAATAAAATATAAAAATTAACCAAAAACACTTACTGCTATCAGACATGTAATAGACTTACAGTTGGTAAGCCAACAATGGGATTAGCAAGTTAAACGAAAGCGTGTGCAACCAAGTTGGATTTTCTCTTAAGTTCAGGGTTAACTCTTGGTTTTCCATCCTACTACGCTGGTTCACTTCACATGAGGTAAATCACATGGCTCTGGAGCAGGTTATATTCTGAATATAGTATCAGTAAGTATAAAAGCTCCACTTCTTGACCAATCAGTTCTCCTGGGAAATGGCCTGTCCATTCTTAGAACACCCTGTCAAAACTGGTGTGTGGATCATAAAAGGAGCACTTAGGAGAGAAAGAGTTTTTAGGGATTGTTGCAATCCTTTTGATGTTCCCAATGACATCCTAGCCTATGAAAGGTATAATTTTCTGGGGTGGACTGTTACATTTGACAATTGGGCTGCAAACAATATCAAATCAATTCTGTTGATTTCATCTATATCTGTTGTCCTTCAGGGACCCAGTCATGGAAACCATCCTATTTCCTAGTTTATAAAATAGGATGAACCCATGGTTGTCTTTGTCTTTAGTAAAGTAGAGTTGACAGCAAAATTTCAGTCAATTTTAGCAAAGTCTCCTGACTCTTCATCCTTGATGCTTTATTTGTCACATACTGCTTTGTATGTATGGCTGCCAACACAAAATAAGATGAGTAATCATACTGCTATCTCCTCAAGACTAAAAGTAGAATTGTTATATGTGGTCAGTTCAGAAGCACAAATATGGTTGTTTATAGCTTTATTTCTAGCTACACTGGCAATTTCCACATCTGGAAAAGCACAATTAATATACAGGTTTTAACACAACATGCTTCCATAAAAAATTGTTTTTAATGGAAAGTCTTACATATTTCAGAAAGACAATATCAGGTATCAAATTTCTTTTTTTTACCAACTTAAAATGTATTTTTTTAAAAAAAGAAAAAAGAAAAATTCTTCCAAAGAACAACTTGTCTCCTCATTTCCTGTGTTTACAAACTACTGTTAAAAGACAAATGTGATGCGATACATTGGTAGACAGTCCTTTTTTATGTGTTCTTGCAAAAAATCCCAAAATGTGCTAATATTTTTCAGTCGTGACCAAAAGAGCGAGATCTCGTTTACAGACGGCTGAAATGAGTTTCCTCCGCAGGGTGGCCGGGCTCTCCCTTAGAGATAGGGTGAGGAGCTCGGTCATCCGAGAGGGGCTCAGAGTAGAGCTGCTGCTCCTCCGCATCGAGAGGAACCAGTTGAGGTGGCTCGGGCATCTGGTCAGGATGCCTCCTGGACGCCTCCCTGGTGAGGCGTTCCAGGCACGTCCCTCTGGGAGGAGACCCCGGGGAAGACCCAGGACATGCTGGAGGGATTACATCTCTCGGCTGGCCTGGGAACGCCTTGGGTTCCCCCCTGCAGATTTGGCAAATGTAGCTGGGGAGGGGAAAGTCTGGGCTTCCCTGCTTAGGCTGCTGACCCCGCGACCCGACCCCGGAAAAGCAGCTGAAAATGAAGATGATGAAGATGAATATTTTTCAAAAATAAAGAAAATGTCTCATGTTTTTACATTCTTTTTTGGATAAAAACCAAGAGTATCTATGGAAGTTAAAAATCATTCACTTTGTTTTGATTTACAGTTCGTACAGCGTTCCAACTATTTTTAAATGAAAGTAACAATTTAAATAGACAAAATGTAGAAAAATTGGTTGGTTCTGAAAACATTAGCATTTGTGTAGTCATTTTGTTGAAAGAACTATGCATGTACCCTGATTTTATGCAATGTAATCACTATATATACCAAGAGAAGTGATCCACATTTTAGGGCTAGTAACACTAATATCTGGAAAACAAGGAACACCAGCTTTATTGCTGCTTACTGCAGAAAGAAAATCCTAGTTAAACTTGTTATTGCATGAATTATGTAGGCATAAAAATGTTAGGTAAATTATTTTATTCAGCTTGACATCAAAACTCACTAAAAAAAAAAAACTGACCAAGCAAAAGAGATTTTTTTGCATAAATGTTTCTATTTCTGTATCAATGCAATGACAAGCTTTAGAAAACCATAATTACTACTAAGAGTCATATCAATTTCTGTTAATTAGTAGTATTTTAACAAAAAAATCATGTCAATGACCTGGAAAGAGGACTTAGCAGTTACGTGCCTCGCTGTTATAAAAGCAATGCACAATCACAGGCTGTAACATCGCTGCTGTTTAAAGAGCCAGAGTGCCAGCTCATGGAACAGCAACATTGCGTGTCATCTAATATTGAGTGTTGTGGAGTCTTCTTGTCCGCTCCAGTCCCATCTACCACTGTCAGATGCCTTGGGGCATAAAGGCAGACTTATTTAGCCATTAAAGGTCTCTTCTGCTTTCCCTGCTTTCAGGAAAGCCATGACAGAGTGTTGAAAGCACTGAACACACCCAGGGCCCCCATACTGCTACCAGGAGTTTCAAAAGAACAACAACAACAAAAAGGACTTGCTGCATGCTGCCTCTAATGGGATTTTGGTACAGATGGTGCCAAGAGAATGTGGTGAAGTGAAAACTTGACAAGACAAAGAGAAACTGAAGAATGAAAAAAACAAAAAAAAAAAACAAAGATTCCTGCTATCTCAACATTTTAAATCTTTTGGACAATAAAAAATCCAAAAAGTCTAAAAAGTTTAGGCTTTAACAGATAAAATTACATTTAACATTGTGTGACACCTTCCCTAAAAACTAGAGCAATCTGAGATAGGATATCAGAAAACTAAAAGAAGGAAACAGAATTTCCTGAAGACAAAAACAAACAAAATGCTGATTGTTGCAAGTTAGACTGTCAATTTTTCTTAAATCTTGCTGCAGAAAAATGTACGAAAACAAAAATAGTGTAATTCCGATAAATTCGTATGAAGTCACAAAGCAGTGGTGCCACAACAGGGAGCCAACTCTATTAGGCCTTATTCCATCACACTAACAGTCTGTTTGCGATGCCAACAAGTCAAGTGTTTAACTTGTGTTGGAGGCTAAACGATTACTAAATTCCATTAAGTAAACAAAATATGCTTTCTTTTCTGGTGGCCATTTGACTTTGCATCCCCAGTGATCGTTTGTACAGGATAAAAATTGGGCTTTTAAATGTTAGAATGGACTGGCGTCTCTTTGAGGGTGTTTATTAGACATTTGATTAGATTTTCATCTAATTTTATTTATAGAGCCTGCAGTAAGAACCATGACCTTCCCTTCTCTTCATAATTAGCTGTGTCTCTACTTCTGTGTCATTTGATTATGTTGGAATCCCAAATTCACAGTCTATGTTTGACACACCACACTAAATGGGTTAATGCGCCCTGAATTAATAGACAAAGTGTCTCGTTCTCTCAGAGGTCATTGGGCAGACAGACAAGCCATTCATATTGAACTTCACATAAATTCAAATGTTAGAAAGGCATGTACATTTACTAAACTGCTCTGCCTCTCATTTTACTTTGAAAGAGATATCACTAACATAAGACGGTAAGATTTCAATTTGAAGCAGTTCTCTGAAGACTGGGGGGGGGTATTTACCATGTCAAAATTATGATAGCGTAATCTTCTGCTTTCTGTAATCTATTAGGGGTAAGAGACAAGTATTAGGATTTCTGATTGTTACTGGTGGTGGATGTTTCTGCACATACTTGAACCACATAATGTCATGGATTAGATGCAGGAGAGTAGGTGGAAGGACCAAAATGCAGGACTCAAAAAGACAAAAGGGGATGGATAGTTTAACTAAATGGAAAGCACTTAACAAATAGGAATGCTAAGAATTAAACTATGAAAAAGAACACTATGAAAACTGGAACACAAAGAGTGGCAGAATAACCAACATAAAGACTATAAAAAATGGACCAGACTGACAACTAAATCAAATAAAGGTGGGAAGGGAGTAAACAAACAACAAAAAAGAAGTCTGTAGCACTTCATGCAAGGATCTGCATCCAATTGGACAGTCCACTAGCATCTTCCTACAATGTCCTCTACTGTTTAATTTTGTGCTTGTGTTGTTCTCACTCATATGTAAGTCGCTTTGGATAAAAGCGTCTGCTAAATGACTGTAGAATAGAATAGAATAGAATAGAATAGAATAGAATAGAATAGAATAGAATAGAACTAGTTAAAACACACAAGAATTTTAAAACCACACACTTGATCATAATCTGTCTCACATTCACACTGAAGACATGCATTCTGTACAGTCTGCAAAATGGCAAAACAGGACTGTGGCAGAAACAACGTTTTAGTTAGAGATTTAGAGTTATAAATTACTGAGCATCTCAGCAGTCGAAAGGCTCAACAATAAGTTGATCAAGCAGATAATTGATTAAATGTGATTAAATCTTTTTTTTGTTCTTTTTCTTCTTCCAAATGAGTACATTTTGAAAGTTTTTAAAGTGTTACCATTAGATTAAATATTTTCATCATGTTAACACACAACTGACCAGACCACTTTATCCAGCATCCACATAAACTCAGCTGGAATCCCTGATCAGATTGATTTCAATTTAAGAGAAAAAATATTTGTCTAAGTCACTATATATTGTTTATCCGAAAGTTCCCTATATGTTAATGTAGGAAAAATATCCACAAAAACACTTTAAAACAATTTGCTCAATCGTTATCCTTAAGACAAAAAACAAAGACAAAAGCAGTATTAGGCTTTAGGCCTACATATTAGGGTTTGAAAAAGATTCCTCAAAACAAGTACAGAAAAAAGCTTAAGTACTGGGCAGATATCAGCCATCTCTTTCAGGAGAACTGAAGATGACAGTTATGCTGCTGTGCAGCAAAACATCACATAAACATCTGTCTTGTACTTTTGTTATACTGAGGACATTGAAAATGCTCCAATGACAGTCTTTCTATATTGGTATATCTAAAAAATATAGTGACAGTTTATAAAAAAAAATTATAGTTTCTCTGTTAGGAGGTTTCCATCATTTTTGCATCATCTTTTTTATTATTATTATAATCACTAATTAAATAACTTGCCTATAGTAAAGCTTACATATCTGACCTTATAATACGCCCTTGGATTTTTACTAGAAGCATGTTATACCATTGTGGAACATCTATTGTTTCTGAAATTAACTTTATAGAACGAAAAGAGACCACGTAGTCCAGCTTCAGTTAGCAATGGATCTATTCAGACTGCTCATTTTGAGTCATGATCCCCAATATGAGATATGTTGGTGTTCAAGACTCCCACCCCCACATGACAACAGAGTGTTACAGATTAAAAGAGTCATCTTGCAGCTGTCTTCTCAATGGAAGGCTGGAAAACTCAGAATCTTCATTAATAAGGAGGATGATGTGGTTCTTGGTGGTTCAGTTTAAGATGTCCAAAATCAGATTCTCTCATTGAAATTATGTCAAATTCCATTTTTAATAGTGTCACATTTATGAACTTTCTTGTTCATGCATTAATGTGTTAAAAAATTAAGGTGCTAATTTTACAGATTTATCTCTGCTTCAATGGTTTAATTTTGACAACTCAGGTAAAAGTCCCAAATTTATTTGATAAATGTTAGCTACATATTATTTACTATTCAACCCTCAGAAATGATCTGACAACATCCTTTGGGATTGCAACCACCAGTTTGAGAGGCTGGTTAGTTCTAACAGGCTGAAATAACCCCTTTACATCACCAGCATCACATTATTGCATTCCAGTTTGCTTAGTTGGTAATGTGTCAAGATCAAATAAGATGTCATTTTATTAATTCATTTTATTTTATTCTTACCTTTAATTTGAAAAATTTCAATATATATCTTGTGGTTGTCTTGGTCAATAAATCTACTGGGTAAGTCCCTTTCAATGCGTAATACACAAACTACACTGGCAACATGCTCAAACCTTTGCCATTAGCACAGGTAAGCTCAGGTGGCAAATGTGTTAATGTGTTTCAGCTGACAATCCTATTTTTGACTCTTCTTAAACTTAATAAATTCCAAAATGAAAAAAGTTGAGTTATGGGACATAAACTACTTGGTCAGGTATGGATTAGCAATATATCCTAGCTCAACAATAGGACAAAATTCAAGCATATCCTGTGCCCATGTCTTCAAATGACTTAAAATTCCTACAATTGGAAAGTACAAACTGAATTCAATTCCGTTTACAAGAAACAAAATGGCAACTTATTTTCTTGACTGAGCTGAAACAAAAGTGAGCTCTTTTTGTCAATCAACCCTTTGCTTTTGGAGTCATTTAGTTAAAGTGGAACGATTATGTGCATTTCAGGCTAATTTATTTTTATTTCTGAGACCAGAAGGGCTGAGATTGATCGAGTTATTGTCACAAATCGCTTTATTTACTTCAGACTGACCCTCTCTGTAGGCTGTCAGATCAGCCTGTGGGCAAAACGAGTGGATTGAGACTCTTCTGCATTAAGCCCCGCCTCCCGCCACTGCACTACATCGGGAGCGCGCACCCCAACTGCTTTCGCCGTCATTGTAACATATCTCATAAACAGAAGGATTAGGCTAATATAAACTCAATAAAAAAACAAAATACAATGTCAACACATAGCATACAGCCCTACATGTTGGAACCTGAATCAGATCCTGAAAACGAAGTGGAAAACAGCAACCCACAGCAACGAATGCAACAGGATGTCTCTCTTTGGTAAACTCAGCAGCCATTGTTGGAAATAACTTTATCCGACGTTTTCCACCCGCCTGATGTATTTGTACATGCCCTTGTTAACCAGTAGAAGGTAACCAATCACCGAACCTTATCCCCCGGGACGTCACAAGGATTTCCAAGTAGAAAAAACTCCCTGAAACGACGTGTTTTTCGTCACCATGGAAACCGAACGGAAAGAGTGCTGGAACTCAAACTCAAACTCGAACATGCGTTCAGGTGATAAAAAAAAAACAGTGCCGTTCACATGTCTGATGAGGATTCAACACAGTAACACTGCAGAAGCAAAGAAAACTTGAAATACCATAATAGCGCCCCTTTAAGCTTAGACAGCACTGGTGTTGACTGATCCTATAACCTCTCTGCTAAGTTATTTTCCTGCCCTCTCTCTCCAGTTTGTTATTTAAAAGTCCTCTCTAACTTTTATACATGCACTTTATTGGCTTGCTTTTCATGTGACGTGCCAGACACTCTCAGCGGTCTAACTTTCTTCTGAATTCATCCCAGGTGTGGACTCTGGAGAGGGGAAATTCATGCACCATCACTCATATTGATTGCCTTCTTCCTGTCCTGGTGCTTCTCTCATGCTGCCAGTCGGAGCTGGACGAGAGAAAAATGTTGGTGGATCTTCATCTCCACCTCTTACTCTCGTGCTGTGTGAGGCAGGGCAGACTCAAAGCCCTTTACCATCCTCTTATTTCAATGTTTTGAACTGGCTTGCTGATTGTTCTGTCAAACAGGCGACCTTAAACATGCCATCTGTGTGACTATACTTTCAAAAAGGGAATGGAGAAATATATCTCCCTGCTTTTTTTTCTACTCCCTGAACTAGTCTCATGACTATAATTGCAAGTTATTGGTGATCATTATCTTAGGAGCTGTTTATCATTTGTGGGACCAGAGAGATCCATTTCCATTCTGAGCGTTTCCTGACTTGTTACTATCATGCAACACATCACCTTGCCAAGTGTTGTAGGTCAGCACATGGTGGGGTAGAGAGAGAAATCCTTGTCTGTATTAATGTGGATAAAAAGCAATGCTGTCCCACTAACATACAGCACTGAAAACAATGTGTAAGCAACTTATCTGTAATATACAGTATGCAAAATTTTCACAGAACGTACAAATTTCACTTTTTCATTTTCCGTCTGTTTTTAATTCTCTGTAAGTATTAACAAAGTGCTTTGCCATTTTATTATTGTTTATTGAGGAACTAAAGGAGGAGAAGTCACGCAACAAGAAAAGTTTCAGGAAAGTTTGCAAACTTTACTTTAGAGGTCTGTATCACAGCTAACAGATGATATGGAACTTAACAGGGTGTTCATCCATGTTCATAATCTGACCATATCTTTACATCTTAAATAAGTTCTTATATGAAAACATGCAGTTCACATAAATTTATGTCAAACATTCATAAATCACAAATAATTACATAAAAATGTAAAGCCGGACAAGCAACCTGCATTATTGTTGAATTACAACACTTAATAAAGTTTGCATGTTTTGTCTGTTTGTTTTTATGTAAAAATTTATACATGCCTTACTTTTTTAACAATGCATTATTGCTTTAGACTGTTGACATCCTCCAGTGTCTTTGTCAGTCTCTTCAGCAGGACAAGTATTTTTTTTTATGATTGGGCATATATGTGCAGGGCCATGACGGAGTTTTGTTTTTATGACAATGGCATTACATCCTATAACTGATTGTCCAGTGATTATGCAGAGATTTTTCAAACATCTGCTTAACATGAAAGCTGTTATGAAGCAACACTCTTTAGAACCTCAGTTTCTGTAAAAACTTGAAAGAGCCTCACAAAATGAAATTTTTATTAATGTAAATAAATAAATAAATACATACATTTTTAGTGCTTTAAAAAGTTATACATTTCGCTGGTATTTTTTTCAGATGTTATATTAAATATTCTTGAACCTCTTCAAGTCTGAACAGGTTAAATTGTGAAGCAGTTGATCCTAAACCTTTTTCCTGCATATTTTAGCATATGCATATTCTGGAAAATTACCATCCAGACTTACTCACTTTAATATACATATATGAGTCTGAGTGAGGGGGAAAAGAATAAAGTAAAGTAGCCAAATCAGCTTTTAAAAAAATAAAATAAAATGATGACTCCTGGGCTGCATTTATCAAAACTATGCTGTAATCCAATTGTTGATTTTCATGGTTCTGAAGTTTCTTCATTATTTTCATTTAAAACACACACACACACACACACACAAAATAAATAAATAAATCAATAAATAACACGTGAGTTGTAAGGCTTTACTCTGCTATGTTCTCGGTGCATAAAGACAGTAAAGCTTGCAGGCTGTTTTAAAGAAAACTGGAGCAGGCGACTTGAGGATTTGGACAACTGCCTAAATGTGAAATGACAGGACAGAGCTCGTGCTTCGTTGTGGGACGCCAGCACACCGGCGCCAAGTCCAATTATCACTCACTTCTTCCAAATGACCTCGGGGGTTTTCAAAGGGAGGGTTAAAAATACAACTAGAGCAAGCAGTGATGCAGAACATATTGTTATTTTATACTAATTCTACAGTTTGTATGTTATTATTATAATAATTATTGCTGTTATTGTTGTTATTATTATACTTTTGTTGCAGATGTGAAGGCATTTGATCAGTGATCCAAGCTGTCACTTTCAAGACTAACCATGTGAGGTTGAAACCACGCCCACTTCACCAAATTGGCACCGACCCTGCTGTGAGGCGCTGTTGAGGAAATCTACTATGATTAGTGTTCCGCGTGCCGTGGGAAG